>NW_024367708.1:10325756-10662137 GCF_014805655.1 Passer montanus | reverse complement strand
TTTTTGTTTTTTTTTTTTTTTTTTTTTTTTTTTTTTTTTTTTTTTTTTTTTTTTTTTTTTTTTTTTTTTTTTTTTTACTGCATTGACGTGTTTAAAATATGTGTAATGTGGTTTTCAGTCATGAAGCATTCTGTTGTAACATTTAGGTCAGGACTTTGTTAATTCCAAGCACTGTGATATACTTGCAAAACTGGATTCTGGAAACATTGTGGCCTTTCTGATGCTATTAGAGCAGAGGTGATGAAAGTGCAATGTCAAATCAATGAAAAGCTGTTGAGATGTCAGGATATGTCAGTCTGTTCACTAGAACAGAATACACAAACTAGACATAATGTGGCAATAAAATATCCATTCCTTATTATTTTCTCCAAGGCTATTTTTATGACATCTGCCCTTCATCTTGCTTTAGAAGAAAGCAAAAAAGAAATTATAAGGGAAGATAGCTTTTTCATTAAGCTTTGCCTGTTCCCACATGCACTTGAGGATCTTGGTTTATTTCTAAACTTCTAAGAAATGTAGTTACTTGGGAAGAAACAGATTTTTCTCTGAATTACTCTATTGAGAGAGAGAGAGGAAGAAAAACTGGTATTAGAAGGCTCCAAAAACATATGTAATAATGGAATTCATTTCTACTCAGTGATAAAGCTCTTTTCTATTAAGGTCAAGGATTTTGTCAAGTTACACATATCTACTTATGACTACTGATGAATCAGAGCCCAGTGATAGCAGCCATAAACATGAAAATTGAAAGATTCAGGTAAATCAGCATCAGCTCACCAGGAGCATGATAAATATGTGTTATACCTGTACAGGAGATGGGTCTCAGGTGATTTGATATTGTGAATTCAGAAAACATGTAACATTTTTTAAATCCTGAGATGAAGATAACTGTGGAGCTGGAGCTGAAAGACTGAAATGTGTTGATCTACTGATGACTGGAATCTGAGAAACCTGAAACATAGAGTTTTTATAATAGTCCACTCAGTCCCTAGGGAGCCTGTGTGACATGCCTGTGCCTTTATGGCTTCACCTTGTTCTGAACAACATCATTGCTGCAGTTATTCAAACTGTGTTGAAAATGAACTTTCAGAAAATAAATCTGAACATTTAAAAGCTACAACCAGGTGGAAATTGTGAGAACAGCTATCTCCATCCCATTGTTTCTCATTCATACTCTCCAAATGATGTTTGTCTAGAATTTTTATGAAGTACCGTGAAGGTTTGTAAGAAAAATGGGTCATGCCTGAAACTGACAATATAGTGGCACTCTTTGTATGTTAACTTTGTACAGCCTTTTTTTTTCTGAAAGCTTGAAAGACATGAATTTGAACAGATGTTTGTGAAGAAAGCTAGACTGAGGCTAAGACATGATATAGGTTATGGGAATCCTTGTAATCCTTAGCAGCTTTCTAAATCCAGAAAAAAACCAAAAACCTCAATGACAGCATAAAAAGGAGTAATTAATATGGATAAAAGAGTATTGCAAGGAGTAAACTTGTGCATTCATTAAAAAATCAGCAATGAAAATTTCAAATTCTTTTCTTTTCTATAGACACAGGGTTCCAAGAGTGATTTATCATGCAATACCTGTTCAAAATTATATTATTATTAATGCACAGGTCTCTATTGCACTGGCACACAAAATGCATTTATAAAAAAATAGATAAAGAACAGAAATAACTGAAAATATGTGGCATATTTCATGAAATATTGACTATATTAATAAAAAAATCTAACATTTTAATCTTCATTGGTATGAGATTTGTTTTTCTTAAGGTTTTTATTTGGATATCTCTTCTGTAGCTGATTTTTGACAGAAAATTGTCTAAGAGCACTTTAGCACAAATGAGGATTCCCATTCTTTCTGCTTAGCTATTCACAGGAGTGAAATGAAAATTTAACCAATGAATCAAACATGCAGAAATTTGTTTTGCGCAAATACATAAGTGCTTAGCTATTTATAATTTGGGATCAAAAGTTAAAAATATTTATGAGAATTTAGTTTTTCTTTGTTTGTTTTGTTGTAATTCACTCTGCCTTTTCAGAGTGAGTAAGGATCCTAATCAGTGAACTGACATATTTTCTCTGTCTTCAATAAGCTGACTATTGAAAAAATGGAGAAAACATCTTGGGTTATCATGCCATTTTTGCTAACATATACAAGATGCAACAGCTGTATCTGGCAGCAATATTTGCAGTTTTTATTTTTAGTTTGCTGACTATTGGCAACAACAGCCCCAGAATCAGTTACCTACTTTTGATAAGTTCCACAATATTGCTGCTGTTATAGAATACAAAAAGCCTTGGCAACGACACCACCGATTTAATTAATTCAATTTAATTTTCTGTATAAGATCCTTCTAATAGGTGTAGATAAACCATTGACAACTTTCATATGGCATTAAGTTGTCCCCTTATATAACAAGAAGAAATTAATAATCTGGAAAGAGTTTGCAGAACTGTTAATGGTAAGGCTTCTTATGATTTCAAAAACTATGGAGGAAGATTTGTATTATGTCAATTATGCACATGATTAATATTTGGGCTTAGGTTTTGCTGCAATATTTTTCATCTCTCTTCTGAATATTAGATACATATATAAAAATAATGTTTATTTTCTTTTACTCTATTTAAAGCCTCATTAAGGGCCATATGTACATCCATTGAAGCTGTTGATGATGAAGAGTCAATTACAGTAAAGGCTGAATTTCACTTTGAGATTTTCTATAAAGAAACAAAGCCTACAATTTCACAAATGATGCTGTTTTATAATGGAGTCTGCACTGAAAGGTGTTTAGTGTTCTGGCTTGGGACAACATCAGCAGGAAGATCTGTTCAGCTTTCAGAGAGGCTCAAAGTCTGTCAAGGCTTTTCTTAATTTTGCAGTGCATGCTTTTCTCCAAACGTTTTGGAGATGGGTTTCTGTGTGTAGTGCCATTACCAGAAGACCAGTTAAATCTGTGATTAAAATTTTCTTCACCCTTTTTTTCAGTTTTAAATTTTCCCCTCATAGCTGTTACTATGTTCACACTGTTGCACAAATAAATTATCTTAAGTAATTATTTTTTTGCATTCAAGACTTCTAAATGCTTGGTTTCAGTAAAACTTCTGCAACGCATTCCGCTATCATTTATACTCCGTGTGGCCATGATGGTCTTCTGCTGCAAGCTGGGCTACATCTAGAATTACAAATGCCCAGCTTTCATCTAAAAAAGTAATCTGGAAGAGAAACATGAATTTATTAATACTTCGTGAAAAGTAATAAATATTCTTCTGGAAGGAATACAATCTTACACTTTATTTGTTTTAGTGTTAAAGAGAAACAAGTAAAGAAAGATTGCAATTCAGTTAGGTGTTTTTACATGCAACAGCTATAATCTAGGACATAGTCAAAATAAATCTCTGACTGTAATAGCCTTGCAACCAATTTTCTACTGTTTTCTGAAAAGGTCAGAAGAACATGTGTTGTGCCTTGAAGGACAAATTAGATGGGAAAGAGGTGGAGCTGTGCAATAAAAGCACCACAGCAATAATCATTCTTTTGTATAGCTGCTCAAAGAAATACACTTGACAAATCTGTGGCAACATGTGGCTCTGAAAAAGACACTTTCACATGTCAAAGCTGTGTGCAGTTTGAGCAAGTTTCTTCTTTTAGTGAATCAGAAGAATGATTCTAGAGATACGGGTACACAACACATGCATTGAAGTACATTTATGATTAGCAATTTTATTATGCTTAAGAAAAATTCCTAAACAAATTCTAGTCTTTAAGAAATGAAGCAATATCTAGAAAATATTTCTTCAGTGCTTGGTAGATTCTGTTTAAATGTGCTCTTTTCTTTTTCTGCATGCAATATAATTGAATGCATAATTTTGTAAGAATTTTTTTACAAAAGTAAAAATAAACATTTTGGTCTGCCTAGCTTTTTCCTATTTTTTTCTGCCTGCTGTATCAGAAATCTTAAACACCAATTAATATAAAGAGGGCCATTTCATCTTCTAGTACACAGAAATATAAATTCAAAAGCTAATCAATTAGTTGAGACTGGATATCTTCAAGTAGTGAAACTTTGGAAAAAGGAACAGGATTTCACATATGCTTAGCAGTATGATCTCTGTCATCACATTCTAAATTCCTAAGAACTACTCTATAAATGTTGTTTGTCTGGATCTATGTATTTGATAATTTTACTCAGGGGGAAAAAATCACCTATTTTTATCTTTATAAGAAAGTAAAAATCATATCTAAGATAATTGTGATGGTACATAAACATCTCAACAAGGATGTTCCAGTTAAATAGGATAAAGTCCATTCTAATTCTAAACTTATTTTCTTGGGCGCCATATCTATTTCCACTCTGTTAAAGGAGCATCAAAGAATAAGCACTGATCCACGACTTACAGTGTTAACTAACACATAAAACTAAGTTCTACTCTAAATTGCCTGCATTGTCAGCAGAGAGGGTTAGATACATTTTTAAGCCTCCAAAAGGAAAAAAGCTCTGATAAATTTTTATAAGACAGTCAGGTGAATATGATCCTCCCCATGATATCTTCTTAAATGTGCCCATTGATTAGATCGTGAAGTTCGAGAAAACTTTTAAAACCAATTTATTTCAGAAGACAGCTGCAGTTTTCATGCATGATAGATGTTTAAATTAGAATGGATCTCGCTTCCACTTTCTATTTTTTAAACTTATTTTTTATTCTTTTTTACATTACATTATACATGGCAAGATATTTTAATATTTTCACACCATCTAACCAGTTCCTGGGGAAACTAATATTATCACAGCTGTGGACCACAGATATGACTTTTTGTAGATAAGATATTTTGCTCATTATCCAGTTGAAAGATAAAACTCCGTTACACTGCAAAGTAAAATTTGAAGCCTAAATTTATGTTTTTCAGTTTAAGAGTTATTTTGAAAAAAATCCAAACAAAAATAAAATTAAAAAAAACCCAAAAAAACCAAACAAAAAAATCAAAAAAAAACCCAAAAAAAACCAAAAAAAACCCCAAAAAAACCCCCAAACAAACCTAAAAAAAACCAAGCCTTATTCAGTCCTTATTCTGTCTCATTGAAGTGAAATACGTACATGTCACAGTTTTTTCTAGTGTTATAGTATTATGTTTTCAGATATGATCTGAAACTGAAAGCTAATATGTAGAGTATAAACATTGCCACCTTTATTTCATTGTTATGTATTGAGCCTTTTTAGTGGAAAATTATGTTAATTATGTTTGTTTAAGACCATTTGAACTTTTGTAAGGAAGATGTTCCTCATTTTATTACTTAGCTAGGAATTTTGACAGGTGACAAAAAATCTAAGTAAAACAAAGTGCACACAAATGTTATTAATTATTACTAGGATTTTTTATGCTTTTCTTATATCTAATCTTTCTTCTCAATAATTTTACTTTTTTAAAATTTTATTTTCTGTTTATTCTTCCAAATAGAGAAATAATGGCTCCCCTTTCCTAGTTATTCTTGTAATTCATAGAATCATAGAATATCCTGAGTTGGAAGGGATCCAATAGGATCATTAAGTCCTACTTATAGCCTTGTACAGGACACCCTAAGAATCATACCATATGCCTGAGACCATTGGCCAAATGCTTTATGAACACTATCAGGCTGATGCTGGGACCACTCCCTCCCTGGGAACCTATTAGAGAACCCAGCCACCCTTGGAGTGATGAACCTTTCCAAACGTTCCCAAGACACTATGGTTAGGTTTGACCTTACTCGAGCTTTGATCAATTTAAAGTGAAGCATCTAGTTTAAATTATTTCAAAAGATTCCCTTAAAAATCAGTAAAGTTGAATTGCCAATCTCATGATTTAGAATATGTTCAACTTCCCCCTGGTTGACTCAACCTCTCTCTCTCTCTCTAATAGTTCTGGGTTTTTTCCCCCAGTTTATTGAAAGAAAATACTGTCTCAGAAGTAATGCATACTTAGGTCAGACAGCCCAGCAGTGAAAAGGTCCAGGTAGCATAGTTCTTTTGTAATTATGGTACTCAGCCAGGATAGCTGTTTTACAGGCTCAGTCAGAGCTGAATGATTTAAAATGGTTTCTTTAATTCCTGGCTAATCTATGGTGATGCAGCTACAGGTTTTTGGGGTTTATTTTCAGTTCAGAATAATAACTCTAGTTCTACATTGTCAGAGCTTATAAAAAAAAAGTAAAGAAACCGTAAGTGTTGCCAGCTTTCTCAAAGAAAGATTTTCTTTCTTATTTGTCATTGGCTTCCTAGTAATAAGGTAAGACTCCAGTACACAGTGTTAGTAGCAACCATAGATTATTTCTGGCTTCCCACACACTAACAAATTAGCGTGCATCACAAGCCCTATTGAAGGGCTAAGGCCAGAACAGAACAGGAAGATGAAGCAGAAATGTTAGTCATTTGTAACCTGAACACAGTGATCTGGGTCAAAATAATACAGAGACTATAGGTGGTTACAAAAAGTAAAAGAATCTTAAATAAATCTTATAAAGTATCTGCTGAAGCATGAACACATAAAAAAAAAATTAAAAAAAGATTCCACATAGAAACAGTAAACTTCTACTCCATTATTTCACTTTGAGGAAACAATTTGTTTGTTTGCCATGTCCTGCTGGAGTGAGAAACACCATGGAAGGATAGCCAAGGTCAAGGCTCTAGAAAATGGAAACAATTTGAGCAACACCAGGGACCTCCCCTAAATTTTAATGAGAAGCCAAAAATTTGGATGTGCTCTTTTCTTTTGCCCTTGATCCTTTACAAGTGTTTGTACTTGGTTCTCATTGATCATGTCTTCTTGACTATCTTGTCTTCATTTCTCTTTCCAGGCAGTCTGCAGATAACTGAAGACTTCATTACGCACAGAATTTTCTTGATGTCTTCTTCTATGATATTTCCTTTACTGCATATCTTAGTTTCAAGCAATTTGAACAGGGTTATATAAAAAGGAGAAACCTCATAATCTATTAAATGGGACGGAAAGGGGCCTTCCTTAAATGTATGCACACAAATTAGGAAAGATCTGTAAGACAGTATAAGAGGGGAAACGTCTCATATCTTCTCTGGGAAATCATCACAATCTGAATGCCTGTATTTCTCTGTCTGCAAGCAGACAGAGATCAAAGAGGAAGAACAAGATGTCTGCCAACAGTTGAAGGGGTTCGATCTCACTTGGATGACAGAAAAAAAGTCAGAAAGCTCACTTAACTGAAGGGCTGCAGTGGACAGGACAGTCTAGGGTGGTGAACTGTGGAGCCACCATTAACATGAGAGAGCATCAGGAATGCATGGAGCTCTGTCTCAGGTCACATGAGGAGCCAGCTGAAAGCTCGTGGTTCAGGATTACTGGAAAGAGCTGCACAGGTGATAATGCACTATCTGCTGCATGTCACATAAGGAAGAAGTAGCAGCAACTTTATTCAGACACTGTAAGAAGCCTCATGTTCACAGACACTGGTGCTTACAGGTGACTTTAGAACATCCATATCTGCTAGAACAGCAGCACACTAGGGCATGAGCAGCCCAGATGTTTTATGGAGTACACTGATGACAGCTTCCTGGAACAAACAATTGAAAAGGCAGTGGGAAGAGCTGGTTGGGGTGAGCCTTGGCTACTCTGACAGTGAGATGGAGTTTGGGTTTCTGAGAGGAGAAAGCAAGCCAACTAGTAGACTCCCAACCCTGGCTTTTTGGAGAGTATACTTTGGTCTTTTCAGAGATCTGCTTGGAAGAATCCAAGGTAAGAGGACTCTGGAGAGAAGAAAATTCTCTACAAGAGCTGATTCATTTGGAAGATTGACCTCTCCAAGTTCAGACCAATGAGCAGGATATCAAGCACACATGGGAGGAAACTTGCGTGAATGAGCAAGCATCTTCTGACACAATTCAGCCATTGAAGGTATACATACAAGGAGTGCCTCCTAGGCATTCCTAATAAACTATTTTTGATTTCTTCAGTTTTACTAGAAATGGTGGTGTGACTAAAGCAAATTCCAGAAATTGTTGGTGAGTGAGTGAGTGAGTGAGTGAATGGAATAAAACTACTGATTTATAGTCCATTCTTTTTATGGCAGCCAGAGAGTGAAGGACAGTATATGACAATAAAGACATGTCTTCTGACATGCTCAGCATCAAATATATGCAGGTCTTGATACAACTTCTTTTAAAATAAAGCCTTTTATAGTTGCAATGCTCTAGAAATGACTTTAATAGTTGTAACTTGGTATCTTCATACAGGTCTCCATTAGAATCAAAGTGGTTTCAAGCAAGTTCATAGGCTAAAAACCAGACTTGCTTGAAGAAAGGAGGATTCAGTCTCAATCTTGTATCACAGATACACCCTCAGCTGTGTTGAATGAATGGCACAACCATATGCTTCGAAAGAGTAACATTTATAATTTCAACAAAGTGAAATCAAGTGGACTTATCTGCTGCATTTAATAAAGACTTTTGAATTCACAGTTGTGCTAAAATGTGACATTCAGGATATCTCTAAAAAACTTAGGAAACAATCTGCTTAGCATGTCAGCATGATTTGTTACCATTTAAGAACTGCAGTCTAATGTGCATATATATACATACATTAAATTTTTACTTAAAAAAATGATGAGCAATACAGAAATCACATCATGTCATCAATTATTTAATTCAGTAATTAAATAATTACTCCAGAAATGATAAGCAGATAAGAAGTTGCCAGAAAAATCAATGACTGTCAAAACTTTGATTTTCTTGTCAGGAAATTAACTTCAATACTTCTATTGGCTTCTTTGCTTGTCTTCTACTGTCTGAAAGGCCTGTTTCAGTAAAATCACTGTTCTTTTTTATTTTGCCTAATGTGTGGTGAATACCAATGAGCTTCTGAAAAGATTTGAAATTTTTGATTATAGTTTCCTTCAAAGGCAGATATTATTTTCAGGAACTTTTCAGAAATTCTTTTTCCAGTTATTTAAAGAAGATTCCACCTAACTTCCTCTTTTTTATTAGGCTTTTTGCCACAGATTCCCCAACTCATTAGCACTCATTTTGGTCTATCCTCTTATCCTCAAGCAGCTCATTCCCATTTCCATTTTTTCTCCACTGCAAACAACAAAAATGCATTAATTGTAAACATTCATCCTCAAATTTTTCACCTGCCTTCCTGAAAACTTTGCACTCAGACACTAAGGCTCTACCCACACAATTTGCTCCACCACTTCTCTGTAATCCTAATGAGGTCAAAGCTTTGCAGCTGTGGACAGATTTTAGCTTCTTCTCTTTGTTCTCCATGATGCATGGATTTAGGTGAAGGTATTCAAGATGGTCACATTTTCCTCAAAGGCCCTAAAAGCAGTCAGCTTCCTTCCACTGATGAGGTGTCTCACATTCCTCTGTTCACCCTGCTCTATGTGTTTTGGGTGATTATCCTTCATCCACACAGCCCAGCTCTCACCACCTTCATTGCAGAATCTTGAGCAGGAATTCTGGTCCCCTGTTCACTGTCTGATGAGAAAAATGCTCAGCTTGCCATTGAGATGTATGGTCCAGTATGGATATATAGTGTAGTATATTGCATATATTTTTGTCAAAGTGTTCCTGAAAGAGAATAACATCCCAGGGAAAATATTCTTGATAATAGATACCCTGCTGGAAAAAGAGACAGTTTTCTTTAACATGAATGGTTTTTTTCTGAAGGACTTGTTTAAATTCATGTTTCTTAGACTATTTATTGAGCAGATTGTTGTAATTTATATAAAAAAATTAATTTAAAAAAATGTTATTTAATGCACATAGAAGATCTTGCTATCTTTCATTCATCTTTCTGAATGAAAATTAGCATAATTCTAACACAAACCCAACAAAACGTATTTTACTGAAACTAGTATGATGTGTGGTGCATACACAATTATGATTTTCAGCTTTAAAAACCAGTATAATATACAGTGAAAATCAGTTTTGCTTTCACAGACATAAAAACTTTTTGCAGTAAACAAAAATACACATTTTCAAGTTACATAGATAAGCTTAATAAAGCAGACATTTTGGAAATACTGTAGAGTATTTTTTCTTTGGAAATATTTATGGGAATCTGTTGATTGAACATCAAAAAATATACTTTTAAGTAGACATATTAGTCAGGGGATTTTTTAAGGATATGAACATTCATTCACTGCAAATCCAGATAAATCAAATTGCCAAGAACAAATATGATCAGATAGAGTAACATAGTTCCTCAGTTTGTCTCAGAAAATATGGTCATAATTTGCTTTCAGCTTTTAATAAGAATCGTTCTGAAGATTTGGTTGTCTGCTTGTAATGTCAACAATAGTCTTGGGTATATTATGCAATTAATTTAAGTTAAAGGCCATTGATAACAGTTCTTTCCCTTAAATATATAAAGACATTAAGTTTACCTTTAACAATGTAAATCAGAAACTGCCAGATGAAATTAAGATCCTAAATCTATTCCTCCCTGCCACCCACCTCGATAAGAATGGTTTTATCATGGCTGAAGCCACAATCCCATTTGCATGGTCACTGTCACTCTTACACACCTAGCAGTGCCAAAAGGGATGGGGGACCAGATGTTGTAAAATAACTAAGAAACACCCTGGAATCTGAAGAAATACTATGATGTCCCTTAAACCAAATAGGGCTTTTGTGTAGAATAATAATTCACATCAGTTATGTGAATTATGAAAAATACTGACAGCAAACCGATGCCTTCTGCCTTTTTAAGACATTGAGCCCTTTTTCCACTGTAGATTACACTCCAGAAAAGCCAGGTGATAGGCTCTTCTGTAGCCAAAACAGATACCTCAAAGCACGAATGTATGACTATTGTTATGTTCCTAGGAGATTTTTATGCTAAATGGAGAAGAACTTAAATGGTATAGCTCTCTACAGGTTAGTCAGCTTTAGAAAATAAGCAGATTGGAATACTTGTGGGTAATCAGGACAATTTGGCACCTGAGTCCTTGCATTGGCAGGATTTTCATGGATTAAATTATTTTTCTTTTTCATGTTGAAGTCTTTTTACCTTGCAGACTTATTTCTATATTACCTGAATTTACAGACAAAATCTCTAAAATCTTGTGATGACTAATAACCTATTGTTTTCCTGCCTTCGGAATTAACAAATTAACATAATTAATCTTTTTTTTATAAAGCTTCTTTATAAAGACTAGTTTGACTTAATGAAAATATAAGATTAAAATTGCAAGAAACTTTCATTATTTTGACTTCTGAGTTTTAAAAATACACATGACTAAAAAACAGGTTAAAAAGATGAATTATCATGTAAAGTACATCTCTATTTAATTTCACAGAACTGTTACCATCTATTTGATAAAGAGAAAATAATATGCATGTTGAATATTTTGTAGTAGGTATTATTTTCAGTTTCAGTGAATTGAAACAGAATCAATGAAAAGATATTAATATTGTCAATTTTTTATTTTCAAGGAAGGTAGAAGTAGAACACTAAAACAAATGAGAAAAAAGCCATATCTTGGCAACAATGGTCCAGTCTTATGGATTTTCTCCTTTATGCCATCATAGCTGGTGTTACCAAAAGAAATATTTACACTTGATGGTAGCCTTCACAGTGGCCATACAGAACAGAAGTTGTCTCACAGGACAGACAAGGGATCAGACACAGCACAGTTTTAGGAAAGACCTGACCAACCTGCCTGATGGGTGAAGGAAAAACAGTGGATGTTGTCTACCTGGAACTTCAGCAAAGCCTTTGATGCTGTCTCCCATGGCATTCTCCTGGGAAAGCTGTCTGCCCATGGCAGGTTTTCTCTTTGCTGAATGGCTGTGCCCAGAGAGTGGTGATGAATGGCGCTGCATCCAGTTGGAGGCCAGTCATTTATGGGGTTCCCCAGGCCTCAGTGTTGAGCACAGTCCTATTTAATATCTTTATTCATGATCTGGGTAAGAAGATTGAGTCTGCCCTCAGTAATTTCACAGACAAGGCTCAGTTGGGTAGCAGAGTTGATCTGCTGGAGGGTGGGAAGGCTCTGCCAAGGGATCTGGACAGGCTGGCTAGATAGGTTAAGCCCATCAGTATGAGGTTCAACAAGGCAAAGTGCCAGGTCCTCTACTTTGGTCACAACAATCCCACGCATCACTACAGGCTGGAGGAAGAGTCTCTGGAAAGCTTCCCGGTGGAAAAAGGCCTGGGAGTCCAGGCTGACAGTTGGCTAAACATGAGCCAGCAGTGTGCCCAGGTGGCCAAGAAGGCCAATTGCTACCTGGCCAGTATCAGCAATAGTGTGGCCAGCAGGACCAGGGCAGTGATTGTTGCCCTGTACTCAGAACTGCTGAGGCCACACCTTGAATTCTGTTTCCAGGTCTGGGTCCCTCACTATAACAAAGACATTGAAGGGCTGGAATATGTCCAGAGAAGGACATTAGAGCTGATGAAGGTTCTAGAAGGAAAGTTCTATGAAAAGCAGCTGAAGCAACTGGGATTGTTTAGCCTGGAGAAAAGGAAGCTCATGGGAACCTTATTGCTGTCTATAATTACCTGAAAAGAGGGTGTAGTAAGGTGGGGGTTGGCCTTTACTTCCAGACAGTTAGTTGATGCCTTGTGAAGGCTGACATAGAATAGAGACTAGAGGGAGCTAATGAATAAAGTAAGTATTAGGAATCCTCAACAGATCCACCTTGGGCAGTACAAGGGCCTAGCCAGGGCTACATCCCAGGTGAACCCCAAAATGGTCACAAAATGGAAAACAGGTCACACTTTTATAAGTTTTGGTCCATGTGTATATTGGAGCTAATTGTCCAATTATAGCTTTACCCATGAAGCTCATCCTTTCTGTTTTCTCTCTTCAGTCCACTGTTGTTTATGCTTTTGGGCCCGAGATTTGGATCAGCTGTCCATGCTTTCCACCTTAAGAAGGAATTGTTTTGCTACCTCTTCTGTGAAGAGACCTTACTATCTCCTAATATGAAGCTGAGAACTACACACTAAAGCAATAAAGAATCTGTAAAATATAAAAGCTAAAACCTGAGGCATCAACATAGTGAGAGGATATAGCCTCAAACTGCAGCTGGGGATATTCAGCTGGACATCAGAAGAAATTTCTTCATGGAAAGGGCACTTAAGCACTGGAATGGGCTACCCAGAGAGGGAATTGAGTCACCATCCCTGGAGTCATTAAAGAAACAACTAGATGTGGCACTTAATGCCATGGTCTAATTGACAAGATGATGTTTGGTCAAAGGTTGAACTTAATGACCTCAAAGGTCTTTTCCAACATAAATGATTCTGTGATTTTATAACAAAATGTAGACCAAATATACTAATAAATATAATTAATAAAATTTTTCATATCTTCATCTGACTTAGTCATCTTAGATTCTTTTTATAGCAAGTGGAAACAAAGACAAACTTACAGATTGCCAATCATCTCATCCTACTATAGATTATTTAAAGCAAATAAGTTGTGACTCATTTCTCTTCATTAACTACAAAGACAGCTTACAATGACTTGCTCAAATGTACATATCCCTATGTTGACACTTCAGGGTTGACTGAGTAGCTTAGGGTTGACTAAGTTGCTAAAGATAGATATCTATATGTCACTTAAGATGCTGCAGGATGCTGAAGACATCTGCACAAAGCTGGCAGATATAATGAAGGACTTATGGGAGACCTGTGGTTCTCTAGTTTAGTAGCTGGAGGTAAGGAAAGATAGAGTAGCACATCTCAAAGTGGAACAAATTCAGATGTTTAGGTAATTAAATCAAGTTTGTAAAATTAGGTAAGCTGAATTGCCAGCCCTTCTGTCATGAAAAGGAAAGTTGAGACTGTAGGTAGTGTTATAAATCAAACATAAGATAAAATTAATTTGATTGCAATTTTTTTTTTTTAATCTTAAAGACTGAGTTATCTAAAAGTGCCTCAAGGTGTGCTAATTGTCAGCTAGTGTCTAAACACATCCTGTAGTCAATGGAAATGTACTTCAGTAGAGTCTAGTAACTTGTCTCATCCTGAATTGTGTTCTAAGGATTCCATTCAGCTGCCCTGCACTAGTATCTGGTACCTTCCAAGGACAACAGGTTTGCTCAAAATAATTCTAACACAGCCATAACTCTAAAGCCAGGCATCAAGGCAGTGTGTGTGCCATTCTGGACAGGCAACTGATAGCCTGGAAAAATGCCCTGGAACAAGCCAGATGATAATATACATATGTGTGTGGGCAAATGAAACCCTCAATGTCAAGTTAGTGGGCTTATCTCATTTGGAAACACTGTAGAAGAAGGAAGTGAAAAGAAGGAAATAAAGAAGGGAAAGGGAATAGAACAAGAGGAGTGAGAAGGAGGTACAGTGCAAAACAGCTCATGATTTAAAGGACTACAGGTTTCATGATCTAATTTGTTAGATTTTTATTATATTTTCCACTTTCCATTTTATCACTCTTCTCCTGAAATGAGAGTGCTGGGAAAAAAACCAAACCAAACCAAACCAAACCAAACCAAACCAAACCAAACCAAACCAAACCAAGCAACCAAACTCATACACATTACATTAAAAAAAAATCCCAGAAATCCCACAAGCAAACCTCTTTTTTCTATTTATATATTTGAGAAGGATTTGTTGCCCAAAAGTGTTGTCATTTTATTTTTATTTAGTTTGGGTTATTTAATAGCCTTTGTTCTAAAATGTTTTCATGCTTTCTAGAATGATGTATTTCTTCAGTTAACTTGGATGCTTAATTATTTTATGAAGATGTACTTTGTGTATTTCATATTTCTTTTACTAGAAAACTGAACATGCATCACACTTCATGGCATATATTCATAGCCACCAAAGTTCCTTCATTCTTTCATGGAAGAATTTGTGATTCAAAACATTTTCAAAATTCACAAAGAAGTTTAAAAAAATAATTAGAGAGGAACTTATTTACTGATGAAGAGCAGGTAAGAAATAAAAGTATGAAAGGTGCATGTCTATTTCTCCAGGTGCATTCTGCTACACCCATAGTAAGAAGAGATTAATTTTTATATTGTATCTGCTCCATAGAATATGTTCTATCTAGATCAAAGCAATGGAACAACACCTCACCCCTCCATATTAGTATAAATACATGTTTCTTGTACACAATTTAGAGTTAATCTCAACTTTTTCCTTATATATTAATAACTCTGAAAACTAAATAGCAGGGCAATGTGCAGATTTTCTCCTTTTCAAAATAAAAGGAGAGAACATTTTTTTTATTATTATAGTCTTTATAAATGTTGCAAAGGTAGTGAATAAAATTAAAAAAGTGTATTTATTTTACCTTTTAATAACAAAATAGGGAAGGGATACAGTAAGGCCAGATAATCCACAGTTAAGTTTCTAAAATCATTGAACACTCTAAAATTCATACTATTTCAATAACAATCCATGACTGAGGAATAATTATACATTCTTCTCTTTTTAACCCTTTTAGACTTTCATTGTTTATTA
Source organism: Passer montanus (assembly GCF_014805655.1). NCBI lineage: Eukaryota > Metazoa > Chordata > Aves > Passeriformes > Passeridae > Passer > Passer montanus. The sequence goes on along the minus strand of NW_024367708.1, from coordinate 10,646,683 downwards.
GAAAATGCAATGGTTCATTATTATTTTTACATATAAGCACAAATATTGAAAGTACTTATTTCCAGAATGTTGTGGAACAAGAAAAAGTGAAGTAAAACTCCCACTTAAATTGCTACCAACACTTTCTCGCCAATTTCCTTTGTCTGAGATCCTTAGTGAGAATAAATAATTCCCACAACATGACTGCCTTTGACTAAGATTTACTCAGTTTCAGGTGCACAGACTGTCCTACATTTCTACAAGGACATCACCCACAGTGAGAAGAATTAATGTAAGGCAGTGAAAAGAAACTCACTGAGATGAAGAATAAAATATCAGCAAAAATTATATGTCCCTTATTTCAGAGAATAATTTACTTATTTCCTTTTAAAAAAATTCCCAACAGTCCTGAAAAATTGAAGGAATTTTTAATTTTTTTTTTTTTGGTAGCAGTTTAAATACAGCATAGATTTGATCAAGGAGATGAAATTACTTTCCTTTGAAATGCTAAGTTTTATAGTTAATAATGACCTTAACGCTTGAAATTTTACTAATCTTCTTTGTTTAGGATTTCCGTTTTGAATGTATGAGCTCTGTAACAATAGGTTCACAGGAAAAACAAAATCCTCACTGAGCTGACTTGATTTTGTCATTTTTAGACAAGTTTCAGAATAATGAACTCTGCTTTTATAGTTAATATGCATTTTGACTGCAAAGAAAATGTCAATGGAAATTAATAAGGACATCAGCTTTCTGGAAGGTTTTAATTTTTTTTTTTTATAAGAACATTATATTGATTATTATAAAAAGCATAATTAAAAAAAATTACATGGGTGTTATAGAGAGTATATACTGATTAGTTGTCACTTTCTTATTTCTCTTTGATTTTCCTGTTATTTAATTTAAGAAAACTCCTTTGTCAAATATTCTTTATAATTTTCCACGTATTATTTCCTTGACTGTCTAATCTGTTCTTTTCTCAGATGACTATAAATTGCTCCAGCTAAACATTTTAAGATTAAATGAGATTACATGATCTGAGCAAGAAAGTTTGTGTGTCAGGATGATAATTATCTAGCAGGTGAATAGGGAAAATAGGAGATATTTAGGCTACACTAACTGTTAGCAGTTATACTGAAGTTAATTTTGGGAATTGCAATATATTGTTCTTAAAAAGCAATCTTTTTTCTAAGACTTCACACCAAGGTTTCAGCTATATTTTTTTTTTTATGGCTACCTAAATAAACATCTACAAACATTCTGGCCTCAGTGTGTGGAATATTGTTGACATCTAAAGGAAAAATTGGTTTTGCAACTCATTTAAAAATAACAAAGATTTATATTTTACATAAACAGTTATCCCATAGTTAAGAAAAAATTGCTTATTTGCAATTCTTTCTCTCAGCTAAGAAAGTGATCTATCTAAGGATTTGTTGTCTTAATGGAGTTAATGGTAATTCAGGTTCCTATGGTATTCCTCAAAACTAAATTTATTATTTTTTTTAGAGTATCACACATCCTGCCTCTGACAACTACTGATTTGTAGCTTCTGATTTAATTCATACTCTGGCCAGGAAGCAATACATGGAAGAGTGATGCCTTTAGTGCTAACTGTATATTCAAAATATTTTCATAAACACTCATAACTGAAACAAATGGATAGGTTCTATTCCCTGCAAAGGTTCAATAGGTCAGCCTTAATTTGAAGTGTTAGGTGTATATATCTTCTTTTTGAAGTAAAATTATGTAGTCAGATGTTCTTTGGAGGTGGAGGTCTGGCAGGATGAGAGCAAGAAAGAAAAGAAAGCTTTGGTGGTGTTGTGGAGAAATCAATCCTCTTCCATCAGCTCTAGAAAGCTTAGGGAAAAGGTCGTTAATTAATGAAAACAGAAAGAATGTGCAGTTTTTCCTAGTACTATTTTAAAAGTGAATAAATAACAAGATTTAAATTAAAGATCTCTACAGATGGGTAGAACAGCATTATATTAGCATTACTGACTACTTCTGATGGCTCTGAACTTTTGGAAACATATCACTTTATAATGGGTTTAAAAAAAAGGATTTTATTTAGAATAGTGGCATGAAAAATGTAATATCTTCTGAAGAGACAAGCTAGAGACTTTATAAGGGATTTCTTTTATAAAAATATGCAATCAGAAAAAGTTGTTATTTTTTTAATTCCTAAATAGCTTAATTCCAAGTTTAATAGCTAAATTACTAAGGGAGAACTAAACCCTTAAACATTGTATTAAACCTGCTAAATCCTGTCTTTCACAAATGAAATGCATACAGCCATACAAGCTCATTGTATCTAGAAATTCCTGTACAAAACCAAGAGCAAAACTTGGGGGAAAAAAGTAAACTTCACAAGTCATTATTAAATACTTCAGTCTTGCAAGATTCTGTAACAGAACAGTTCAGTGGGAATCCACACTTGAAATATGAAATGAAACATTTATAAAACCTCCAGTTTCCACAGATGTTTCTTATTAACTCTTTTGAGGCAAAACAGTGAAATCCCACGGACTAATGAAGGGTGAAGCCAAAAGAAAAAGAAGTTTCTGAGTTATTCAGTTATCTCAGACAAAATGATGTGCCAAATCAAGTATGGCAATATATTAGTGAATAGAATGCTTAGAAATCACCGGAAGAAAAGAAACTTTAGGCTTATGTCACAGTATGAGATTAATGAGGAAATGTCTTCAGACAGAAGTGAAGCACTTTTTAGGGGGGGGGGGGGGGGGGGTTGTGCTGGGACAAAGATAAATTTTTCAAATATCATCCATAGAATTTTTTGTTAATGAGTGTCATTTCTACAAATACATTAATTTCAGTATATGGATTATCAGGAAAACTAAGGCATTCTTCGTTAAAAAATGCAAATCGGACTTGTTTGTGATGAGAAGGAAAATAGGACAAATAAGAACGGATGAAATAAAAAACAAAACTGAGGACCCTGTAATGTCACTCAAGCAAAACCCTAAATATCAACACTGGTATTTAGGAAAGCAAATTGCAAAATATAGTGTCAAACCTTAACCTTCTTAGTAACATAAGGTATCAATCATGCTGATATTTTCTACTGGAAACTTCCTCACAGGCTTCGTCTTAGAGTGTTATGGATGAAGTGATCACCTATGTGTTCAAACTTGTCTTCAGAGGACATCCTTAACTGGATCTAATGGAGGTCTTGGATCCTTCAGCATGAGTGCAGCACAATGCAATTCAGTGGTTAAATGTTTACCACTTCCCTAATAATTTTGTGTCTGGATAGCTCATCAGAAAGTGATGGTGGGGATACACTGGTCCTGTGCAGCAGCAGTTGTGGGTCAGGATTACTGCTGCCTTCTGATCATTGCTGAGTAACTATGCCCATGTCATACAGAACATGCCAAGATGGAAAGAAAGAGGAAGTAAGCTCAGATAACTCATCTTCATTGTCCTAAACTGGAGTAAGGCATTTAATATAAGTCAGATAAGTCCCTTTAACACAAGTTGAGCAGCAAGAGGCGTCCTAAAACTTTCTGAAAGGAACTGTATTGAGAATCTCAAAAAACTTCATGTCTTTCCAATAAAACAGTATTTTTAACTGTGTATGCCACCTATGTAGTTGAAGGAAACTGATCTTCAGTTGAAGAACATCTTAATTATGTAACAAGTTTATGTCTAAATTTAAGGACAGCTTCACTGACATTGTTATCATAAGCACTTTGTTAAGTTTTATAGGACATAAGATGAAGCTTTCGAGAATAAAAGAAAAAAAATACATTCCTAAAATATGGAATAAAATAGGCCTCTAGGATAAGCAGATGTTTCCCTTAGCTTAAAAAGAAATGACTGAAGATGAAATCATGGTGATAAAGAATCCATGAAATAATTTCTAGGATTTTGAAATATATGCTATTTTAAATACCCTGCCATTATTCCATATTCCTGAACCAGCTATTGAGTGTATTGAGAAAAGTTAAGCTAATAGAAAAAAAAAAAGAAAGAAGAAGAAAAAAAAAATAAGTAGATAGGAAATTATAAAGGAAAAAGAGAAAACCCAAACTAACCCAAAGTCCCTCATGAAGATATATATATTTGTTTACATAGGTTTCGGCTCTCAGAGCTAGCCACAATGTTGCAAAATGTTGCAATATGCTGTTCTGCAAATTTCCTTACGGAAAAGAAAAACATCCCTCTTTTTTTTTTCTTTTGTAAAACTGGATTTCACAAAAATTACAAAAGAAAATTGATTTTATTCACATAAGTTTCAGTCTTCATTGAAGTGAATTTAATTATACTTGAGGACTAATGCTCTATGATAAACATATCACATTTAATTTTTCATAATGCCTTTATCTACATCGGAGGTGTGCTGGAAGATGGTCTCCTTAGTGTGCATTGCTCTGATAGCAACAGATGGAAGACATTATATTTTAGTTAACTTCTAAGCTTTAAAAATATAAGTTCATTTCCACAGTAATTATATCAGCCCTTCCAGCATTGTCTTTAAGGCAGTTTGATTGTGGGAGAAAAGATTTTGTGCTCTATCAGAGCTTACCAGAAAGTTAAACAAAGACATGAAAAGACTAACAGTTATGTTTTTAAGGTATAACTTCACATTGTCTACCTATACATAATTTCATTATTTCATATAAAGTAGTGAACAAAACTAGCAGTCCTTTCTTAAATAGGAAAATTCCCCATTTAAATTCTGTTTATTTCTTAGTTGTGCATGTCTGAATAACTTCTGGTAATATACTTACATATCTCAGTAAAAATCCAACAAAAAATACCACCTGTTCTTTTAGATAAACCTTCTGTTTTCATCTTTGAATGGAGCCACATATGGTAAATTAGATTAGCATGAAATCCAACAAATTCTGTGATAAAAAAAAAAAGTCAAAACGGGATAGTTCACAAAGGATCAGTAATGTATTTATTTTTATTTATTTCTCAATGAGATGAGGGATAACTGGACATTGAAATTATTTTTTATTAGAAGCCTTTTTATATTCTGTTTTGGGCATGTTTACTTAAGAACTAAGACTGATTTGTCTGTTCATATCAATAACTATATTATTAGATGATTTTAAAAAATAAAAAATAACAAAAAAAATCAACAAAAGCAAAAATCCTCCTTACCTCTCTGGAAATTGATTATGTCTAAGTTCGACAAAATAGCAAAAAACATTAACCCAGCAACAAACAAACAAACAAACAAAACAAATGCCTAAAACATCCCAAACAGCCAACCAACCAACCAACCCCAGGACTCAAGATTATATACAGGGAAAAGAAATGATGATTCTGTTGATGTCAGAGGCTAGTTTGTGGACTGCAGAATCTTTCCCTCTTCAGAATTTTCAGATCAATTCTGTCTGTGCAGGAATAGCTTTTTCTTGTTGTTGTTTTTTTTTTCAAGCTGGGGTTCTTTGTGTATAAACACTTGTGAAGGACTACTCAATCTCTTAAAGAAAGATCTGCCTCTTCCTTACCTGTTGCCCAGCAACCAGGATCTAAATCCAACTTTTCCATCCCCTGCAAACTCCTGTAACTGCCCTGCAGGGAAACAGCCTTTTATGAGAGCAACTTTACCATTTCTCATCCTCAGCTTCAAGAACTGTCAAGTGTACAGGATTTGACTAAGATCTTCTTCCAGGAAACTAAGAAGGTACAGGTCTTCTTACTAAAAGTGCTGTTTCCCCACTGTGAAGCAAAACAACTGGAAAGGGAAATGAAATAATCCAATTTTTACTGCTTTGATTTTTAATCTTGCCTGTATACATAGACATAATCTTCAAGTTAGTTGTTTCAGATTCTCTCATAACAATTCCAGAACTGGCAGCAATGTTAGCAATTTATAAACTTGAACATGAAAATTCCCAGAAATTTATAATTACTGTCAGTTCCTTTGAAGAGAGATGGATGATCTGCACCATCAAAATAAGGGTTGCCGTAGATTTATGAAGATCCTTAGCATAAGTTAAAAGTGCAACAGGTGACTCCTGAATACTGAATTTTTGTCTGAAACATGTGGGCCTATATCTAAAGCTGGGGTGCTTCTTAAAAACCATCACATCAAGGAGAACAGAGGAAGTGACAGGGAAGGGAGGGAAGCAGAGGGGCAAGAAAAGGAAAGAGAAAGGGAAAGGAAGGGAAAGGGAAGATCAAGCAAGGCAAGGCTACAAATGTCTATTTTTCTATATCTTTTATCCATGACATTTACAACTTTATATCATTATGTTTCTTCTTTCTTGCACTGGGACATTTCTTGATCAAATATTTCTTTTCCTTTACAATAACACTGAAGCGCCCTACCATTTCTATGTACTGTACCTCTAGAAAGATCCAAACAGCAATGAAGGTAAAGCACAAGCTGGATATTGGATTTTCTAATCTTAATTTTAAAAATTATGGATTTTCTAAAAAAATTTCTTCAAACACACACAGTGGGAAGCTAGTGATTTTTTTTTTGCTTTGTTTTCTTTAAATAGTGGAGCTTTTAGCATAAGTTTTGTTTGTTACATGAGTTTTGTAGGTAATATGGAGCAAATAATAAGTGTTTCTTTTTCAATTTGTTTTTTATGTTCCTGGTACCATAAAATAAATATTTTGTATAAAATTGCATTATTCATCAATATTGTATGGGATTCTGAACTATTTATTTAGTAATTCTGTATCTGACTATGAAAAGTATGAATTTATTTATAGACATGATGAGTACAATTAAATGTTGTGGTTTTTAAAAAAATTGTAAAAATTTTAATTATTTCTAAAGACATCAATACTTGTTTAGTTTACTTCCTGGTTTAGTAATCAATTGGAAAATTGTGCTTCTAAGATACATATTTAAAGTTACTAAGAACAATTACAATTTTCTTGAATAAAAAGAACAAAAATTACTAACATTAGTTATAGCACATAATCAGTGTAATCCTGAATAATATGTACATTTACTTCACAATACTTGAAAGTTTCAGCCTTATTCTACTCCTTATTCCTTATAAAATAGTATGAAGATTCTAAGTCATGCCTTCTATTAATATGGTAGGTACCTTCAATTCAAAACTTAACAGTAAAATATAACTCCCTCACTGATCAAACAAGCAACAAGACTAGAAGCATCTGTTTTCAGTAGGGACACAACTAATAACTAAAACGGGAAGCCTAAAGGCTCTTACCTGCCTGCCTTAATAGTCTGTTTGTTTCTGCATTGCTAACAGTTTTCTCACATTGAAAAAAATATTTCTTGCTGCACTTCAGACCAAGCAAGCTTGCAGAACAGTTGCTGAAACTGTTGCTTTAATATAAGCATAACTGTTCTGTTCCTATTGCAGCTATATAAATCTACCTTCTGCTTAGCCACCTGTAGAAAATTGCACCTAAAGTTATGCAGAAAGTTTGCTCTGAACCTTGAAGATATGTACTCTGACATCCAGCTGGAAATTCAAACTGTTCTAAGCTAAGAAAGTTTCTAAATAGTAAGTAGTTGAAACCATTGAAGTGTTTGGTCCAGCAACTAGAGCAACAAAAAACCAGGGGTAAAAAATGAGAGTAAAACTGGGAGCATGCACTGTCTCTGTGACAGTTAGAGGAGACAGTGGCAGACTCACTTATTTCTTCAAAACAGGGTAAGAGGATATCAAAGTTCACTAGATTAAAAATTATTAGTTCTGTGACCAAAAATTACTCTGAGATGGGTATATTTTTTTATTCTTCCAAGATCATATAATGAATTATAATGCTTCCTTACTTGCATCATATCACATATTTCATCCAGATATATGTAAAGTTACTTCTACAAAACAACTGCTAGGTTTTGATATCTGAGGATTCTTTGTTTTGGCTTGTACTCCCAGACTCTTTAGACATTCAAGACTCAAGAGTGTGAAAGGCGATGCTTGGGTGATAAAAATTCCTGCTACTGGAAGACAGCCATTCCACCTGGATGTTTAGGGTTGGTTTGTAAGGCCAATTCAGACTGTCATGGTGAACAGGTGACATTTTGCTTTCAGCTGTCATCCTGAAATCAACAAACTGAATTTACTATTATGCTATTGTGATGCCTACACAGCAAATAATTTCTGACTTGTGAAGGAAAGCTGACTGAATAAATGTGGTGTGATGAAATTTAGGGCATTTGCTAAATCTTGCCTCGAGGTGATTATAGAATAACCTGAAGTGTTACAGCAGCAGCTATGTTGGGGAATTCTGGGGGCTGCTCATCACATTTTGAAAAGTTAAGATGATGTGTGATCAAGAGGAATCAACACTGGTCTTTTAGAACGTGGGTAGTTTATAACTACCCAAATTCAATTTAAATAAGGTGTTGCCCTGTTCTGTTCTTGACAGCAAAGCTATTTTTGGTCTTACTAATGAGGAAAGTACTGATCAGGGTGGTTTGGTTCTTTCTCTCTAACTGAACTTTCCTGATTGTTTTTCACCAACTAATATCTTTTCTCTTAAGTATTTTGTTAGTAAATGAACTATCAAAACTAATGAACTATCTTAATTTTGGCTGAATTGGACTTTTGTCCTACCTCTTCCTCTTAGTTCTAAATAAGACACTTTTTGTTCCTGCCATGGTACGGCATCGTTTGTATATTTTATTTCCTTCCATGACAATGAACTGGACGTCTGGGCCCACTCTTTCATTAGTATTGCCTACATACATAGCTCAGACAGAAAGGTTGCAAGGTACCCTTTTTAAGTAAGGATCAGATGGCAAAATTAGCAGAATAAAAAGTGCCTCCAAAGAGCTAAAACCCTGAAAAAGTACTTAAAGGTCACTTAATAACTCTTGGTTAAACTGGATCAAGAGCACTCTGGTCTGCACTAGCCTGTTTCCAGCAGGCAGCCAAGGGAAGTAAACCTTTCCTTCTACTCACAGGATGCCACAGATGGAGTGCTGAGTTCAGATCTGGGTCTCCAGTATAAGCAAGCAAGTTAACAAGCAAAGAAAAGTAATAAGCAAGCAAGCAAGGACAAATATATGAAAATGGAGAGATTACAAATTGCTTTGAAAGTCAAAAATTAGAGGCAATAAACTACTGTGACTACAGTAAAAGCTTTCTAACAGCAGACGCATTGATAAGTGTCATACAGAAAAACATTCCAAAACCAGCACTATAATAGAAAAGCTATCCTATTCATTAATTCAAAAAGAAACTAAAACAGAACAAAACTCTAAGTCACTTCACTGCCCAAAATCAAAACAGTGAAAATCCTAAATTTCTCCACTACCCAAAGAGATGTGAATATTTATTGTAAAACCTACATAATTTTGACTAGCAATTAAAAATAATTAAACTCTAAGTAATAAATATGAAATCACAAAACAGTATAATAAAAGTGAAATATATGTTATTAGACTATTTTGGCCGTTAAAATTTGAACCATATTATTTTGACTGAAACTGTAGGCCTTGCTACAATTTTTATTTCAAATAGATCCACTCAGTTTTTTTAGAGGATTAATATGCCAACAAAAACCACCCAAATTCAAAACCATTCTAAATTCTAAGGTAATTCAATTCAGTTGAAAAGTACATTTCAGTGTTCTGTTATTTTTATACAGAACAATGGGATAGATTGAAAGATTGTGATTCAGCTATTTTTCATTGGCTGGAAAAGTGTAGAAATATAATCTAGAAATAATTTTATTTGACATGACTCCATTGGAGCCTTTCCTGAAAATTGTCACAGATTAATTTATGGCAAGATAGATGCCATAACAGAACCATACCACCCAGGAATACAGCATGTCCATTTTTACCAATGAAGATCTTTGTAGTTTTTTTTTGTTCAGACCTGTTTAAAATCTTCTGTAGAATGAGGCAAACAGGTCCAAATTCTGTCCAAGATGTGATCAAGTCCAATAAGCTTCACACTGAATTCTGTATTTTATTCCTATCAAAGTCAGAGATTTAATACTTATTCTAGCAAAGGTAGAATTAGTCCAAAGATAAACACTTTGAAAATTCTAATATTAAGAGTAGAGTCATAGAATGGCTTGGTTTGGAAGGGACCTTAAAAGTCATCAAGGTCCCAACCCCTTCCATGGACAAGGACAGCTTCAACTAGACCGGGTTTCTTAAAGCCCCATCCAACCTGGCCTTGAAAAATCCCTTGGATGGGGCATTCACAACTTCTCTGGGCAATCTGTTCCAGTGCCTCACCACCCTCTAACTGAAGAAAGTTTCACAAAAAAGTTTTGAGCTATGTACATACTATAATTTTTTAAGATTTCAATATTATAAGTATCTAAAATCTGTAAAGTATAAATTACTTTTCACTCAGATCTCTGTATTTCATAATTTTGTGACACATACCTTGTTCAACTAAAATTTACAACCACATATATTTTTTACTCTTACAATAACATTTTGAAAAAACATTAGCAAATGCCAATGTCAAATATAAATTGTCTATTTTGCAGGGGTTTTTATGTGTTGAAATACTTTGAGTGAAAATATAAGTTTCTATATACTATACTTAATTTAAGCCTTCTAGCATCTACCTAATATTCTTTGTAGTTCTCTGGAAATACAAAATTAAATGTTGTAAGTGGAAACAGCTAACACTCATCTTGGAAAATGGAAACCAATTTTTTTGCATACATACATTTACAAAGCATAAATTATATCCCAGAGGCAAGAATTGCTACAATACTGTCTAAGCCACATTAGAGGCCTCAATGTTGACATTTAATTCAGACTTCATATCCAGACTTCATTTTCTGTACTCATAATGATCCAGCTCTCTTGGAAAATCAGGCAAAGAAATTCTTTCAAATTCTCCTATGTCAAAAGTAAAGAAACATAATCTTTACTGCAATTTGAAGAGCAGCTAGTCATAAATGACATTGACTGGCAATAAAGCAGTATAGGGTTTGAACTGTAATGTTTGAGAAACTTATGTGAGAAAAGAAAGTTGAAATTTAAAAAAAAGTGACAGTAAAATCCACTTAAACATTATTATTTTCTTCTGAAAAAAACCACACAAAAGCTTGCTTGCTTTTAGAGAACCAAACTAAAACAAAGAGGTCCTCTTTTGATTACATCTGGAGGTCATTTCAGCCAACCTCCCTGCTCAAGCAAGGTAACATGGAACCAGTTTCTCAGGACCATGTCTAGTGGCTTTTGAATATCTCTGAGAAGGAAGATTCCACAGCCTCTCTGCATAACCTATGTCAGTATGCTTGATCACCCACAGTGAAAAAGTGTTTTCTGATGTTTAGAGGGACCTTCTCAATGTCAGTTTGCGCACATTGCCTCTGGTCTTGCCACGGGACACTGCTGAAAAAAGCCTGGATCTGTACTTTTTGGAATTTGCACACTTATATCAAACAATTGTGATAAATTTAAGCTTGTCAGTATGCTTTTCATTTTAAATTTTGCTTTTCAAAAATAAAGAGAAGTAAAAACCAACAAACACACTTCTACATGGAAGAAATCCATGCATTCTACTATGACATATGTGAAGATATTAAATATAAGCTGAGTATTTTGAATTATTGATTATCTATTATTGTTTATTTTAATTATTTTGCATTATTAGCTGAAATAATATTGTGTTTTTACTAGATTTAGACATTAAGTAATTTATTAATTTCTCTTCATTAGAAAATGTTAAAATTGTCTGCATTTACAAGTAACATGGACATCTACATGAACAAGCCATTTCACAAATACTTTTAACATTAAGTGATTAATTTATTTGATTTCTTCAATAAAGTTTCTTTGCTTAAAATGTTGTTTATATTAATGTTTTTTTCTATATTATAAATTTTCTTCAGCATTATTAGAATAGAACAGAAGGGAATAAAACAGAACAGTATAGTTTAAGTTGGGAGGAATCTACAATAGTACTCTAGTATAGATTTCTGAACACTTCAGGGATGACCAAAAGGTAAAGCATATTATTAAGGACATTATCCAAATTCTTAAACACTGACAAGATTAGGTCACATCCATCTCTCTAGGAAGCCTGTTCCAGAGTTTTACTGCTCTGTCAGCAAAGAAATTATTCCCTTTGTCTGGTCTGAACATCCCCTGGTGCAGCTTTGAACTGTTCTTTGCACACATCCTTTCCCTGGATCCCAGGGAGAAGAGATCAGCAACTCTCTCCACTTCTCAGGAAACTACAGACATCAATAGGGTCACCTCTTAGTCTCCTTCTGTCTAAATTAGACAAACATAATTTTTGGTTGGGAAATGTAGATGTGTAGTGTCAAATTGTTACTAACTACATTTGGTCTTTGCCATTCTAAGATGAGTAAGAAGAGGGTATTAAGCATGACCATTAAAAAACTCACATCTCTGTTTAAAATGTAGTACTGATCCTGAAGGTTTAATCAACTGTTGGGCTGCTAATAAAGTGTTAGACACAGGTCCTAATGACCTGTGTATATTTTCTCAGTCTGAACTGCAAATGAGGGAGGGTTGTGTGGTAAAGGAGAATGTGTTTTACATGCTGCTCTCTGCAGAAGTTAAAAAGAGTGAAGAGACATAGGGAGCAGTATGATGGATGATATGCAGTAGGGATCCCCAGGTTCTCCTGTCTTTGCCACCTGGTAGTTCATACTCTACAGCTAAGCTGTACTTGGCTTGGTAGGAAGCCAGGGGCTGTCACTGTCACATTGATTGAAGGCACTGCAGCTAGGCCATTTGTCATCCTTCTTAAGTGCAGCAACACTTCTTGTGTGGGATACACTCACAGAACAGTTTTCAGATATTTTTAAAAGTTTTAGTGCTTAATCTGGTGTGCACTGGACACATAGGTCCTAACAAGCTAGTGTACAAAATATAGAAACAAAGAATAAATAGGAAGTAACAACTGGGTAGCTGGTTGTATCTGATGAATGTATGGACAACATAAATATGGAAAAAAGGATATGAAAGAAGATGTTACTTTTAGTGTTTGGTTAAAGCCTTTTATTTTGCCTCTTTTAAAGAAGGTTATGTATTTTATATATATTTGTTTGCCTTTGGAAAGAGTTCACTGGGAGATCTACAGTCACATTATGTTGTCAGCAAAGGCTCCTCCCTCTTACATCATACACAGCTAAGTCAGGCATTAGATAGAAAAGGGAAAATACTGTACCCATCTTTAAAAAGGGTGGAAAGGAGGACCCTGGAAACTACTGACCTCTTAGCCTTACCTCTGTGCCTGGGAAGATAATAGAACAGATCCTTTTATGAGCTGTGCGTGCCTTCACCAGGGGCAAGTCCTGCCTGACCAAACCAATGGCCTTCCACGATGGAGTGATCACAACAGTGGACAAGGGAAGGGGTACTGATGTTGTTTATCTAGACTTCTGTAAAGCCTTTGACAGAGTCCTTCACAACATCCTTCTCTAAACTGGAGAGAGAAATGGTAGTTAGGCTGGTAGATAGAGAAGAAGCTTTTTGAACTCACAAACAGAATTCTTATACTTTTACATCAGTTTTATGTTTTCATGAAGCAAAAATGTAAATGGGTTTTATAGAAGAAATTTAAAGTCTGCAATGAAAAATTATGACAATCAAGTTCTTTGCTTTCAAATTGAGCTCATTTTTTTTTCATATATCTGGATAACTAAACACAAAAATTCTGGCAGCATTAAAGATAAATGTTTCTCAAATAGCAGAAATACTAGGACTATTATTTGTTTTATAATTTTGCTGATATATTAGCATGAAACATAAAGCTACTAAAACCTTGCTGAAGTCAAATGTGGAGCTTAAATGAGTTTTGTAATTGAATTGAATCAAATGTGAAGATGCTATGTATGGAATTGAAATTGAAAGCAAGAAGGGACAACAAATTTATAAAGAATTTTCCCTGACTTAAAAAAATAATTAATTACTTTTTAATGATAATTTGACTAAGCATGAATGTTACAATTTTAAGAAAGCTGCATAACATTAAATTGGAGTTCATAGACTATTGAAAGTCCTGGCAAAAACTGAGAATACACCAAATTATTGAGTCAAGTTGTACCACACCAGTGAAGAAAAATAAATTAAGATTCCTTTGCAGTTATAAATATCTATAAATTTTTACTTCATCTATATCTATGTCTAAAAATAATCACAAGGGCATACCTTATGAGAAAGACATTATGGATCCTAGACCTGAAAAGTTAATGCATAATGATATGAATAGATATGACACCAAAGAAATTACTAAGAAATAGGTATATTAACTGATCTTCTTTCAGATATGGGAATATTTCCCTGTTTCTGAAGCCTTCTGCTGGCCATAGAATGCATAGAAATCATGAGTCAGGACATTGTTTATGCACTGAACATAAGAAAGGCAGAAGTACAGAATCAGGTTTTAGCAAAGTCTTTTTGCAGTAACACTAAACATCTAATAATGATATTGTGTAAGTTATAAATACATGTATATATGTGTGTGTGTGTGTGTGTGTCTATATATATGCATAATTCTGATTGTATTTGTGTATTATATTTGCATGTTTTGATGCAGAAGTGGCTTGTTTGAGAAACTGACAGAAGCTTCCCCCAAGTCTGATAGAACCAATGCCTGTCGGCTCAAAGGTGGACCCTCAGCTGGGCAATGCCAATCCCATCAGAAATAGTGACAACATATGGGATAACATATTTCAGGAGGGAAAAAAGTTACAGCACAAAAGCACATTTCAGGGGAGTGGGAATATGTGAGAGAAACAGGCCTGCAGACAGCATCGTCTGTGAAGGATGGTTAAGCAGACGCTCCAGAGACCAGAGCAAAGATTGCCCTGCATTCTGTGATGCAGACCATGGTGAGGTAGATGCATCCCTGCAGCAGAGATCCACCTACAACCCATGGATAACTCCACATCAAAGCAGCTGAATGCCTAAAGGAGGCTGTGACCCTGTGGAAAATCCACACTGGAGCAAGTTTCTTACCAAGATTTGTGACCTCATGGGGGACTCGCACTGGATCTGTCTGCTCCTGTAGGAATGCACCATGTGGAAGGGACCCATGCTGGAGCAGTTGCTGAAGAGCTGCAGCCTGTGGGAAGGACTGACAGCAGAGTTTCATGGTAGTCTCTCATGGCAGGAACCCCATGCTAGAGTAGGGGAAGAGTCTGAGGAGTTCTCCTCCTGAACAGGAGGGATTGGTGGAGAGATGTGATGAACTGATTGAAGCCCCCATCTCCCTGTGCTGCTGGTGGGAGAACATAGAAAACTAAGGAATGAAGCCCAGGAAGAAAGGAGAGACGGAAGAAGGTGTTCTAAGATTTGGTGGTTTCTTCTCATTACCCTTTCTTAATTGACTGGTTTCTCAGAGTCAAATCTATTTTGCTCATGCTGGAATTGGTGAGGGATCTCTCCTTGTCCTTATTTAGACACATAAGTTTTTGTTATATTCTTACTACCTGTTCAGCTTGGGAGGGGGAATGATAGAGCAGCTTTTGTTGACATATGGTGTCCAGCCAAAGTCAACCCACCACAGTTTTCTATAGAAGTGAATTTGAATTTTTGTTGGTTCAGGGAAGGAATATTCTTATGTTCAGAACAAAGGAAAACATTCAATTGGAGAGAAAATTATCTTAATATTCTTAATTTAACAATTTAAATTTTGATGGAAATATAATAGGTGTCTTTAAGTATACATGGGATAAGCCCCAGTGACAAAAATTTCTATTTGGAGTGATAAACCATGTTGATGCGAGGATTTATTAGTATATACATTTATACTGGAAACAACAAAAAATATGACTGCTGTGGAAGAGGAAAGGTAAGATGAAGAAAACCAGTTCTAGATAATTTGTAACTTTTACTATAACCATCCTGCGACTTCAATCTCCTCTTACTACACATCTATAAAGCAAATAATCAGAGTTAGTAAGAGTCTGCAGTAGTATCCTGTACTCATTTCCAGGGCAGGATGGAAAAGCCCAGCTTATTTAATTATATACTCAGAAATAATAAAGAAGGGGAAGTGAATTATCTTGCACTTAAAAAATTTATTTCAAAAAAACCCAAGCTTGTAATCCTCAAGTTCGCAATTCTAATGATGGTTTTGTTTTGGTTTATCATGTTCTAAATCTTTTTGTGTATGTCTACTATACATATATTCATGCATTAAATTTGTGTGTTTGTATTTAAAGCATTTTTAACAGCTCAGTAGAATCTATTATTTAAAATATTATATCAGTATCAGGCAGATGCACATAGGAAATAAGACAGCTGGGAAAGTGTGGCTGAAGAGTGTGAAAGGAAGGATAAATGCCACCCCCTCATTTTCTGTATCAATTATACCTTGGAAGAAAGAACAAAACCAGAGATTAAAAAACAGCACAGCTTGTTGTAGTTTTTTAATGGTATGGTTGTAAGTAAGACAAAGCCTGAAATTTCCTTGTAATCTTGCTAGTTTTATATGGTTTGTAAGCTGTGCTTTATCTAAAGAAACATATAAATGTTCAAGAGTTCTTTCTACAAAAAATGGTGCACTGTATCTTAAGTTAGGATCTGTTTAAGGAAAATGAGCATATCACACAGAACTAAATAATAATGAACAAAAAATATTACTTTTTTTTAAAGAAAGCAAAGGAATCTCAAGTAAAAAGGGAAATTTACAGTACTTGGGCAGCTAACACAAATAGTATTCAATAAAGGATGAAATATCTAGGGCTAAGAAACAGTTGGTGAGTAATTATACTCCTTTTTTACACAAAGTAGAGTTGGGAATAATCAGTCTAGAAAATGTCTAATAACACATTACTATATGAAGTGTGCCTCCCTGATACTATTTGCTGTATTCAGGCCAGTGAATAAAGTGGAGTTTTTCAAAACTGAAATCCTCAAGCCCACTCAAGTTCTTTAGATGTATATTTGAACTGATTGGAATATTGTGCTTTAACAGAAAAAAATGTTTTGATAACTGCAGTTATCCATTATATACTGGTATTATACATCAGTCTCTGATGTAAAAAGTCATTATGAAAAATTAAGTTTCCAATTTTTTTTGGTCCTCATTATAAAAATATTGAAAAAAATGCAGTTCCGGGGAGTTGCTAGTTAAATATTCCCTGCTAGACTGCAAGTGATTGGGAGAAACTGGGGAGTGAATGAGAGAAAAAGAGCAGAAATAGCAATTGCTCAGGAATACTCTCCTGTATGATATCATACCAAGGAATTATTAAATGTTGTAAACCATGAGGGAATCTGAGGAAGAGTAAAGGTGTTGTGACTGGGATGGAGTTCTTCCAGGACAATGTGTGTGCACTCAACAAAAAATATTGTACTATTAAACGTGAAAAAGTCTTGAGCTAGCAGAGTTTGATGATAGACTTTGATAAATCAGTTGATGTAAATGGGTGTAGTACTTTAAAAATGTATCTCCTAAAATCTGTGGTCAATATTTTTTCCCTTTTGTTTACAGTGGCTTAGAAGCTGAAAATGGGAAAAAAGAAAGAACATTGTTCAGGATTAACAGAGTAATTTGAGCATACAATACTCTTTGTAAAGCTGTCAAACACTGAAAGTAATGAAACTACTGTAGTAAAATGTTGCAGAAATTAATTTATGAAATTATGTGTTTCAATTGCTTGCATTATATGTTACAATCTGTCCATAACTGACCTATGGGGAATATAAATAAAATATTTTTACTTTTATTGAAAAAGGGAAACATGTGATCCAATTATTGAAGACTCTATACAGTGGGCTGTTTTCATGTGTCTTATGCTGATTTTTTAATTGTTTAAATATACAAACTAAAAGCTTTATAATGTGTGCTGTTGATGATGATGTTTTGTAAGACTTCTAATTCTGAAAGTAAATGAAGAATTTTATAGAAAGGAAATTAATAATGTTTTTCAAATGTGAAACCTAAACAAATAATTTATAAATACAAGAGAAAATTTCATATCCTTTTGAGGTGAATGTCACAGTTCTGACATCAACAAGGAAAGCATATCATTCAAGGGCCTGCCACTCCAAGCTAAGTATAAGACCATATTTTGCAAGCTTTTTATCTTTAAAATCTCAATGATTTTAACCACTTTTACAGATTAGCTTGATGACTTGTCTTACTTAAAAAGTAAAAATATCAAACCAACACGAACACTAACAGCCAAAATTTAACTTTGAAAATAAGACCCTGTCTATACAGAAACTATGATAATGATATAGGATAATTAATCTACATAGGATCTTTAGGTAGACAGTCTCATTTAATTTCAAAATAAACTTAATATGATTTAACTATTTTGAAAATGCATTAAGCTAAATCATATTAAGTCTGATTAATAAGAAAAAAATCTGTAAAAGGGTTGTCAGTTTAATGAATTAATTTTCAGAGTTTTTTATAATTAACATTACTATTTGCTGTTATTAGGAAAGGCATGGCTGTCACTGTACCTCTGAAAACTCATCACAGAGGTTCCACTAATTTGCATCCAATTTATTCCAACAATGACTATTAATCCTTTGGTGTGAGAACAATAACTTTTTTATTTTCTCCCAAGTTGCATGTAAAAGCCCCATTACACATTTATACAGTGCCATATGGCATATTCAATCAAATTTTCTTACACACCCTTATCAGATCTCTAATGGATAATTCACAAATAGAAGCCCAAAAGCAAAGTGTCACACAGTGTAGCAGAGGAAAGCAGAAGTGTATTTGACTTTGCAATTTTTCATGGTAGAAAACAATTAATTGCATTATCTTAAGGAATAAACAGCTCTTCTCATCAGAAATTAGATAATGGATCGTTAATAAAGAGATTTTTAATCATTATTATTTTTAATAGTAGATGTAACTCAATTTAAATCATTACTCCAAACATTCTTTAGACATTGAATTTCCTTGTTATCTGTATTAGTTTGCTGGGCTGCTGAGCATTATCTTGGTAGTATTTAAAGTGATTTTTTCATGCACTGTTGACGGGGGACTGAGGAGGAACCCATGGAAACCTCAGGTCTCTCATACCTGCTACCAAGCTTTTTGCTTGTACCAGCATGCTTCATGATGCATTTCACAGTAGCTCCAAGATAGTCTAGCTGTCTGGCCATTCTAGTCTAGCACAGCTTTGTCTGTACTGATCAGATGCATTCTTTATTTTAAATTGTTATAATTTCTTCAAAGATTATAGTTCATAGCTTCATCCACTGTATGCTAATTCTTCCATTTCCTAAAATGTCTTTCTTAAACTTGAAATTTATTACTTGTCTTTGTAAGACACCTACTTACAGAAGTATTTAATTTTTTTTTCATAGAAAGGAATGCTGCTGTTTTTCTCCTTTGGAGGCATAATTTGGAAGTAGATAACATTTTGTTTTATTGTCAATAATATATGAAAAAAAGAACTGCATTCCTTCATAAGAGTCTGAAGGAATTTAAATTGGGATTTGAAAACTGCCAAAAATGACAGCAAGACAATGAAAAAAAAAAAGTGATTTTCTTTAAAAATTAGGAGAAATAAGTGGGCTTTCTGAGAAACAGAAATGACATTGCCAAGTAGGAGATTTTGTTTTATTTCTGAACTTATCACAAGCTGATGAGATTTGTTTTCTTCATACAGATTGAAAAGAAAATATAAAAGATTGTTTGTCTACCTAAAGATATCACTAAAATATGCTTTCAAATTCTGTAAGGTAACAGTCTTTGCAATTATGTTTTGTTATTTCTGTTTAACAATTCTTTCCCTCCAGCCAGGTATACAAAATGATCTTTACATCCGTGATGATAGAATAGGATTGCATTGCATTCCTTGCAAATATTTTATAAATGAAAAAACATGTTTTGAAATCTGAATACACAAAATATAAACTGCAGTACTTTTTATAGTTTTCTGTTTTGATTATTTTTATGATATCACAAATTTTACATTTCTATTAAATATTTCGCTCCTGAATAATCAGAGTACTATAGAGAATTTACTTGGTAATATTACAGATAGTCAGCAGGGTTTTTTAAATTATGACTTTACAGATCTTCTTTCTTATCAGCATTATCCTGAATTCTTTTCAGTCATTGCTGCTCAGGCACACAGTGCCCTTTAGTCAGCTTCTCTGGTTGGTCATGTCTATTAATACTGAAAGTCCTATATTCTTCTTTTGGCAAAAGATTCTTGATACAAGGGTAATTATCCTGTATCCTGTTTAATTATCCAAGTTTAATATTGTTTCAAGTTTAATATATGCTTGCTTTTCTTTGTATATATATATATATTTATGTGTGTATAATTTCAGAGGATTTTTCTCTTACACTTTGCAAGTTTCTTACTATGTTAAGTATTCGGCTTTCTAACACAACATCTACTTTCACATAAAAGTGACACTAAACTACTAAACTGCACTGTTTACTTCTGAACAAAAAGCCACAAAGCAACAAAAAGTAGCTCCCAGCAACGGGTAGCAAAAGCCCTTAAGAGCTGGAAATTATTACAATTCTGATTTTGCCACAGATTTTGAACTTGCTTCACAAAAAAACAAAAAAAAACAAATCCCCCAAATTATTCAATATATAGAATTGATAACTGTATGTTCTATATATAATATATAATACATCAGTATATAATATATTAACATATAACTGCTTTTATAATATATAATTATAATATAATAATTATTATATAACAATATACATAATTTCCAAATAAACACATAACTATTGGGTGCTTCTGCCAAGAATATGGTAGCACTGAAATCTTTGATAACATGCACTAAAATTTATATCATGAAGGTACAGAATAGGACATAAATAATCAATTTTTAGTTTCAATAAAAGTCAAAGCTTTTGTGCAGTAACTGATAGAGTAAAATACATCCAGTGGTTTCTAAAGAGTCATTTATCTCCATTAAAGAAAAATCCAGAAGGTTTTTCACTTTGTGGAGCTGAACAATGAACTGGTGATGAAGTTATATCTGATGATTTTCTTGGCAAGTCACTAAAGTCATTATCCTCCCACCTGCATCAGGATTAGCTATTTGTAAGGATTGATTAGTTTTGCAGACTGACTACTTGAATAATAATGATCTTAAGTGAAATTGCAACTTCCTTTGATTTTCAGGAAAAAAAAAGAAAATTGTTAAGAAAAATTAAGAACACAGACAATTTGCAATTAAGACCACAGATAATCTGCAAATTTCTGGTCATATAGAGTTGATTCTATAGTTAAAAACATGTTGAAGGTTTAATTTCAGTACAAATTAAAGTGCTTAGGTTTGACTTTAATACCTAATTAACTTTTGAATTTGCAAACATTACTAATTCTGGAAGTACTGAATTTTCGGAGACTCCTTTGGTGATTCCTTCAAGACTTCCTAACCTAGGAAGAGATTTACCTAAGAAAATGTAAATAGCTGCATCTAAGTGTTAATATGCAGTCACAGGTCTTAATTGATCTCATCCAGAAGCTGGCCTCTAAAATTCAGCAGATTAATCATTCTGTAGGAGTGCCTGGGTACACCTATGGTAACAATTTCAGATGTGCATATCTGTGGGCAGAATGTAATTGTTCATACAAAAGCACCTAATAACTTTTGAGATTAATCAGCACATCCCTCCTGAGAGAAGATTTCTGTAGAATCTATGCCAAATCCATCAGCCCTGTGTGGCTGTCTCAGAGCATTAAAAAGTATCTGGAATGGCTCTGCAATGTGTATTTCATTGAAGTTCCATGTTAAAATTCCCAATTTAGGTTTCCAATCATGAGCTAGGTCTCAGCCGCCTACTTACAGATTTTATCAGAACAAAGAATAAATTTTAGAGAGCAAGTCAATTGATCAAATAGAAATGTTTACTTCTGAATCCAGGTGAACCAAAAATTTAGCTAAACTTTCTCACATAAAGGTACCTATACATGGAGAACATTTTTAAAACAAATTTTAGGCTGTATTACATCCTCTGGGCTGGATAAAATTCCTAAGCATAATATTTAGCTCCTTTTATCAAACTTTGTTTCCAGCTGGCATCTTAGAAGAATATATCTCTTGCAGGTCCTGTATCTTTTTTGGACCTCTACTTAATGTCAGATACATATTGCATGTCAGATGAGACTGGATAGATAGGATTAGGCTTCTGAATATGAATGACCTAGGTATTATGATGTTCAGATACTAAATATGTGGACTTACACAAAATTTAATGGGAAGAGGGGATTATTTTACTGAAATATGGAGAATCATACATGATTCTTAATCCTATAACACCTGTCTGGGAAGATTTAGTGCTTCCTATTTATCAATCGTATGTTCTCTAAAGATAGTCATTGGGAAATTCTGTTACTCCAAATACATGAACAATGTCAGGTTATTTAGTATCCAGAAATATCTCTCAATTCTCTGAAGTTTCCAAGTATTCTGAACTAGGCTTGTGATGGAGTAACAGGGAAAAAAAATGAAAATTTTTGTCTGTGAAAGAATTTGTTAAAGAGGTTGGAGTATAGGTTTAGACCTGCCTTACAGTAAAGGAATCAGGGTGCACAGG
Organism: Passer montanus; assembly: GCF_014805655.1. Lineage (NCBI taxonomy): Eukaryota > Metazoa > Chordata > Aves > Passeriformes > Passeridae > Passer > Passer montanus. The sequence continues at coordinate 10,624,283 of NW_024367708.1, read as the reverse complement.
CTCACCTCAGACAAATTGTAAGACATGCAAATAAAACATTTACATATAATGGACCTGTTTTGTATCCTACCTGGTGAAGCTGAAACACTGCATAGAGAAATAAAAATAATAATAATAAAAATAATAATAAAAATAATTTTCTGTAGTCCATTGATCCATAAATTTCTGTAGTCCAGAACCACTTTTCTGACAGGGAAGCAGGAAAATCCTAGATCTTGATCAATAGTAATGCCACTGTTAATGTACTTCAATATTGTGGGGGTTTTTTTCCCCGCTCAGTTTTTTCCTATTTCTGAGATAATGCCTTTCAGTTAGGAGGTATTCCTACAAGAACTTCTAATATTTGGTTTAGACAGGCATCAATTCAGTGATATTTAACAGAAGAATCAGTTTAAGTTCTTCGAGGACCAAACATTTGACGGTCAGAGAATGAATTTTGTGGCCATTGACTACCAGAACTAAATAATGTTCTATACCCGGCTGAATTTAAATGCTAACAGAGTGTTAATGAGAAATATTGAAATAGAAATTCATGTGCTGCCTTTTTTGTTAGGTTAGTTGTTTTGTTGTTTTGTTTTTGTTTTTGTTTTTTAAAATAGGAGATGCTTATCCCTAAAATCAGTTTAGGCATATAGGCCAAATACTCTGAAATAGATTTTACACTTATAGACTAAAGTAGAAATCATATAGATGAAGTAGGCTTTGTTATTCTAGGTTACTGCTCCTTAATTTCCCTTTAATTAACTGGATTTGGAATAGCCCTGAATTTTTTTACTATCAATTTTTCTACCATTGCTACCAATGATGATTCCGTGTTTATACATGAATTCAAATATTCCAGTGGTTTTTCGGACGTGATATCACTGATAGAGCAAAACATATAACACTGAGATAGAGTGCTCAATAAAATATCCATGTTCTTCTGTTTACACTTATGAATCCAATTTTATCTCCAGGTGCTTATCAGTTTAAATTGTTGCCTATCAGATTAGATTGTGAATATATAGCATTATTTAGCACTTGGTACATATTTTCTGATAAATCAAGCTAAAAGTCTTGGACATATTCATCACTGACTTATTGAGAACTCAAGATTTTATGCCAACATACTTAAATCATATAATTAAAAATATTGCCTGAATTTTGGTTCTTTCTTCAGAGAAATTTCTGAAAAACTATATTTCAGTTTTTCATACAATAATCTCCAAAATTCTTTTATGATATGCTGTTCTGGCTAGAGATATTTTTCCCAATAATTGTTCTTGATTAGCACTCTGTTAGCTTATTTCCTCATAATTTCTTTTTTAGTAGTTATTTTATACAACAAATTTTCATGGTATTTTTTGAGGAAAAAAATGGCATTTACATTGTGAGTACATCTATCACCAGTTTCAGATATCTACGGCATTGACTAAAATAAGAGATAGGTTACTATCAGACAAAAGCCTGCAAAAACACTTGTTCCTTCCTTTAATTTTTTTTTTTAAGATAGGCAGAAAATAGTTCATATTAGTGTTGAGCTCAGACTTTTATTTATTTTCGGCATTAATTTAATAATTTCATGGGTTGAACTTATTTATCTGTTGATTCAGTCTTTAATATGAACTAATTTTGACTTCAGTACTATTGCATCTTCAATTAACTCAATACAGTAATAGTAAAACACATCAGCCAGATGTTTCCTCTGGTGTTTTTTGCTATCAAATCTTTTTTAATAAAATCCATAAAGAAATCTGTACTCCAAGTTCTAGTGAAATCTCAGAGGTAAATAAGACATCCTAAACCTATTTTGTTAGACTTACTGATTTGTATCTCAATATCAGATATACAAGAATATTTCATATTGCAGTGATCATACAACACTGTATACTTGGGGATCCTTTGAGGACTGCTAGAAAGAGGCAGGATCCACCTGGCCAAGAAGGAACAAAGCAGTTTTTCCAACAGGCCCATTCACATAGGGAGGACAGCTTTCAAGTAGGAAGGATACATGCAGGACATGACAGTCCATACAGTAGGGAGGAAGTGGTAGACAGTATTGGCAAACATAGGGTCACAAGGTAATGTGGAAAAGAGCAACGTTGTGTTGAATAAAATAATGCTGAAAGGAGCCAGCTGAGTGTGTCTGCATAAATAAGGTAATGATGAGAGGGCAGCATAATGGCAGAGGCTCTCACACATTTTCTGTGAACTCATCACTGTATTCCTCTCTGAAATGCCTGTGTCCTCAGACACAACATATAGGGAGCATGGAATTAGGAACTAGATTTCTGGGAATAGTTGCAGTGCTATGACTTCACTGGGATTACAGGGATGGACATAGAATCTTTACAAAGGACAGGTAGAAAAACATTAGAGAAACAAGTCCTTTATGTGAGGAACCAGTGAGAATGCATGAAACTTTACCAAGATATGAAATTATAAACCAGGCAAAAGTTTATAGTTCAACATAAATACACAGACTAATGTGGAATCCATTGTGATGGGACTCTGCTAAAGACCATCTGCCCAGCAAAAGGTTGATAACTTCTTCCAATACCAGGAAGAAGTCTCATTTTTACAGCACCTGATCCTATTCAGCATCACAGTTTTGGAAACAGTCGCATTTCTGTGCATATACACTTGTATTAGTTTCTAGTAGGTCCAGCAACAAGTTGGTCTCCTGTGTATATGTCTTTCAGCTGTAGGAGAAAGGATACAGAATAGCCCAGACACATCACTACCATTTTAGCCATTTCACCAGTATGATTATCAAGACTTCCTTTCCTGAAACATACCATTGTGTGCATTTTATTGTGCTTACATGTTCTCTGTTCCTTCCCCTTGTTGTTAAAAATAACACTGTCCACTATTTCCTCTTCCTTTTTGTCAAGTTTCTTCAAATTCTTTCCTTATTTTCTATTCACCATTGGGATAAGAATGGAAGGCTTAATGTTTTTCTTGAATGATATCCAAATTCTTTACTGAAATTTTAGTGCTTTTTACCTTTGTATTGAGTTCCTACCACCCCTCTTTTAGTTACAGTTCATCTTTTTTTTGTCTATTCTGTTTTAATAACATTTGAATCTTTTTACATGTGCTTTACAAGGTTATGAACAAGACAGTTCACTATATACAGGTTTTAATTTTGCCAAGATTTATTGCAAAGGTTTGGTTTGTTGGTTTGTTTTTAACAATAGTGATAGATTCTGAAAGCCAGCTTGTCTTAATTGATGAGAGACTTCCTGGCTGAATTATAGGTTGTTGGTTTGAAAGTGTGAAATGCATTCTTGTAAAGGCCACAGTGACCTTTTGTCTTTCATTCAGTAAGGAATCAAAATGCAACATTTTAGTAAGCTGAGCTCAGTTGCTAAGGCACATACTTTTCAATGAGAAAATCTATTTCATAGCATTTCATAAGGTAACATTTAAACAAAGCCAGCCAAAATTCTGCATGTTCTTTCTGCTGTGATTGAGCAATGGCAATTTGTTCCTGGCTGTCTCTCCCTACAGGAAGACAATAATTTGTTTGTGTTGGCATTTTTTGTTCTACAGCCTAATATTTTCTTTACTTTAAGGAACAGGTAGTAGCTGTTTATTTGGCTTTATAAGGAATAAATTGTGATATTCAGGGAATAAATTAATAATGATGTGGCAAACAGTTATTTTGAAATGATAGTACCCTAACAAATATTTGGAAAATCCAATGTGCTAACCTAACAATTTATTTTGGAAAACACAGTTTTAAGGTGAACATTTATTTTTAATCTATTTGTGAAAGACTTTGTGTCTTTTTCTTGTTCATCCCCAACCTACTCAGTAGAGGAGGCAGAGTGGGAAAACTGCAGATGTTGTTCAGCAATAACAAAAACACTATTGTGTTTTTGCTTGATTAGCACATCCAAAACACAGTGCCATACAGGCTGCAATGAAGAAAATTGGCCCAATCTCAGCCATACCTTGTACATCAACTCGCTTTGAAATAGGCATGAAGGCTGAGACTTGGCTGTAAAAGCATAAGCTTGAAGTGCAACTTAAAATATCTGAGGTCATCATGAGTGACCTTCTATGAGCTGAATGTTGAGTGTGAAATAAATGAGCAGGAGATCTTTCTACTTTTTAATGCCTTTATTAAAAAGAATCAGCTCAGGTGGGAAGAAATAGATGGGTCGCGCCCACATCGCCATTGCTCCCAGGAGTGGCACGGAGGAGGAGGATGATGCAGCTTTGTCCACTGGTCTGCAGGCAGAGCTGGGGATTCTATCCTTACGACAGATTAGGAGATTCCACCTTTTCAGTCCAACACCTCGGGTCCTCTTTCTAGTCAACATCTTTTAGGGTAGGGTGAGAAGCAAAAAGGATCCAAGCAGGTACTGGACTACGCTCCCATCCTTAGACATCACTTAGGTCCCCTAGTTCTATGTTGGCTCGTTCTTTTTAGGGGTTTTCCCGGAAAACTGCAAAATTTGGTGCAATGCATTTCTCATCTGCATACTAGCTCTGATGCCACTCCCATTCTCCTGGTACCTGCAGGGTCCAGTGTCATTCCCTGGCAAGAATCAGGGTGACAATGGTTAATCACCAACCATTAACAGGTAATTGAAGAAGAACTCTTAACAATGAAGCTAACTTAACAGCAACTGGTCCAACTTGTTTCAACTCTGCAACCTTAAAAAAAATAGATAACTTTTTATTCATAACAGAGTGCATCTCTGAGGCTCTCAGCTTGTTCTGTGAAGATAACTTTGATATCCTGTACTATCTGAAATTACACCAGATGAATGTTATGTGATTTGATCCTACTCTAGATGTGCATTTACTAGGTTAACCATGAGGTGCAATTAGAACACTCCAAAAACACATTAGAAAGGTGAGTCACACACCTCACTTCTTAGGCAACCCTCCACAACCTCACTTTATCGATTGATTGCAAGTGCTCTGCAGACTTAGTTACATGTAGGGGATGGTTTTTGGTTATGAGAAGAATATAGAATATAGCTGTGTTAATGAAGTGACTCTCACTGTAACTAGAACTTTAATTAACTACTAATATTAGTAACTTAATCATTATGGCTTTTTTTTAAAGGATTTCCTTTTAAAAATATTGTCTCCTTCAGAAAATCAATGCATACCTTTTATTAAATTCAGGAGTCATTTCAAAGTTTTTCTTTGCTGTCTTATAATCGGTTTCCTTACAGAAATTATTCATCTTGCCTCCAAATGTTTATTTTGTTTGGGAAGTAGAATATTAAACATTCTTATGTATGTGGTTGAAATTAAGCTGTGTCGTATGGTCATCTGCTGTGTATGTAAAGTTCAGACAACATAATTTTAAATCTATTGCCAATTATTGTTATTACTCTGTGTCAGACTATTAAGAATACAAGACAAAAAGAAATTGGTTCACTATAGCTAAATAACATGGAAGATAAGTTGACTGAACTTGTTTTGCCATTATTTTTCAGTTGATAAAAACATTTTCTGTTAAATAGATACTGAAAGTATTTAATTTCAGGTTAGGAATTACATTTTATTCCTTAAGCACTGATTTATACACAATGAAAATACAAAGTAAAAACAAATCGTCATGTGGTGATCCTCAAGAACAGGTGGATTAGAGTAATGGAGAAATGAATAAAAAATACAGGTAAGAATCAGAGATTTTGAATATTTTATATAAGGAATTCATATCAAGTTCCCATGCATTTAGTCCAACAAAGCATAATGGAGACTACAGAAATAAGATCACAAGCTATCTCAGTGATCAGAGTATCTTAATGTAACATGAACTTCTTTTCTTTCCACTTCATAGACGATGAACAGTTTACAGATGGAGACATAAGCTGGTTCAGGCAAATCTTTGGATCCTGGACTTCATGTACTAAATACATATGACTCGGAAATGAATCATTAGGCTACTCTAGGCTACTCTCAATACTACTCTAACTGATGAAAAAACAAGGATATGGGCTCAGACACAAATGTCACCAGCTGTTACATTCTAGCAGCCTCAGTAGGAATTAAGAAAACTATGGCAAATTAGGCAGAAAAAAAAAAATATATATATATATAACAGAGAAGCGGTAGAAATTAGTGCAATTAAGTTTGCTGTTTAGTACATTTTCAAGTCTGATTTACATTTCTAGGAGCATTTCAGGACTTTAGAAGTAGCATTTTACAAGCTGTGACACTAAACAAAGGCTGCTTGTGAGATTTCCAAAATCCAATTCTCCTCTTGAATGTGATAGGATTCTTCAGCAAGAACATCAGTGGAAGTAACAAGACTAGTCCATGACAAGGTTATTTCTGGCCTGGCTTCTGTTCTGTCTTTCCCCAATATCATCTCCTAGGTACATTCTCTTGGGTCTTATCAGGAGCTCTTGTTTCGTGGAGCAAGAAAAGGAGTCTGAGTTGCAGTACCCATACAGACAGTTGCTCATTCCCCTGCCCACAGTGGGATGAAGGAGATGATAAGAAGAGTAACAATGAGAAAACTCATGAGTTGAGATAAAGACAATTCAAGAAGTAAAAGAAAAGGGAGGGTGGGGTAATCACTGTCTCCCACAAGCAGACCTATACATAACCAGCCTCTGAGCAACAGCTAACTTGGAAGACAAACACTTTCCACCTCATTTTGTGCTATTAATGTTATATAGCATAGAATATCCTTCTGGAAGGGGGCAGTGTGAGAAACTGATGTTATGAAAGCACTGTCCCACATATTAATAATATTAGTTTAATTGTAATAACAAAACATTGGTGTGTTATCATAACAACTTCAGTCACAAATCCAAAACAAAATGTCATGCATGTTGTTATAAGGAAAGTTAGCTCCGTCCAAGACAAACCCAGCTCAATTTGAAATCTGTATTCTTCCATTCCTGCACAAATTTGAACCCAACTATTTCTTTCATCAGTCATTCTTGCCATCTTGCAGTTGGTCGAATCAGAAAGATAATGTCTAATATACCATTTTTTTAGTGTTAAGTGGCCATGTAGATGTGAGTTGCACGGCTAGATGAACATCAAGCGTGAGTGTGATTCCAGACCAAAGAAACAGGAAACTGCTTTCTAGATTGTTACATTTTTGCTACTAGCATATGTGCATAAATAGTCCTAAAAACCCCTGTTTCCTAAAATGCTGTTTACTGACTGCTTAATTTAAGTGCAAAATTAACACAGGAAGAAAATAAATTAATAAGGATTAGAATGCTTTTAGTCCAAATTAGGCTACTAATCAACACGAAATGTGAAATTCATGAAGCTGGAGACAGTGTAACTCACTTGGCTATGGAAGTGGGAATTCTACTCCCTGGTCTAAAGATTACTTACTTGTTTTTTTGCTACATTATTAAAAAAAAAAAAGTTATAAAAGGAACGAACAAGATCAAGGACATTCTGTGTTTTCAGGAGAATGCCAGAATCATTTGGCTATAGAGTCAGGTTTTTATTTGATGGCTCTTGATCCATTAATTTTGCATAGTTTTGTTACCCATAGCTGAGAAACTACAAGGAAGTTGAAACAGCTCTCCTCACACTAATATAATATTCATACAGAAATTAACAGAGCATCAGCCAGGGGCTAGACAGAATGACTGCTCTAGAACTTCTCTTGTGCATATTTTGGAGCAAGTGAGTTGAACTTTTAGCTTCTTAATGATTGAACTATTAAATAAACTGTTAAATTGAACTTTGAAAAATGCAGAAATGATTGGAATTATATTTTTCAACACAGCTGACTTACAACAATCTATATTCTGTTGATTATCACACCTGGCTTCTCATTGATCTCTACTTTCATATACTAGATAATTTCATATCACGAATAGCAGTTCTTCTAACTTAAGAGTATGTTTGTAGCTATCATCTATACTGGAGTTATATGGATTAAGGTATTCACATTAAATTTTTTCTTTTGTAGTTGGAATATGAAATTTATTTGTTCAAGAACTGTATATTTATTCTTTTACCTAAAACTAGATTTCTGGTGCTCTTTGATATTTCAGTGGTTATTTTCCTAAACTTTGTCAGTCTGAAAGTTTGTATGTCTTCCACATCATAATTTTTAGCCTCTTGCAGTCATATCAAATACACTGAATATTCTCATACATCCCTATGAGGTACTTAAGGCAAAAAAAATTAAGAACAGAAAGAAAAATAGGCAGCTATGTAGCATTCCATTGTTACTTATGTGAAAAAATTATTTTCTGTATGCTGACTGCTATAATTTTCATACCTGCAGAGTTTAGTTAGCCTAACCCCAGTGTGACCCTGCCATGTTGTATTGTTATTTTCATCTAAGTGTTTCTGTCTGCCGGAAATCATGTAGGAGGTCTTTAAAGTGCAGCATGTGAAATGAGATGGGATGCCTGTGCCCCCTGCCCTTATGGGGAATTCCAGTTACCACCAAATGTGGAGAATAGCCATTTATGTGTTTCATTTCATTAGGGACACTAAAAGTTAAGTTAGCTTAATGATGTACTAGAGGCTCTATGTTATTGCTATAGCAGTAGAAGTATACCACATTTTAATACTTAGAAAGTATTCAACATGATTGCAGAATATAAACAAGAAATTACTCTCAATCTTTACATGAATATTTATGGCAGTGAAAACCAACCAGTCAGGGATGTACAAAATTCTACACTAAGTCATTACAACTAATATGAAAATTCTTGAGGTTTGGGAGTGATTTTCTGTTTGCAATTTAGGAGAAGACCAAGAAAATTTATTGTATAGAAAACATTAGAGGCTTTCATATGGGTTACCCAACAGTTTTTGAAGAATTTGTGTGTAACACTAAAACATTCCACAACCAGTACAGCAAAGTTTCCATATATTCTCTACAAGCTTAATAGATAGAAATATGCCTGAAATTTTCCATCTGTATCATTCCATGTTTGCCCATTTAATGAAGCATTTTCTTAAATAAAACACATGCTCCCTTTCCCCCGTAAATACTTACAGATTTTACTGGGGAACACAATTTCTAGGAATGTCTTCCAGAGCCATTAGGATATGACTTTTTTTCTCCTATATGTAGTCTACCCCCAAAATTTAGCAGTTCACAACTAAAGTTGCCAAAACTTAGATATTTGCATGCAAGAATGTTTTTAATATTCTACTGCCATACAAAATTCCTTAGAATATCCAAGACATAAACATAGGTCTAACAGAGATGACACAGTGCAGAAAGAATAGTCAAGGCACTTAGCAGCAGTTATGACAAGTGAAGGCTAAGCAGGACATTCTGATTTATTTAAAATAACATTAAATACCTACACATATAGCATCCACACTTGAGAAAGCTATTTTAGAATCATGCCCTTTACCCACCCATTGATGTCCAATATGGATTCATAGGATAACTGAAGTAATCCTGGACCTCTATTAGAGATGAGAAATTTAATAGACTCTTCCAAACTTTATAAACTTCATCTAACCATGTTTTTTATATTTCCTCTTTGTTTCCCTTAGCAGTTTCCACATACCATGATGAAATGAGCAGATCACTGCTATGATTGTAAAATTGTAAGCAGCTGTTTCTGGAAAAAAAACATTAAGACCTAGAGGTTTTGTTCATCCTTTACTAACTTGGAAGCAAGATGGTATTTCAGTGATGCAGGATATCATTGGCCATTAAGTCTATGCTAAGGGTAGACCTTGTTGCAGGTGACTGAGTAAAGTGGACTGTAACACACCTTCCTATAAAGCTCAGCCTCAAACATAACTGGTTTGTTTTCTCCTTTTAAGGAAAGTTTTTCAGTACATAATGACAGCTAAAAACCATTTAAGTTTTTAAGTACATAAGTATTAACAAAATGGCAATGTGAGATGGACTGAATTCTTAATATTTCCTTGATGCTGCAGATGATATTGCCTCTTTCCAAACAGCTGTCCTTGGCAGGAAAGTGCCTCACTCTACATATGTTATGCAACTGATGCTATTCCGATTAAATATGTTTCTTTAGTGAATTTATCACCCAGAAGTTAAATACGGGATACATGGAATGATTGTGGAGGTAGTTAAAAGATTTATCATTTTTAAATACATTGAAAAAGGAAATGGGGTGATGATTAGCTCTCTCCAAATAAGAGGCTAAAAAATGGGGATACACTCAACTAGACAGAGACGAACGACATTTTTTTGGTTCACTTTGTGTATGGATGCATGCTGTGTTTTTGCATTACTGTTTATAGGATTTCATTTTTTATTTTAAAACCTGTTATTCGTGGGGTGCTTTAAATGTAGAAATAATTGTCAATATGATTCTGTATACTGTCCTCTTCCAGTAAATGTCTGTACTCTCACCAGAAAGTTTTGCGGTGTTTCAAGCTCTTTGGGGTCTCATTTCTTTATTATGTATTAGTAGAAGACACTGCATATATGAGATACTTTATTCAAAGGCAAAAGTGTATAAAGCAATTAAACAAGATTGATAAATATATGTGATATTTGTCAGAATCTAAAACATCTCAATGTTTCATTATCAAACACTTTTTTGATTAAATTTTTACAGCTATGACTACTACAAAAAGGCAGTTAGAAATTAATAGGTGTGTAATGTAAATATTTTATTTGAATTAATTTTAGGTAGAAAATAGCTGAGCTGTTGACTGGTGAAATGTCCAGTAGTTAGTTACGAAATTGTCATTTTGTCATACATTTAAAACAGTTACTACAGGTATCTGCTTCATCTACAGACATAATATAACCATATTTATAAAATAAGCATACAATATTAATAAACACCCCATATAGTATAATAAACACTATCATAATAATTTGCATATAATTTCTAAGCAATTTAGTGAATATTTTCCCCACATATCAGGAATTAATTCTAATGAATACCGTAGAACAAACTGCAAGTAAAGGTTGAACTAGCAATCAAATAAATATAAAATATATACAAAAATATCATACAATTTTAGCTCTGTTTCTCTGAAAATACTTAGACAACTTATTATACTGATGAGACTTCTGCTTTTACAAATGAATAAGGAAAAGCAAGCTTCCAGAAAAAAATCTCCATTCTGAAATCTATAGAGTTTTGTCACTTTCATGAATTTTTTTACAATCATAGTGTTGTTATGATGCCTCCATTAATAACGAATAAGCAAGGACATTTGCACTAACAATGGTAAACCAATTTCTAGTGATATGACAAAGTATTGAAAATAATATGTAACTGGCTGTTCGCTCATATAATTCTTGTGTACTGCTTTGAGAAACCTGCCCAGATACATCAAATAGGACATTCTTGATGTTGCAAGGGTGTTTTAGCTTTTTTTACCTTTGCTATGACCATCTCCCTCCCACTTTTCAAGCACTAAAACAGAGACATTGCTTTCTATAGCAATAAGTATCTCAGGAAAATCCCTGCCCTTTAAAATATTCATTGTCTCTTTCTTCACACGTCTATAAAAATGAAGTGTTAGTGAATTCAACAATGCTTGGGAAATTATTTTGTCTTTTTATGCCTACTGATCTGTCATAGTGCTTCTTGACAGATGCTCCTATTATTAAATGCAGGCAAAAATAAATTTAGCCCAAAAATCTTGGGAAGATTGGCAGAAGGGCTACAGGCATCTATCAGAAAGCTTTCTGTCAAGAACAACAGTTTTGGTTTGATGATGACTGGAAAGATCACTTCAGAGAAGTGTTAACCTCTATTTCTCTCTGCAAACTACAGTTAGTGTACCGACAATTTTTGTATCGTTATCTCTCAAGTGTAATGGCCTTATGAGATGCACCTGCTACAGTATCAGCAAGGCTCAGGAGCAAGCAAACAAAATAAATGCTTCAGGGGAATATCAGTGTAAAGCTGTTGAAATCAAGCAGGATAAAAATGCTGTGGATTAAATGTACCCTGTGTACCCCAGGGAATTATGGTACATTGCACCTGGAGCAGAATATAGCAGCACTCACAGAGTGAAATCTTTAGCATCACTCTGAAATACTAAATAAAAGCACTTACTGATCATTCAGTGAAAATGTAGGTAGTATTCCTCAGGAGCATTTAAGAGTTCTTGTTGAACCTTGCTGAAGTTAAAGTTGACAATATTTTGTATGCAATTTTTGAAACATAATAATGAACTTGAAAATACCTCTGGAATAGATATGACATGTTCACAAGTTTTATACCTGATTCAATTATGTCTGAATCATTTATTTTAAATTATTCCTTCCTTTCTATGAGGCTTCATATGGTGTTACAAGAGCTTGAAAAACTGTTCACTTCATGACAAATTATTGTCTTCATGCTTACCAGGAAGATATGTCTAGTCGAAGTATCTAAGTAAAAGACCTTCCAAACTTAATGAGAATAGTTTCTCTAAAGAAAGAGATATGAGATAATTTTCCACAAAACTTATTAAATTCCCAACCCATATGTAATTTTTGTCTGCATCACTGCCAGCAGGGCTTCTTTCATCCTCTAATCTCTGAATTGCAAAGCATGGACTCTGTCTGTAGAAGCAGAAGTCAATACAAAATACTAGACAATAAAGATAGCATTGTTGATTCTCTCAGACTTGGAAAGCTCAGATACTGCCTATGCTATTCACATGAACCCAGAAACTCCAGGTGTCTGTGAATGCCAAGCATTTCTTCCAAGTATCAAATGATGTAGATAGAAGGCAATGGTGTAGCTCTCTAGAAAGGAGAATGTTGAAAGTGTCTGAGATGTTGCATAAAGGATGGGTAACAACTATCTAAGACTTTGAGGGCAAGTGGCATGAGCTAGCTCATCGTGCAGACACGATTTCTCTTCTCCCAACAGAGATATAACTTTCTAAGACAGATTGAAGTTGTGTCCATACTATTTTTGGCTCTGGATCATTTTTTAACTCCATGAGTGCTTCTACACTTTTTAAACATAATTCTTATATTCAAATCACCTTAATTTTAAGAAGCATACTTTAAAAAAGCACACTTGTAGGTTTCACAGAATTGTTCAGAGCCATGTTAGGATACCTTCATTGGTAACGAGTAACTATGGAGATGTATTATTTTTTTCTTTCCCTTTTTAAAATTCTTATTTCAAAAAATCTGAATTTTTTTACTATATTTCTAATTTTGGGGTTTTGGTTTTTTTCAGGTTTATTTTGGTTTGTTTTGTTTTTTTGTTTTGGTTGTTGGTTTGGTTTTTTTTTGGTTGACTTTTTTTTGGCTACTAGAATAGAACATAAAGTAAGGCACAATGACTATGGGAAAATGTCACATGCCAATATGCATCTGTGAATTCAGGACATGTAGGATGTTGAAAGGAAGCAATGCCAGTTACATAATTTTCAAAACTGTTCAATGTGAAGCCGGTCAAATGCAGTACAGTCTTATTCCTTTCATTATTTTTCAAAACAGACCATAAGGTAAACTTTCCCACCAATTTGTATCTAAGGTTCCTATTTTAAGGCACAGTGAACCGTCTCTAAAGAATGTTCACTTGCACCAGGCCAAGAGCCTGATCCTTTGGCCCAGCAGTGGTCAGCACCAGAGACTGAGAGGAAATAAGAAACTCACTCCAGCTCCCCCCATGTCTGATCATTGGCTGTTGGTCTGGCTTCTACACAGAGTAGTTCTGTCTCAAGCACAACCCTTTGCACTGTGTTGTAAGTCTTGTGGGTTTTTTCCTGATATCAAAACACTGATTACTATTTTCAAAGTTTCTTTCTATTATGAATATGACTTGCATTTTAGAAAATGGAGTCTCCTCTATTTATCATATTTAATGTATAAATCAGATCTTAAAATATAAGTCCTATCCCCTACTGCCAGATTTCAAATATTTTAAAAACATTTTCCATTCTACTGCTAGGTAACACAGGTCACACACTGACACTTTCTCTTATACTTTTGGTTTGGTGTCTCTTTTATCCTGAAATAACTATTTCTTTTTTCTGTTAGAAGAGCCCTGTTGGTCAACAAATTGAAGATGAATGAGAAATGCTCACTAAAGGCAAAGAAATGCAAACCTGGACTGGGATGCATTGGAAGAACAAGTGTCAGGAGTTTGAGGAGGGTGATCCTTGTGCTTTGCTCAGCGCTGCTGAGGCCATATCTGGAGTACATAGTGCAGGTCTGGACTCCCCTGTATAACACAGACATGGGCATGCTAGATTGACACCAATGAACAGCTATGTAGATGTTAGGGGCTGGAAACATCTGTCATATGTGATGACATATTACATATATAACAAAAATTTCCAATGACAGAACTTTCATGCAGTAAGGCAACTTCAACCTGAAACACTTAAAAGGTACTTTTATCAGAAATATTCACATTTCATCAAGTAAAAGGTGTGTTCTAAAATTATTACTATAACTGATAACTGTGTATATCTTATGCAACAATAAGCATAAACCCCTTCATTCAGGAATCTGCTTAATATTTGAGTTGGTGAAACAAGACAAAACATTTATTTGTGAGTCCTTCCTTTGCACGGAGTGCCTTTGTTGTCTATAAACTAACCACTTCTCAAAGAGAAATAGAATTATTCATTTATTTAAAAGCCGACAGCAATTATTTATACAGACAAGTATTGGGTATAAGGGCATATTTTTGAGATATAAATATCCATTTTATTAATTTTATGTTCAGTGTTTTTCATTCATTAATTCCCACTTGGAGCAATCACTTGTGTTCACCACAAATAGCAAGTAGTGAACAAGTAGAAAAAAAGTAGCTGATTGGTGAAGTGAAATTAATACTAAAATAATGAGATAATTGATCTGAAATGAGCAGTTGAATTTAGTTATATCTGCCCTATTTAGTTTAGAGTTGCCAACCTTCTTGAGCAAAACTATTAATTTTTCATCCATTTACATTTGTTGTTATGGAATAAAATGAGAAATTACCTACCTTTCAGTATTTTAACTTAGACTAATTGTAAGGAGCTAATTAACTTAGTTTTTGTTTTTATTTGAAGAAGTTTTGAAGACTAATGTTAATATAAACAAGCTGGAAGAATTTTGCCTTGCAGATTGTCATTTCATGTAGGGCAAAATTTACTTAGCTCTCAAAGTAAAAAGGGACTGATGTATACAATTTCTGTGATTAATAAATCATCCCTGACTATTACACTGAGCACTTGGATAATTTTTTCTATTCAATTAAAATACCTATAATCCAGAATCACAATATTTAAAACAGGAAATATCTTCCTAGTTTATTTACCTAGGTGGGTAATTAAGTTACACAAATTCTCTTTGCATGCAAATTGCAGTATTTCTGAATTGCACTGGTAAATAAGTGAAGGGTAGTAATGTTCAGTAATTCTTAAAATGACAGAAAGAGAATGACAAGATGTAATCCCCTGCTGTTTAGAATGTAGCACATAAAAAATAATACTTCACACGGATTTGTCTGGATTTCTTGAATACTCTACATAAGAGTTTCAATGACTAAGCCTCATGTTGAAAACAAATGGTTACCTCTGGAGTACAGATACAAGAGCTTTTTCATCAAATAATTTAAGTACTTTGAATATGATTGTGGAGAGACAGGATCACCATATAAAATATGGCTTGACAATGACATGACCTATGAGTAAGAGTGGTTTCTCTGAACAGGCAATTTAAAACTGTCCAAAACCAGAAGTGAAATTTAAAACCAAATTTCATTCTCTACATGTGTACCAGACTGAGAGAAAACGAATTGTGTGAATTTTTTTGAAAAGATAGCCAGACATAGCTAAATTACTAGAGAAAAAAACTACATTATCAAGAATGCTATAATGGTTGCAAGAATGCTATGATACGTTGCAAAGTAGTCCTCAGATAGTGAAAAGCATTTTTTTTTCCAGTGGGAATGTGTTTGGTTAGAAATACAGTCTGTCACTTACACCCACAGTGAATCTAACTTCAGGAAGTGTGTACAGGATTTAATGGCAGTGAAAAAAAATCTAAGACAAAGAAATTGGTTTTCAAGGCTTGTTGACATAAACAGAAACCTTAAAATTGCATATTGGATGGGGATAAGAAGAAATTAAATTCCTTTCTGTAGATGCAAAAGTTGCTTCTCCAAAAAATTCACAAGACTAAATTTCATTTTATACAAAGTCTTCTAATCTGCTAAATAGAATCGTGACAATTTTCTATCCAAGTAGTTTTTGTTTCTTTCTCATTCAGTATTAACTGTGTGTGGTAATTAGAACATTGCAAATAGGTAGTAAAATAATGTTAAAAAATTAGTTGGCTTTCATCAGGAGTAGTAAAATAGTGTGAATAATCCTAGGGTCACTTGAGAGAAGCTGTGCATCCCCAGGCTGAGTACAGAGGTATGTGAAGTGTGTCCCTGCATGCCTTGCTGCAGCTACTCCCAGCACCCTCCAGCTCACTCTTCCAGCAAACTCCTGTCCCACCAGGTGGGACACACCAGGCCAGCAAACCACTGTGCCTGCATGTGGGATCGTTCTCACATCAGGAGAAAAAGCATGATCACAGCTTAGAAAAAATCAAGCTGTTCTGTGGCAGAACAAGGAGTTAGAAATGGATGATAACAAGGTAGGTTTTTTTTTTCCCCTGCCGAGATGAAGAGTCAGTGCCAGATTGCTTGTGGAGATGTCATGTGGCTTCAATTTTGACAAGTTTACACTTCCACAGTGTTATCCTGATATTATCAATAATATCTAATAGCAAAACAAGTGCTGTGGACAATTTGCGTGTAAGTGAGTTAAATCTGTGTTTATTTGAAAAAATAACAACTTCCCATTACAACTAAGCAAGTTTTGGAATCCTTTTTAAATTAGTCAGAGCACGTATACATTTTCTAATAGTGAAGGGAAAAAAGAGGTCTTGAAATATTTGATATTACTATTCACTCACAGAGATCTGAGTAAGTCTGTGTTACTGGTGTAGCTCAGTCTTACACAGATGTTTTTTGAAGTCAGAGGAGGGATAGTCCTTGTTTTTTTGCAGTTCCCTTCTCTAGATTTAAATGCGATGGGCTAACTAAGCCACATGCTGGGTTTAAATTCATAAGTGGTATATATTGGACAGCACTTGCAAGGCTTTATTTTTTTATTAGCTCAGGCAGCATTTGGTTTGCAATTTTGAATAGATGAAAAAATATGGCTGGCTTGTAGATGGGTGAGCAAAGGTGGGAATAAAGTATGGCAAGGTGAGTGGGATGGGCTGTGCTCTTCATGGTGATAGAGGACAGAAGAGTAGATACTGAATCTGGACTGGGAATTGCTATGACCATCTAACAGTAACTGAAATCTAATTTATTATTTAAATCAATGACATTTTTAGATCTGTATGCAACTTGATGGAGAATAACACAAGTAGTCTATCCAAAATATTAAGAGGGAATATTACCATGTGACATAAAAACTAACTTAAAAAAACAACAGTAAGCAACGAGCCACCTTTTGTTGGAGAATCTTTGAAACAGGACATCATAAATTGTTGTCTTTGTTGCTCCAGCCATCTCAACACCTCCAAAAAATTTTTTTTCCTATATTGAATATTGAAGTATAAAATAAAGATGGATCTAGTAAGAAGTGTTGTTGATATTTTGTGGAGAACTCTTATTTCATTCTTATTTTGCCTTAATGTGAAATATTTTTAGTGTAGATTACCATGTATATTCAGCTACTTGCAGTGTTCTGCATATACCCACAAATTTAACATTAAAATTCAGTCTTGTTAATTATAAAATTTGCTTTGTCTTATGCAACCAGACAATTCCCTAAGTCAATTCTTATCAGTAAGAATTCATATAATAATAAATGTAATTGACATTAACGACAAATTTAAAATTTTGTTTCAGTATAAAATTTTTCAACTATAAAGATTGTCAAATGGTTCTCTTCTAAATTTGCATTCCAGGAAGCAGAGTTTTCTTAGTTGTCTTAGTATTTTTCATTGAAAAAACTCCATTTACAGATAGAAATCTTCTATTTTGAAGTTAGCAATTACAGTAAGTTAAACAAAGTATCTTTTCAGTGGGCCACAAATTCATGTTTATACTTCGGGGGCACAAATTTTTTAATTGAGGCAAACACAAAAAGCTTATTTTCCCTCTTTTGATTATTATAGTTTTAGAAATCCACAAAAAGAGAAAATTCTGTGAGGCAAACGGCCGCAATTTCATTTTTCTAATGAAAGAAAGTGTGAGATATAATCACACAAACCCATATAAGAATCAATTAAAATTCCTACTGCAGGTGTCCGTATTCACAAAGTGCTATATTTTCCTTCATACTGAAAGAGACATGAACTACTTTAACATACCTAATTATGTCTTCATATTTGGGATTTTACTACTTCCATTTTGTCTAGTAAAAATTTTGAAGAAGGTTCTTTAGTCTGCCATATGATGCAGATAATTTGCAATAATTATAAAAAAATCCTATGGTTTTACTACACATTATGTACATGAAGACATAAATCAGCATGGGTGGGTGGAAATTCTTCATCTAAGCAAGGTGTTGAGGAGAAAGCTGTGGGAAAGAATGAAGTTGGTGTTTGTGTCATTAAGTGCCTCTATAACTTTCCATTGCTACCCTTAATACTCACTCAAGAATCAATCTAATTTCTGATCATAAAGGATAAATCAGTCTAATTTCCCAGCTGGACAGCAGGAATAATTTTGTGCCTTTGCTACCACTACATTTTTGCCTCATTAATGCTGAACTTTTTGAGTCTTACTCATACAGCCTCTGACGTGCTGAATTTCATCAGATGAGTGTCTGATAGAAAGCCAGAAGAGGCTTTTTGATATGTTGCCCAGTGTTAACCCACAGGGGGCTGCTGTAGACTGTGCAATGGATCATGCACCAGCTGGGAATTGCTGGGACCATATGCCAGATGGAGTTTTATCCAAAATGCCTATTGCAATGAGATAAGCCTGTTGCATATTTGTCTGTAGCTTAGCCAACCACTAGAATTAATGATCTTCTATGACCTTGTAGTATCAAAAAACGGTATTGTTATGACAAATTATGATTATAGACTTTGGTTTTGTAATAAAAATAGTTCTAAGTATTTTCTTAATCAAGGAAAGTCTATCATTATAAGTGTTAATCCAGATGTCATTATCTAGAGAAATAAGAAGAAAGAAGGAATCATTCATAAATGGTAAACGAGAAACTCCTAACATTAACACGTTAAAAAAAAATACTGCCTAGGTAATATTTTCTGTACAACCTTTTATGAAAAGAATCTGTTGACATTTGCGGATGACTCAAGTTCTTGATTTTTTGAGAACTTAGTACATATTCTTCCAGGAGTCATCAGTCATGCAGGTGTCTTGACTATGATTTTATTCTCACCTTTCTGGACCATGGTCTTTTTTTTTGTACATTTTCTTCATCATAGTACCCAAGGTTCTAAAAGTTAAGAGAAAACGTTTATTTATGCATAAACAAGAGGGAATAATTTTATCAGAAGTTATCAGATAGCATTTCAGATGTTTGAGAAGCAGTGCTTTTAGAAAGAAGTAATAAGAAAATATGCATAGCAATTTTATTCTAAGAGCAGCAGCAGTTGTTGCAAATGTACTGATCTGTAACTGACAGTCTACCATTTTTTACCCTATTATGAGGCTGGTTAGCCTTGATAATGCAAGAATATGCCAGCTGCAAAATTTCTTCAGCTAGTATTTCATTGTTTATTATAAAAAAATAAAAGGAATTTATAGAAGAAGTATATCATTTCAGGAAAATCATATTGAAATCAGTGCCATTAGACACCTCATTCAAAACATAAACCATTTGCAAACAGAACTGAGAAAGCTCCAGGATAAAAGACAATATTGTCACTAATGATTAATGCACATCTTACTCAATTCAGGTGAATAGAGCTTGAAGCTCTGAAGAGTAGCCCACACTGGAACAGGTTTTCTGTCAGGATCTGTGACCCCATGGGGGACCTGTCATGGTGCAATTTGTTCCTAAAGGACTGCACCCCATAAGAGGGAACCAGACAATTTGTGAAGAACTGCATCCCATGGGAAGGATCCATGTCAGGAAAATTTATGGAGGATGGGACTCCATACTTGAACAGAGGAAGAGACAAAGAAGAAAGGTTAGGCAGAGACAAAGCAAGATGAACTGACTGCAATACCCTCAGCTTATCCTCCTCTGCTGCTTGAGGGGAGAAGGTAGAGAATTTGGGAGGGAAGTTGAGCCTGAGAAGAAGAGAGGGATGGGGAAAGTGTTCTAAGATTTGCTTTCATTACCCTACTCTACCATGAAGTGGCAATGAATTAAAATAATTTCCTCAAGTTGAGTCAATTTTTGCTGTGATGATAATTTTGAAGTAATGTCCCTGTCCTTATCTTGATCCATAAGCCTTTTGTCATGTTTTCTCCCCCTATCCTCTTAAGGGAGAGGATTGATAAAGCAGCATAGTGGGCATCTGATACCTTGCCAAGGTCAACTTGCCACATTAGCAAACAATAATTATTTCCCTTCTAGCACATACTGTTGTTATTATCAAAATAGCATCTGGTTTCAGTTTTGTCTGGCCAATATTTTGATAGATATCTGATTCATAACCATAAGTTCAAGAACTGACCAGTGTGGGAACAATATTTGTGTTTGGAAGTGTCTGATTTCAAGACAATACAGCTTTTCTTGAATCAGAAAGAAGTTAATTGTTTGGTGGGTTTTTTTTGGTTTTTTTTTTAATATGAAGAAGGAACATGTTTTGTAATGTTTTGTATCTGGTCAGTCACAACAGATGAAATTTTATTAAGTACCATTATTCAGCAGACCACAAACTAGTGGGAAAAAATATTTGAAAGTCCTAGGCATAAGCAAGGTGAAGGACAAGATTTTTCAATCATAAGTGGAGGCTTAGTGACTGACCTGAGTTTCTATTAGAGATACTTAATTTGTTACATGATCCAGTCAATCCTCTGCCATCAAGCCAGTCAATCCTCTGCCATCTAATTGCAGATCACAAATTAAACAATGAGCTTTTACTGTGGAGACCAGGAAACATAAGCATAATAATTTCCTAATCGTACCCAACAAGCCGTTACTGAGCTATTCAGTGTAGTTTTATTTCATGCAGTAATTCCTAACGGATACTGTTTATGGACTGTCTCCCCATAAGTGAGGGAAAGGAAAGCAATAGATAGGAAAGACGTGGTCACAACACAATTTTGGCATGAACCAGAGGAGTACAATGATTTTGTTTGTTAGATCCCTTCTCCTCAGAAGAATGGAGTCTATTGTTCCATGGACCATGAAATAATGCTAAACATCTACACAAAACAGTTGAGATTTCTGACTTCAGCCAAATCACCATAGGTAAGGGTGAGCCCTGAAAATGCCTCTGACATCGTGACACGCAGTAAAACCTATATACGCTTAAACAGAAATTGTAGCAGCAATTTTTTTGGCAACAAGTTTCTCTTCTCCTATGTATATAATTCTTAGCTTCTCTCAGTCACAATCACCACAGGTCCACAGCATGTCTTTCTGAAAGCTCCAGATTCTTTAAAGTCTATTGGGTACATGGTCTTCTCAGTTTTAATTTAATATTGTTCTAGTTATAATAAAAAGGGCTAGTTAAAAAACATTTTATAATTTCAAAATAAGAGCAGCAGTATATTTTAATTTACCAGTCTTGAAACAGGTATTTCACGGACCAAAAATAAGCTAATATAAGAATAAATAAGATTGATTCTGATTTTTGTTCAATTATAATGCAAATACTTGTGTATGTGTAATTATATGAAAGTAAAAACACAACTCCAGTTATCCATTCACATACTTCCACTCACTATTCATTCTATTGCCCGTAACAAAAGTTTCAGTTAGTGACCTGTTTTTCACGTATTTGGATTGCTTCATGCTAGTTATGTGACATATATATCTATTAATTAAACCAAAGTGAACTTTTCTCAATTTTGCATTTGAAAATTCTCCTGGTATTTCAAGAAAGTGTTTGAGATTTTTTTTTCTCCTGACCAGGTGGTCTACATTTAAAATACAATAAGTGATGAATACAAGATTTCCAAATCTTTTATTTTTAAAGAACTTTCCATTCAGCAACTTGAGATTACACAATGCAAGCCTATTTATTAGAAACACATACTAATATTAAAAAAAATTATTTCATTCCAAATGTTTTTATATTTTTAAATTCACATCTTATGTTGATTGCTACAGAATTCAAATTGCAGATAAATATATTTATGTTGTTATCCTATTGCAAAGGTTTCCTACCTTCTTGGTGGTTTCTCAGGGGCAGCTCCTCACAGCACAGACTCCTTCTTTGACCTGTTTTTCACGTATTTGGATTGCTTCATGCTAGTTATGTGACATATATATCTATTAATTAAACCAAAGTGAACTTTTCTCAATTTTGCATTTGAAAATTCTCCTGGTATTTCAAGAATGTGTTTGTTTGGGATTTTTTTTCTCCTTACCAGGTGGTCTACATTTAAAATACAATAAGTGATGAATACAAGATTTCCAAATCTTTTAAAGAATTTTCCATTCAGCAACTTGAGATTACACAATGCAATCCTATTTATTAGAAACACATACTAATATTAAAAAAAATATTTCATTTCAAATGTTTTTATATTTTTTAATTCACATCTAATGTTGATTGCTACAGAACTCAAATTGCAGATAAATATATTTATTATATTGAAAAATCAGAAATGAGATATGAAATGTAACACCCCCTCCCAAGAAAAATCCATATGTTCTGTGCTACACTGGATCTGTATAAGTTCTTGTTACTTTCCTTTTTTTTTTTTTTAATTTTTTTTTTTTTTTTTTTTATTTTGTATTTATCTCTTTTTATTTTGTTGGTGTTGTTTTTAAAAATTAATGTGTCACTGGAATCCTTGTTTTTCATTGCTGTAGTTAAAACAGTTTTCACAGTTAAGCTTACACCTACAACTCTAAGACAGCAAGGGTAGTTTTATTTTTTTTTTTTTAATTTTGTATTTATCTCTTTTTATTTTGTTGGTGTTGTTTTAAAAAAATTAATGTGTCACTGGAATCCTTTTTCATTGCTGTAGTTAAAACAGGTTTCACAGTTAAGCTTGCATCTACAACTCTAAGATAGCAAGGGTAGTTTTAAATCATGGAGTTAACACATCTTCTGCAAACCATGCCTTGCCCACAATCACAAAACTACTTCCAGTATTACACTTATATGTTGCTGAATTGATACTTTTAATTCTGCTCTAGTAACCTCTATGATATTAGATATTGTTTTGAAATACAATAAATAACCCAAACTTATAACTCCAGCTTTAGGCACGCTTTTTTGACAAAATTTACTCAAAGAGTCGCTTTCAAATTTGTCTAAATGAACATTGTCTATTGAACCATCTCTGACATTCTAGAGTAATGAAACCTACATGGCTTTAGGAGTGATACAACATGTAGTATCAAAATTAATCAAATAAGTAAAATTAAGTCCTTTTAAAAGGACTAAGAAGAAGACATTCTAGAAGTTTGGTACAAATCTCGAAACTGATTAAGTTTAATCACATAATTTTTTGTAATAATTACTTTCATTTTAGATTGAAAACAAAGGTCAAGGGCGAATATGTCAAGTTCATCTTTTTGTCACATCAATTCCAAATTGATTCTGAGTCAAAATACTTAAATTCATGTATATTTTACTAGTCTTTATATAAGACTAGTAAAATTAGTTAATTCCAAATGTCTCTCTTATTTCACAGTTGGGAAGAAATCACATAAACATTCATTCATCACATCCATCTTCCTCAAAGTCTTTCACAGTTGTCACTAGTACTATCAAAAAGACCAGAAATTTTGACAAAATATTTTAGGAACCTCTGGGAACCAGTCTAAGCATGTTTCATGATATTGGCATACTGGTATTACACTGGTACAGGAGGGGTTATGGAAAGAATGTGCTATCCTTCCATTTAATTTTTTTTTTTTCAGTGATTGACTATAAAGATAAAAGGATCAAATTCCTTCTCTACTGTGCTTCTGTATGATCAGTTCTCTCCTAAGGAAGCAGTGGAGGGAAAAACATTTCTTCCACTCAGTAGTAAGATAAGTATATTTCTTGGAAGTCTATGTATTGTGATGTCCCTGTTACCATGAATTTAATGTACATCCTTTATTTACAGCATTTTAAAAAATCCTATTTTTTATTGCATATTAAAACTTTTATTAAAAAATCAACTCTTGATTGACTTCCTTAGACAATACTTCTGCACTAATCAATGGTGAGAAAGGAAATGAAGTTGCACAAAATTGTAGTATTTGGAGCTTGTAAGTCACACAATTTATGCAGACTGTTATTAGAGTGTAAGTAAATGGGTCATTAAGTTGCTACTTTTTTTTTTTTACTTGCTGAGGAAATGTTCATCTTAATATGACTGGATTGCTGAGAATTAATTAAGCACGCTGCAGATCATAGCTGTATACTTATGTTTTCCTTGAATAATGCTATAATTCTAAATTTTCTGGCAAAGTGGGATAATGAAAACCCTGAAAACCCGGTTTAACATGATTTTTAAAAAAAATTAAAACAATTTTTGAGGAAGATCTGTGGACAGCAATGGCCATAAATGACTTCTCAACGGAGATATGTATTCCAAGGCAATTTATTTAGAAGACTGATAATGACAAGCCTAAGACCAGACTATTTTAGCAAAATCAGAAGAAAACCATAAAAATTAGAAAAGTAACTCGTCTGAATCTGGTGGAGTCACAAATTGAGTATATGAAGTTATATCTTCACCAAGATGTCTCAGATTAAAAAAAAAATAAAATTATAAGCTTCTGGTTTTGGTGAGTTTGGTTTTGTTACTTTATCCCTTTCTAAAATCTTTAATCTCTTTAATTCCTTCTTTTGTTTCTTTACATTTCTGACTGATTTATACAGAGTGTGAATAAGTGGAAAATTTTCTTCCATGTTTTAAATCATAGTCAACTTGCCACCTTCATTTGCAGCTTCAGCACAAGTTGATTCAGGGTCGTATAATTTATGGAATCACAGATCATTGCATGTCAGAAAGTTGGTACCTTGACACTCATGTGTCAATTGCTTGAGAAAGCAATTACAGAGGCCTGACAAGTTAAGAGCTTCAATAAGGAACAGGAGACATGGCAGGTTTTTGCTAATCCCATATGCAACTTCAACTGTGCCACAGCCTAGTTACCATCTGTTAAAGAAGCAGAAACCAACATCACAAACTTGCAACAAAATTTCCAAAAAGCCTGATATGAGCTATATTCCTTTGAGCAAATTTGCACACAGAAATCTTTGCATACGTCTGGTACAGGCAGAACTACAGGCATCCACATGATGAATGTCCCACTACACACGACAGATGCTGACAAGTGGGGCTACTATGCACACATATGCTGCTCAGGGGCTAAATCCCATGAATTTGAGCCAGTTGCAGATGATAAACTGGAATATTTTCCTGAAACATGCCCTGGCAATTAAAACTCAGCCAAGTCATTGACCTGAGTGCATTATTTTCAAAGATACTTCGCTCTGCTTTAAGATTAACTCAAAAGTTTTTAACTCAAAAGATGTTGCAGGTACCCATGGTAATAAGGATACCATATGATGCATCTTAATCTCTCCCTTCCTAATATCAAATTGAGAACTACAGCCTGGGACCTACTGTGTGAAATGAATGCATTATACAGAGATGCCTAAATGAGCAGATATCCCTATGCAGATTTTAATGACTACTGTTGAGTTTTAAGGGAGGTAAAGAACACACCAGGAACAGAGCAGTCTGTGAGGGTAAATTTTTAGAATATTCCCAAGGTTGTTTCACTGGCTATAAAATCTAACAACTCTTCACAAATGCACATAAAAATATTCTACCTTTTCCACTGTGTCCATGAATACCTCTTCTTTTCCCAAATCTGTTTTCACTTATGATTCACAATGCAGTTACTGAAGAAGCTGGTAAAACATCTGATCACTGCTTACTCATAGCTACTTTGTTGAAATCTTTTGCAACCAAACATGCATGCATGGAGTTATCCACTCTGAGTCAAAAACCTAATGGCAAATGTCTAGCTTAATGAAAAGATAGTCAACAGAAAGGAAGTCAAGAAAATTATCATGGCTTCACTCATTTGATTAAGCATAAGTTAATGGTGCTACTTGAGAAGTCCTATAGTCATTCTTCATTTGCCTGTCCTAAAGTTTCATGTTCACCAGACCTTTAATCACTCAAGTATCTTAGAGTATTTTAAAGAACACTAAACATTTGTGCAGGTCAGCCTTCTGTCTTATGTCCAGTCTCACCATCTTCCTTTTTCAGGTAATAAACACCTCATACACCATATGTGGCTGCACTTGTAAAGAAAACTGATCATTTCCTCCAAACAGAAGTAGCCAAACAGGATGCTAGACAGCTCTGCTATGGAATTATTTGATCTGCCCAGTACATTCCAGTTTGATTGGTAACCTCTATATATTTCAAAATATTTCAGACATTTCATTATGTTCAGCTTCAGTAAAGCTGCAAGTACCCAGTATTACTGATTAGTTGGTTCTGTTTGATCTAGCCATTTGGCAGCTTTCTTCTGTATTGCTCCTTTGAAAGTGCCAGTAGCACAATTTCAAGTGTGAAGGTGCCAGTTTTCACAGTTCTGAGACAAATGATCTTGATAAAAGACACAAATCAGGTGTTACATAGATGAAGTATTATTTTCCCAGGCCTCTTAATAGATGGGCTTTAGATGCAGGGAAATTTTCAACAATAAGATAGATATCCATGTGGAAAGATTAGCCAATAATTCAATTATTTGTGAGTGATTGACTAAGTGTCAAAAGCTCTAAGAGGCTTTATATAGATATAGATATAGATATAGATATAGATATAGATATAGATATATTTAGGTATGTAGGCATGCATATGTAAGTAAGTGCATATGTGAGCATGCATGTATCTATAAAATTGATTATTGTGTGAATTTTTCCAGTCATTTTTCACCACAGACTTTTGTGAGCCACACAGATCTTTACATTTAAAAAATACAATTTCATAAGATCAGTTGTTGGGCTGATGTTTGGAATGCTCTATCCTAAAGTTATTTTTTTTAGAATTCTGTGTGGAAATTTTTTTTCTATATTTTCTTCATTGTACCATGAGCTTGGAAGGGAGGCAGCAGTGAGAGCACTGTTGCTGGACAATTTATTAATAAAACCCTGCTATAAATGTAAAAAGTAGGATATATTTCCTACTTTTTGGTAATATTTTTTGTGTCATTTTAATTGCTGATTAGTTTAAAGAGTCTGTAATTTTTCCACTAATCACAGTCCAAAGGATTAACTAGTATTTATGCTAATGATATTTTCTTCTTAATCTGTTTGATTTCTATCTGTAGGATGTCCCTGAAGGGCTTTCATATTCCTTGAATTGATATTTTACCAGCACTCACTTTCTTCTTAAGTTTGAAGTCCACCTTTTATCTAACCTAATCCCTTCTCTGCCTCTTACTTCTCCAACAGCAACTCTTGACTAGTACTGACATTGGCCATCTGGCCATCTGTAGATACAGTAAAGAACCAAAGGCAAAATCATACATTTCTCCTAAGCATGTCAAGCTGTTAAGCACAGGCATTATTATTTAACTTACATTACTATTAAAATGAATAAATTTAATATTGTAGCTAGTGCACCACTTATTTTCAACATTTAGAATTCTTTGTAATCTTTGTAAGGATCTAATGAGTAGATGAAATACAAGAATCAAAATTCCAGATATCTTATGTCTACATCAACAGATATTTTTCATATCGCCTAATCCTAAAGTTACCATTTCTATTTACTGGAGACTAGTACAACAAAATGCTTTAACAGTACTTCCCCATACTACTCCAATGAAAACGAGGAAGCAAATAACTATTGTAAAATTAAGCAGAAAAACAAGTAAAACCCAGAAGTGACTAAACCATCTTATTAATCTCACACACAGTTTTAAAAGATTTTGTTATTACATGCCCTACATCATTAAGGCTGAGAGTCAGCAGTACATTAAAACAAATTGTTCATTTGCATCATATCTATCAAAATTCCAGAATATATTTAGCTCTCACTAATAGTTTTCATTGTGCAACATGAGTGAAGTTTTCTAGAGGCATTCTTTAACATTATTCACATGCTTAATACATGCACTGCATCTGCTAAATATCTACAAGAAATGCAAATTAGAGCAGCTCAGTAATACAAGCTGATGTCTGCATTTCTCTTTTTTAGTATGTGTGTGCATACGTGGTTATATATTCACATATAATGGAGGCATATTACTTATTGCACATTTGTGTACATGCATAATATATGTTTCTGCAGGCACACGTGTATATGTGCATACACAGAATAAAAAAATTGCTGAATCACAGAGATCTGAGGTTACAGGGCACCTCCAGAGGTCATCTGGCCCACCCTCCTGCTTGAGCAGGGTCACCAAGAGCCAGTTGCCTGGGACCAGGTTCACAATTTATTCAAAAGGAGCACAACCTCCCTGGGCAGCCTGGTGCTAGTGCTTACTCAGTCTCAGAGTAAAACGTGTTTTACTGTTGCATACTTCTGATATTCAGAAGGAGCCTCCCATATTTCAGTTTGTAGGTTCTGCTACTGGCCACCACTGCTAATATCTTGACTCCTTCACAGCACGGTGTCCCAGCCCTTTGTCATAAACTACTTGGCAGCTGGTTGGCCCTCAGCATCTGATACATGGAATGATTCTTACCCAGGTGCAGAACCTGTCAGTTCCCTTTGCTGAACTTAACGGTGTTTTTGTCAGCCCATGCCATTTGTGCAGCCAGTTCTCTTTATTTTATGTCAACTGCAAAGATGCTGAGGCTACATTCTGCCCCACCATCCAGGTCATTAAAAAAAAAAAAATGTTTTAGAGGATTGGACTCAGTATTGACCCATGAAAGATATCACTATATTCATTAGACTCCAAATGGATTTTTTGATGCTGGTCACTGCCTTCTTGGAGTAGATAGATACTGTAGTTCCTTCACACTCCTTGTTAAGTCTGAATAGGTAAGGAAAATAAATTAAGAAGTCTGTTTGAACACAGCCTTCTCTTAGATTTGTAGGAATTCAAGAAAGGTACTTTTTCACTATGTCAATTGCACAAGCTTGTATAGATAGAGACACAGGAGCAGAAAAACAAAGATGTACAGCTAAAAATAGTTAGTAGCAGGAAAAGCAGAGATGTACAGCTCACAGTGTGTAAAATTATTTTCTTAAAATTACCCTGAAAGGAAACAATATAACAGCTACAGCAGAATCATTACAAAAGGTGTTCAAAATGAGAGAAAGATGTTCTGTTCTCTAAGATCCAGTGATTTAGTCCCTTCCTTGTGACTAGTCCCTCTGTGCCTTTGTTGTGATAAGCTTCTGTTTCAGACAATAACTGTGACAACAATTCTGCTCTGTCATCTGAAAGAAAAAAAACCAAAAAAAACAAACCCCAAACCACACCAAAAAAAAAACCCCAAAAAACCAACCAAACAAAAAAAAAAAAACAAACCAAAACCCAGAAAATCACCAGAGTATCCTCTTGTATTCACTTGTCCCTTCCACCAATAGCGGAAGTGAAAGACCAGGGTTCAATAGATCATAGCTTTATGGAAATCCAACTTCCAAACTTCCACCAATATGTCTTTTCACCATGGCCTATTTGACAGATTTAGGTATTGGATATGTGATAGAGAAATCAGATCTCTGTGAATATTCTTCCTTCTATGTGAAGTGGATACACATCACACATAAAAATCGTCAAAAGTATTACAACCTTTTCCTGAGTACCACACTGTTTCCTCCTCTCTCAATCAAAATTTTGATACCCTGGCTGCCATATAAGTGGCTGAATTTGTGGTGGTGACATGTCTAGAGGATATGTTCATATGTAGTCAGATGATGAAGCCAAACACAAACATCTGCTACATGATCCCTTCTTTTGGTCATGATAGAAAATAACTTCAGCATTATAATATAATGTGATGTATCATAAAAACCAATAAACAAAATCTTAGAGAAATTACCATTTTCCTTTGGTACAAGAAATCCTTGCCAGAATAAAAGGTGGAAGATCAAAAAGTGTTAATCTGCAATGAAACACTAAATTGTGAAAACTTAATGAGAAATCTTTCCAAGAACTGGATGATCAATAAGGTGAGGAGCCAAAGGGCTGATATTTCTGAAGGGCATCAGCAAGTGACAAGCTGATGTAGTGCTAAATCTACAAATCAGAGTAAAATGAGAAGTAAAAATTGTATTATATCAAGAATTTTCTAACTTATATCATATCTAAGGGCAGAGAGATGGGAGGAGGTTACTTGTTTGAAAGAACAAAGTCTTCAGAGTACTAGGCAAGGTAAATAGAAACAAAACCTTATGAGAGAGCTCTTCCAACACTTAAAATTAACTGATGTGTCCATGCAACCTCTACTTCCAATCATATAATTGGGACTGTACTCCCAACTACTACTCCAACTCTGTAATTATGGATAAATTACTGGTATGTGAAAGGCTATTTGTGGTTTTGTCTGTGTGTGTTTATACTGATAAACTAAACAGAAAAGTTTCTGAAAATTTTGTTGATGGATTATGTCTCACTAGATGACAGAATAACACTTTAATTTTTTCAACAAATGACATGATCATGTAAAGGAGATGCCACACACAGGTAGGCTTTTCATAACCAACTGGGCAATGATGTTCGGCCTGCCACAAACACATGATGCAAAGAAACAATTCCATGGGGAGCCATATACTTGTATTAAACAGCTAGTACTTGCTGTTTAATACTGAATCTCCTTTTAGGGTGGAATGAATCATGTTCTGAAGGTACCTATATGTCTTTATTGATTAGGTAATGAAACATTGCTTAATCTAGTGCTTGAGTTTTCAGACAGTTAAAGTCAAGAGGTATGAATCTTACCCGAGGTGTTCAAGGGAATTTTAAGTTCCTACAGTGGTATGCCTTCAGAAGTGACTACTGCAATATGCTCTCAAGAGAAATGAAAATCAAAGTAAGATTTTGAGGAATTTTACATGCCTGATTTCAGCTTAAGCCCCACAATGTACATAACAAATCTTTTTGGATATTGAGTTGCTCCTTTTCTGTAACTTCTGTAAGAAATGTGGATTTTTACAATCTTCAGTCTCTTATGCTTTCCTGAATGTTGTACTGTGCAGTGGATTGATGCTTAAACAGGATAGTACAGCACTTTGCATTGTGCTTATTTTCTTACTGTGAGATGATAGTAAAGAAGTGTTCTTCCTGCTCTAATAATAAATAGTGTTCAATTGATACATTAATTTAGAATTATTGGGATATTTTACAATTAGTTCACTTTTTGTTTGAATGAATTTCACATACGTTGTAGACTTATTTATAACTTCAATATTAAACATTGGTGTCAAAGCACCAAGCAATTTGATTTGAACCTTTTCCAGAACAGTCTAAGAAATGATCCCTTTAACTGTAACTGCTTACTATTTTCTACCCATCCTCCAGTGTAGATACATCTGAAAGGGGGTGTAGTAAGACTTATTTAGTTAATGACTTGACAACATTTTGCTTGAGCAACACCTACATAAATTGCAGGTGCCTGTGAATTTACCACCTTCGGCCCTCCTGAATAATTAGTGGAAAGAAATTTGTTGTTATATATGGCTATGAACTATTAAAATACATATTTTATATCAATTTAATAATGATATATTATTTTTGTGTTATTTATATACTTAATATATTTATTACCATGCAAGGTAACATCATTTTTCAGCTCAAGCTACGGTGGTAGTCTCAGAACATGAATTCCCTTGACAATATGGATACAAGGCACGAATCTCAGGAATGTGCTTTGCCCTAGAGAGCATAGTGGGAGAAGATGCCACTAACGCTGCCATTTAGCCATCTGCATTCTCTCCCTGGTTCTGCAGCTACTGCCAAGCACATTTTCATGTATATTACAAATGGCTATGGCTTTGCATTTTTTAACTAGAAGTTATATTCTTCTTTTTTTATACAATACTTTAACTGTTCCTGCCTGGTTTCCTGTAGCAGCTGCCCCAGCATCTTCTCTGAATGCCAAGCCTGATTCAAAACAAAGCCAAAGAAGTGATTTCTGCTTCTTGTTCTTTCTCGGTTTTTTGGTTTTTTTTGTTTTTTTTTTAATTTATTTTTTAGCTGTTCCAAAGGCGTTTAACTTCTATTTACACAGATTTGAGCAAGAGAACATGATGTTCTAGTTTGCCCACTTCCCACACATGGAAAAATAAGGAAGTGTTTGTCTTTACAGATTGATTGCTTTTCTTCATACTAGATGGAAGGAAAGTGTAATACACCCACAATCATATGCACATACACTGTCACCTTGGAGATGCAGCATTGTAAATTGGTGAGCAATCATACTGAAATCCAGATAATACACTTGGCCAGGGTCAGTGTGACATTTTAAGTGTAGAAATTTGATATGATTTTTTACTGTTAATTACATGGGCTTTATGTATTCCTATTTTATCTCTTTCTACAAAAATGGGGTGGAGGGAATCATACAGCTCTCTCAAAGCTTATGAGAGAGATGCAGACCAAAATAAAGAAACAGTGGGAAACTTACTCCCTTTTTTTCTTACTGCTGTTCCTATAAGGTTTTGTCCTTGAATGGAGACACAAGTGCTCCACTGTGCCACCTATGCATTTCCCCTTGTTTTCCCTTCAAATATCAAAAGGGAGAGCTTTATTGAAAGAATAATGACAAAGTCACAACAACTAACTTCAGAAATAGAATGCTAACAGGAGAGGAAGAAGCAGACCTGAACAAGGCAAAGAGGGAGCAAAAGCAGGTTAAGAAAAACATGGTACTAGAAACTAGCTAGAAGTAGCTTATCTGAATGACCTCTGCATGACACAGTCATAAACTTGGGAAAAAATTATCATCTCCACTAGGATTTCTTGCAAAGAAATTACTCCTCTTTCATCTATAAAAATAAAGTTCTTCAACTTCATAGCCTAAGGTCAAACTCCTCAAACAGCCCATTATTAAACTTCCTTACTTGGCAACACAAGGTAGCCACATTGCAGCAACACTTTTCAGAATAGTTCCTTATCCTGTGTTAAATCCGCAACACTTACTAGATGACTGTTTGGGAGAATACTTGTTGGTGTAAGATAAATATTCTACAGAACTTTTCCAGCAATATAATCACACAAATAGTAGCTTTCTAAAGCCTGGAAACTGCTTGTCCATTTTCAGTTTATTAGTATCTGCAGAGGTTTTCCTTTATTTTCTCCATTGAATGGTGTATCATATGGATCAGATCTATTGTACTCCCAGGGATAACTAATTTTGCCTTAGAGTTTACTGTATGTTTATGCCATTATAGTGCTACACAAAGAGGCTATGCTGGTTTTCTTTTTTTTTTTTTTGGAATTATTTATATTGTAGAACCAAAATAAACAAAACCTGTGATATCCTTACAATATAGACAGAGCACATGCTGTTTTGTCTGAGCTAGTTAGTTAAGTCAAAAATCCCCAGAATTAGGACTGCCCTCCTCTGAGCTCTGCAGATATATTACCTCAGCAGGAACAAGGGAATCCAAGTAATTTTGTACTGCTGTGTGTAGTGTGGGCATTCTTTCTGATTTTTACAGCCCAAAATTTGCAGTCAAACTAGTATATGGAAGGTTAGTGAGGAAGAAGTATAAATAGAGTTGCACACATCTTCTGGATCCCTAGACTGATATACTATTCTGTGTTAAATTTCTTTCTACCTTCCTACTTTCTTACCTCTAGGACACTTCTTGATCACAAAATCCCTAATTTAATTTTGGAATGTGGTACCTTTAAATAGTCTCCTGCTGCCTTTCTTATAACACTGTATCTTTTTTGCCTAGTTGTCTTTCACATATTAGTACATTAAACCCTTGCAAATTCTAAGAATATAGACTGGAAAACAGCAAGATGGATCGCAATATAAAAGCTTGAGACTGCCTGAGATTTATTTCCTAACTCTCTCTATGCTGCTGGAATTCACTTACAATATGTCTAGCAAACTAAATGTGCAATTATGTAGACCTGCAGATGAAAATAAGAAAATTACATTTCACCAAAATTTTATTGCACAAAAGCTCCTCTCATGCACTTATTATAAAAGAATTATTTTTACATGGAAAGTTTTCAGAAATATTCAGAACTTTATTGGTTTGGTATTTTTTTTTTTGTTTTGGTTTGGTTTGATTTGGGGTTTTTTTGATTTGTTTTGTTTAGTTTTTTTTTTTTTTTTTTTTTAAAGAAGGGTTTTTTAGAATTCATTTATCCAATAAATTAATAATAGTACAGGACCTGGAACAGTTAGAAGTCTCAGAGACTACTGAGTTCACACATCTAACCTGGAAAGAAAAACATATTCTTTAATTAAATGACTATACAGCTATTTATGATTAAAAAAACCATACAAATCTAAAAACAACAACAACAAAAAAAACCAAAAAACCAACAAAAACAAAAACCACAGTACACAATATAGAAAATTAGGCTAAGCCTTCTCTATTTTATTTGATTTAAAAACATGTCCTGAACAGTTTAGATGTAATAAGAGGGGGAACTTGGAAATAATTAATTCAGGTACTACAATTAACTTAATTATCTTCCATGATTATAAGGTAGTCATATCAGTTTTATTAAATTTGACATTAGAAGATACCATTTTCAAGGTTTTATAATATTTTCCATCTATGAAGTGTTCTTAAGGACATGTTTTGAAAGAAATGTCACTTGTTATAACTTGTCATGTTTAAACTAGAGGATAAGTAAACTCAGAGGAGATTCTTTATTGCATCTATGCAGTTTGTTACACCTGACTGGTGAAAGTTCAGAAGTAGAGTTGCTCTCTTTCTGTTTTTATGAAAGAAGGTCAAGATAAATTGAAGGGTAGGAGGAGAGGAGTGGGAAACAAGCAACATCAGAAGTCTCACAGTTCAAAGCTGGAGCAAACCTGTTTATTCAATCCTCTCTGTACAGACATGGCATTCAGGTAATTTCAAAGTAATTTCAAAGCTGTGATTTTTGTAACAGGTTTATTTTACAGAATGTAGCCCAATTTATTCTTTTTTGCTATATTATTACTGAAAATATGTGTTGCTTTCATGTAATTTAGAGTTGAGGAGATCTGGGATCTATATGATAATGTGTACTGGTAAGCTGGTGTTTAAAAACTTAACCAAGGATGTGTGGAAACTGTAAAATCTCCAAAGGGAAAATTTTCCATTATTAAATTTTTCAGTCTATAATTTATGTTATTGTATTATTTTTTCACCCTTCCTTCTCAACATTATCTGTGCTTTATACTTTGTACATAGAATAGAGAGTTTATTGATTCAGAAGAACTCAACAGTCTTAATTAAGTCTTAATTATATACTTAGATTGCATAGGTCATGCAGAGAAAAGAGGAGGGACATAATGAACATTAAGCTTAAGAACACTTTTGTCTGCAATCCACAACACACTATTTTCATTTAGAATGACATACAATGTACTATCAATATAATATATTTACCCCTATGATCATCCAATAGGTAAGTTTCTAGCAGCCTCAAGGGCTTTTTGGTCCACACTTTTAAAGGCATCTTTGATGTACAAAATTTAGCCCAAATTCCATGAATGTACTTATGACAGCTAGTGCTTCTCTGAAGTTCAATATTTTTACCACCATAACTTGCTTTCAGCATTGTTCAGTGGCTGAGGGGAGACCTTTTTAGAATTGTGTCAATTATTTGTTGTCTTTTACAGCTTCATCCAAGATTCTTCTTTTCTAAGATTTCTCTCAACACTGATATTTTTACTGTGGAGAACAGAGTACTGTAATCTTTTCAAGGCTACTTGTCCACTAAAAAAAAAGCCAAAAACCACAAAAAAAAACCCACAAAAAAGCCCCCAAACACAAATCCTTTTTTATACTTTGCTGTTGAGCAGGTTTTGAGTTTAGATATATTTACAATGACTGCAGAGAAGGTGAGTTATATGAAAGTAGGTTTTGGGCTTTGGTCTGAGATAATCACTCTAAGTATCCTTTATGCAGAGATGGATAGAAATATGCAGTTTTAAGACATAACACATGTAATCTGAAATAGACATCTGAAAACAACATGAACCATGTTGTAAAGTGTCAATCCATCTACTGTCAGTAAAGACCTAGCCACCCGTCTCAGGTGTTTTCATCACAGATGTCTAAATTTAGGTGAGCTATTTATGCAAAATGGAAATAAATAAATAAATATTTTAAATTAGGTTTATTTTCCATTTATTTTTTTCAAATAGCACTAAGTTACTTGCTGCTTATTATGATTGCCATTCCAGTGATGCGTGCAAAGTAATCATCTAGTAGATGGACTAAGAGGTATATATGACAATCATTACTCATGATGAGTAATGTTCTTACAGACTCTTCCTATATAGCTTTAGATGCCTAATAGTAAGACAAATGCTGCTCTAAACTAGAATTATAAATTGGCTGATTATTATACAGATAAAATGCAGAGATAGTATAGACAAATTCATAACATTTGACGATGAAGGGTGGTTCTACCTTGGAGCCACACATTTTGAGTGCCTGTATTGTAACTCTGGCTTCACCATGGTTGCTGGTTCAACATCAAGACATTTATTTTCTCCCTTTGTTGACAGCTGCTATATGGCTTATCAGTTACAAGACACTACTGAGTTCCCCACCTTGCAAGGATTTCAACAGAGCCTAATGGTGGTGTCTCCAGTCTGCTCCACCCTCCAGTTAGTCCCTCTCATATTGTGTATGGGATGTTGGGCATGCTGATCGCATTCCCTCCAGGGAGTAACAACTGCACCTCCCCATATAATTTCCATACTCTTATAACTGCATATTACAGTAAAATTTTCCAATATGTTCTTATCTCCATTTCATAACCCCCTTAGCCTGTACTCTGTGGGGGGAGTCAGGATTGGTGACCGCAATTTTTGTCACTTTCCAATAATTTTCCAGTATTCTTTACTTTTGTCCCCATTCTTCTTTTCACAACTACCTATTTTTTTAAGTGTAATCTCATTTTTTTATCACTATATTTTAGTTAGTTCATATTAGATATTTTATACGTTTTCCTGCATATATATTAAAATACTCTTTGGATTGGTAAACAAAACTGGAGATCTGGACTAATTAGATTTCATGTGTACTTCGACGCTTCTTAATGTCTTCTGTGTTAACTTCATAAACACCCGAAGTGAAGCAAAATATCACAAAAGCCCCATGACTAGAACAATTTAATTCAATCCAAAAGTGAAGAATAAGCAGAGTAAATCATAGAAATGATAAGTTTTCTTTATAATTAATAACTACAATTCCTCACTAGGACTAGGGAGAAGACTCACGAGATATATTTCCACAAATGCCCAAAAGCACTGAGGCTA
Organism: Passer montanus; assembly: GCF_014805655.1. NCBI lineage: Eukaryota > Metazoa > Chordata > Aves > Passeriformes > Passeridae > Passer > Passer montanus. The sequence continues at coordinate 10,586,899 of NW_024367708.1, read as the reverse complement.
TCTCTCTCTCAGCATGGGTATGGATTTTGGGGGTTATCAATTTATTTCCCCTTCCATGCTGTATTCTAATTTTCACTGGAATGAAATTTGTCAGGCAAAAGTAGCAGAGGCAAAGATTGAATGTAACATTTGTGCTCATTGAAAACTGTATTATTAGAGAATATGCAAGGTACCTGGAGAGTGGTAAAGTTGTTATCCATGGGTGAAGAGAAAGGAATGATAGCATGACACTCAGGTTTATGTTCACATCACTGCTTGGGGGTAGAAGTCACTCATCTTTCCCAGTCACAAGACAAACATGCCTGCCGGGATCGGCCAGCTGTCACTTGTCTCTGCCTCAGCATGGGAAAAGGTGGTTCTGGGCAGGCCGTGCTTTCGAAGAAGGAGTCTGGACTCTTGCTTTTAGTCTTCAGTTGAGTTTATTGTTCCTTATCTAGAAAGTTTTTCTGTCTGTCCAGCCGAGGTCTGATCAGCAAGACAGCCTAGAGCACTCTCTCCCGCCCATGGGGGAGTTGTCTCTTTTATAGTAAAAACTACATATAAGATATTTACCTTCAATTTCCAATACTTTTCACCCTTGTTGGCAAGTGCATCTTCACTATGAACCAATCCACACACACCAACATCATCCTGAACATAGATGCCAAGGAGAAGAAAGAAGAAGGACAGGGCACGCCCAAATTCCTCCATCTTGGGACTCCCAACCCCCATGTACAGAATTCCAAACCCCCCTGTACAACATATAAAACCCCCCTGTACAGTGCATTATAATTTAAGTTTTATCTAGTGAATATCATCCCCTCACCATTCAAGCTTGAAATTCCCTCATTTCCTCACATTCAGGTGTCATTTCTTTAGAAGGATCAAAGTCAAGCCACCAGGTACTTTTGGCAACATTCCAGGACCTCCGAGCCCCCCAAGGGTTGTCTCGGTAGCTCTGGACACCCGGAGTGATGTACTGAGTTCCCACACATGCCCTGTCTTTGGTTCCTTTGCAGGGGCTGCCATTTTTGACTGCCATATACAAAAAGGCAATGTCACAGGAACATGTGTATGTAGGGGCAGAAAGAAAAGTCCTGAAAGGCTACTTGAAAACTATTTAAAACTGAAACACATGATGCTTCTGGCGGGAAATCCAGCCTGAACCCATTAGAAGACAAAGTTCAAGAAGTATCAAGCAGCAGGGTTTTGAGTGCAAGGTGAAATGGAAAAAACAAAGTTTGTTGTATGGTACAAAAGAAATGGGAACTCTAGAGAAGGACACCCTCTTCTGCTACTAGAAAAGGAGATACACTTTAACAGGGATGGGTTAATATTCCAAATTTCTCAAAATAATATTGAATTTCAAGCTGAGTTTATGATCAAGTGATCCTGATGAAGCAAAAGAAATGGGAACTATAGAGAAGGACACCCTCTTCTGCTACTAGAAAAGGAGATACACTTTAACAGGGATGGGTTAATATTCCAAATTTCTCAAAATAATATTGAATTTCAAGCTGAGTTTATAGTGATCCTGATGAAGACCAGCATCAAGGAAAACCTGTACACTGAGATGATCCTACTTTCATCTGCCAAAATCTTCAGCACTTGGCATGTTGGATGGGAATGAAGAGAATCATAACTGAGATGATCCTACTTTCATCTGCCAAAATCCTCAGCACTTGGCATCTTGGATGGGAATGAAGAGGATCATAAAGGCACAACACTGCTGTATGTTTGCTGCAAGATAGGTCCAGCCACGGAATGACAGAGATAATTGCTCTTAAGTCTGGTCAACTATCTGTTGACAACTATTTTCATCCAGCTGCATACCATAGAAGAGAACTTTCTAAGAAAAACAGCAAATCTTACTCATACTGTGCAGTAATCAAGTTGCTTCTCAGTTGCAAATAAGAGAAGATGTCTACACCCTTTTCAATAAGCTTGTTTTATAAACACACAAACAGCAGGAACTGATCATGCTGGATGCCATCTTTAATCAGGTTTAGGCAACACTCTGATCTAAAGGCCCAGGGTAGCAGACTTGAATGCCATGCTGCTTTTCCAGTAAAAGATTTGGTCATTTAGCATGGATGTAAAATTTAAGCTCATGCTTAGCAAATTCAGTTTTTGGTTGATGAACTCCCAGAAGTAAAGTTGTATAAACTGGTTATAATCATTCCTGTACTGTGAAAAATGTTCAGGGGCACCGGATTTTCACAACAGCTGCTGTATGAGAGAATACATGCAGCTCTTACAGATGATTGACAGCCATATGAAAGATCATTTCCTGACAGTTTTCTGGGAGGCATTTGTCTGTGGGCTATACTCTGCTTTTGTCTAGTCTCTAGAACAAGAATCTGCTGATCATAATGTCTTGACTGAAACGGTCAACCTGAGAGCACAAATAAACCTTTCAGGGGCTTTACTCACCACACTTCACACAATCAGGTATATCCAATTCATAGCCTCATTTTTCTCAGTGGTTTTCCCTCTCCTTCCCCCACCAGTATGCATCTAGTTGGCTTTTTTGTCAGGAAAAAAATGCCTGTTCTTTGCCTAAAAGGTACTACATGCCTAGAAGAGTTTGTACAGATGAACTGACAACCATTTGGAAGCTTAGTAGTATCTTCAGATTCTTCTTAAAAGATCCAAGTCTTGTTGAGATTTCATGTGTCCTGTTAAGGACAAAACTTGATTCTTAAATAACCCCATTGATTTTGTTTTTGATGGAAGTTGTGACTCTTTGCAACTCTTCAAAAAATGTGCACACTTTCAGTGATGCACTTGCTTAGAAAAAGTTTTCAGTTTCACCACTCATATACTCAGTTTGACATATAATTGATCATAACCCTATTTATTTTATTAAGCTTAAATAAGATGATTACCATAAAAATATTTCTGTATTTCTTTCCCCAGACAGGATAAAGGATATTTAAAGAGATGACATGGTGGTTGACAGCAACACTCTAACACAGAATCACAGAATGGGTCAGGTTGGAAGATACCACAGTGGGTCATTAGATCAAACCTCCCTGCTCTAGCAGAGTCATCCTAGAGCACTTAGCACAGGATTGCATCCAGTTCCTGAATCTCTCCATGAGGGAGACAACCATAATCTCTCTGGTAATCTGTTCCAGTGGGTGGTCATTTGCACATTGTAGAAGTTGTTCTTCATGTTTGGGTGGAACTTCCTGTGCATCGGTCTCTGCCCATTGCCTCTTGTCCTAGTGCTTGGCACCACCAAGAAGAGCCTGGCTTCTTTTCAGATACTTATAGACATTGATGAGGGCCCCTCTCAGTCATCCCTTCTTGAGTCTGAACATATCTCTTAAGCTCTCAGCCTTAAGAGATATGTTCCAGATCGTTAATTTCTGTGACCTGCTCCAGGAACTTCATCTCTCTCCTGTAGTGAGAAGCCCAGAGCTGGATACATTACTGCAGATGTTGCCTCTCTAGGGCTGAGTCTAGAGACAGGATCACCTCCCCCAACCCACTTGCAAAGTTCTTCCTAAAGAACTCCAGGATACTATTGGCCTTTTTGGCCCCGAGGTCACTCTGCTGACTCATGGAGAGCTTGTTGCCCACCAGGAACCCAGATCCTTCTCTGAAGAGCTGCTTTTCAGCAGGTTGGCCCCCAGCCTGTGCTAGTGCAGGGTTATTCCTCCTCAGGTGCAGGACACTGCATTTGCCTTTGTGGAATTCCAGATGATTTCTTTCTGTCCAACTCTCCAATGTGTCAGGTTTCTTCTGGAGGGCTGCACAGCTCTCTGGTGTATTAGCCACTCCTCACAGTTTTACATTGTTAGTGAACTTCCTGAGGTCCCTGTTTCTTCATCCAAGTAATTACTGCATAAGTTAAACAGTACTGGGCTCAGTATTGAACCTTGGGGGACATCACTAGTGACTGGCCTCCAAACATATCCTCTGTCACTGATTATAACCCTCTGGGATCTGCCATGTCGCAAGTCCTCAATCCACCTTACTGTCCACTCATCCAGTCCACACTTCCTCAGTTTGCTTATGAGGATGTTGAGATACAGTGTTGAAAGCCTTGTTGGATTTGAAGTAAACAATATCCACTGCTCTCTCCTCATTCATGTACTTCCTTTATTGTAAAAGACAATCTTACCCTAGTCAGCCAAAACAATATTTCAATTATTGTCATGATGCTGTGGGGAAAATTAAATCCCTGGAAGAAATCCCACACAAATTTTTAAAACACTTAGATAGAGTTTGGGCTTTTTGTTTTTTTTTTTCCTTTTAGGGGGTCTTCTCTACGTGCTCAGGTTGCAAAGGAAAGCCTTCTTTCTGCATCACATGGATCAGGGTTTTTTGTCAACATCTGTGTACTAGACAGGGTAACTTGAAGCTTTCTGTTTCTGATGGAGGTACAGTTTTATGTAATCTGAATAACAACAACAACAAAAACCTTACAAAACTACAAACAAATGAAAAAAAATCCCCCCAAACCAAAACAAAATACAAACAAAAAAACCCCTCAAACCCCCTAAAAATCCAGCCAACCAAACAAAATAAAAATTAAGCCAATACAACACAAAAATAAAAAGCCAAAAAAACCCAACAAAAACTTCAAACAAAACCCCAAAGAAAACAACACAAAAAGGAAAACTCACTCTAAATCAAAATCCAAACATTTGGACCCCTTCAAAAAGCAAAGGTTTATATATTTCAAAAACTTTGTCTGCATCCTCTAGGTCTTTTTTGCCTCAGCAGTATTATAGGTATCCATGTATTATATCTGTAAATACAGCATCTCTGAAGGGTTTCAGCACAGGTGCAGCACAAGAAGAATTGGTTGCTATTTACCCTGACAGTAATCACGAGGAAAAGACCATAAAGTGGATACACTTCTACTTTGAGTGTTCCAAAATAGGCTGCTGAGTTATCAAAATTGCCAGATATAATTTCAGAGTGCCCAGGAGGATGTTGTTTTATTTTGCTGCTGAAGGACTACAAGCTATTCAATTTCTAGGAATGATCTTTTCCTTTGGATGTTTTTTTAATATATATAGAAATCTTTTACCACTAAAAAGAGCATAAATAGGATTCATCAATGTGGAAATTTTGTTTATAAAAATCCTTTAAGCTCCCCATCTGCATAGACTATAAATCAACATGGAACTCATTCTTGTGTAAACTTCAGGTCTACCTCAAAGTTCTCACTTCCTGTTGACAGCAGTAACTTGGTTCTTTTTGTGAGTGAAAAAACCTTCTTATCAGCTGTGCAAAAAAATTTCTACCCCTTTACAATTTGTTCCACTCCATAATATTCTGGTTGTGGATGAAGGCCTACACAATTTTTATTTTCAGCAGTGTTGAAGAAAATGGGGAAATAACCTTTTCAACCCTCAAATCCCAATGCTTTGCAGAAGCTGCTTAGTTTCACAGTTTAAAAATTTAAAGCCTATGAAACATATACTCAGGGATGGGAACTTACATGCACATGAATTCATCATCTCAAATCCTTTCCTATATATCCATTTTTTCTTGCAGAAGCTGGGTAACTAAAAAATAGTCAGCATAACCTTTGGTGTTACACACTTATGCATCTGTAAACACAAAACTTTACATCCATAAGAAAAACAATAAAAACCACAAGACATGTCACCTTCAAGCTCTCATTCTCCTTCAGTTTTATTTGTCATATACTTTTTTTCATCATATTGTGTTTTGGTGCTAAGTCCAGAGCTAAACTGTAATTAGGAACATATGTCCCACTTTGTACATATATTTCAGGTCACAGGAAATACAGATTTTTTCGGTATCTGTTTTTCTGAGGAAAGACATGAATCACCTATTAGAGGCTTTTCTGTAACCAAAGGGGCTTACACAAAAGCTGGAGAGGGACTTTTAAAAAGGGCATGTAATATATGAACAAAGGGGAATAGATGTAAACAGAAAGAGAGTAGATTTACACTAAGGAAGAAATTTTTCATTCTGAGTGTGATAAGACAGTGGAAAAGGTTACCTATAGAAGCTGTGCCTCATAACTAGTGTTCAAGACCAGGTTGGATGGTGCTTTGAGCAAGCTGGTCTAGTGGAAAGTCTCTACCTATGGCAAGCAGTTGAAACTACATGATTTTAAATGTCCTTTTCAACAAAACCAGTGTTTCTAAATTATTAATGTTTCAATTTCTAAATAGCTAGTCCATTTGTAATTTCTTCTGAATTATATAATTGTTTTCAGAATTCCATCAGTGATTTTCCTGTACAAGCTCATAAGACATTGTCTTCTTGTCCTGCCTTTCCATTATAGTTGACCATGATACTTGTATCATCCTGCACAGCACAAATTTGAGAGGTTTCCCCAATAATTTTGTTTGATCACTCTAGAAGTTGGAGCTGTCAGTTTGGGGCCTCTTGGCCAGACTCTCCCAAATGGTGTCCTCTTTCATAGCACAGTATCACAGTGTTCAGCAGTTGTTTCAGTGCTGGCCTTACCAGAGTCAACACTTGGTCCACAGATGTTCAGTTTTGTGCATGTTGCTCTACCCTCTTCAGTGGCACATTGCCCATCTTAAGATTTATATCCCCACAATGGTTTAGGAGTTATTAAAACCTTTGAAGTAGTGAGCCCAAGATATCTTTTAAGCTGTTTTTTCTTTCCATTCACATTTAGACTTAGTTAAAGTGTTCAGATTAAGTGATATTTTTAGATATATTTTATTAAATTACAACACGTTTATATTGATTTATATTAGTAATTTGTATTACATGCATATAAATAATTTTTAAAATTTTGTATGTTTATATATATGCAATTATACACATCATGCATCCTTTTTAGGAATGCACTTACATACATTTATAGGCTTATATTTCTAATATATATGTGAATATATATAAATAAACAATAATATAAATATATCCTTCATCTAATTTTACACATGTATATATATATATGTATATATATATATATATATATTTATGAGGACTTTCAGAACCTTCTGAAGCAACCATGGGAATCACAAAACTTTTGTAAATCACGTGACAAAATGGCATCACACTGGTGGGCCATGGGAGTCCATTGATGTACTTCTGGGGCAATCCAGAACATGTGGCTTCAGTTAGCATCCAATCACTGGGATTCAGGGATCACATGTGGCAAGGTGAGGCAAGGCAGGTAAGCCTCTCATGTGATGGCAAAAGGGACAGGACTTCTAGGGCCAGAAAGTCAGCTGTCTATAAAAGGGGTAATGGGTGTTTCCACTTGTCATGGAAACATGATTCATAATTAGTACTGATTATCTTGCCTGATAGTTTAAGAGCTGCTTTTGGGTAAACAGATGTTAAAATGTATTATATTGGCCCTGCAACTGGTCTGTAGCTATAAGTGGCTCTGTAACACACTGTTTTTTGGGGTTTATTTCAGACAAATTTGAGAACAAACAAGGAATGGAAATCAAGAGCTTCACAAGTTCTTTTTAATGAAAAGGACATTTAAAAGTTCACTTTTAAGTATTGTTTAATCATCATTTTCTGTATTCAAACATTTCTGCTGGTTTCTCACAATTCTTTTTTTCTATAATTTGCCCTAGCTAGCAGATTCTTTTTTTAACCAGTAGTTTGTCCTGCTGTGATTAAAATATAAGTCTTTATCCTAGAACTGTTGATTTCTCAAAGAAAGATTAATAAAAACTTACAAAACAAGGATGTTTATGTATTTCAATGTATTTCCTAAAGTAATTAGCCATTACATATATTATGAAATCACATGTAAAATGTACCACACTGAAGACTTTTATGAGACTTCTATGGTCTTCTCTGGCTTTTTTTATAAGACTTCTATGGTTACTTTCTGCTGTGATGAGAGATTTGGAAACAGTAATTAATTGGTCCAATGAACTAGCTTTCAGCTCCCTGTGCCATATAGATGATGCTAATACTTAGTGAATGACTACATCTGACAATGTTTATTTTTTAGATTTTGACTTTAAGTGTAACCAACCACCTAGAGTGTAATTTGGATGTTTATGAGAGATAAGCCCTTTTTACCATTCATGTTGTTATAAGCCCCTGAATTCAAACTGGAAAAAATGGCTGATAAACCAACCATAGGTAGCCAGTAGGCCCTACACAGAGGCGCAGTCTTACCTTCCAGTGTTTTAATAGAAGAATCTGAAAAGTATTTTCAGGTTGACATACAGTTATGTAATCCATTTTTCTTTCTATGAACAGACTGAATAGGTGCCATTTTTGGTTTCTGGATAGTTCCAATTCTGCCTCTTCTCTCACTTCCCTGAAGACATTCTTCTCTGTTTTCCAGCTCAGCAAAGATTTTATCTGGTACTTTATTATTTGCACCAAAATGAAATTATTTCTTGTTCTGCGCATTTGGCATAGTTTGAGAGTTAGTCAAGCTGAGGATTCAGCTTTGCATGGATCTATAATGAAAAATAAAAATGGAACAAATACATGGTCTACATGGTCTAAACAGATGCTCAGCCATTTCCCATTAATCAGGAATTTGTATTAAGATCATACTTTGCTGATTTGTATGACCTCTTAATTCTGGCCTGATTTTTTCATAGTAAATAGACCTGAAGTAGCTTATTTTAGCACAGAATTCAGAACAGCATGAACAGGTTCTTAGTCATTCAGAAACCTGAAGGAAAATTCATGGTCCAGAGACCAGAATTAATACTACATGAAACAGCTATTTATGTCACGCGGACAATGACCAGTGACAATCCTGAAATAATAAGAGGGATGTTTTGGTTGTCCAAAAGACAATTCAATGATGTCAGATGAACTCTGGCCACACTTCCTGTTGCCAGATGCCTGTCATGTATAGTGGAACAGCCAGCAAGTGAATTTCACTCTCTTAATTCAGTTCCAAGCAATGAATTGTTAATTGCACACTCTACATCCTGTATTGCTTGTGGAAGAAAATATACTGCAAATGTGTGGGAAAAGATACGGATGACAGTTTTTGGAGTCTGGTTAGGGAAGTATTCTGATTAGTTGGAGAGCTGAGAGGAAATGTTTTAAAGAACATTATCACTGTGACACAAAATCCATGCATTATAGCTTAAAACCAGCAGCTGTGCCTGCAGTAACATCTCATATTGCTTGCATTCCAAGAGGGTATACTGCTATTTTGAAGTATCTGCAATTGCAGATCTGCCTCAACAGAAAGGTAAAAACAGCAAGATGCATACTTACCTGCAGATGCCAGGAGCTGATAATCCTTTAAAGCAGGTGATCATACTTGCATAACAAAGAGTTTTACAGCCCAAAGTTGTAAAGCAAAGGTAACTAACTAGTAAAAATACAGAGACTGATGGTATCACCTGCCTATAATTATGCAACCTCTGAAGCCATTTGAGCTCCATTGGCTCATCTTGCTTGTCTTTTGTCAGAAGAAATTATTTCACACATCTTTTGTGTTCCAACTGCCAGCCCCATATGGATAGTTCAGGTACCTATCTTAACTAACTTGCACTAGGTAACTATGTTTAGACAACTAAATTTGACTCATTACAGCTTGTGGTTAAAATAAAAAAAAAAAAGGAAAATAACTTTCAGGCATTAAATGTTTTTACATCTGAACAACTTCAGAAGTTCAGTTAGAGATCACAGCTGATATAATACGTAAATAAGGGGTTATGTAGTCTACTCAGGATATAGCTCACTTTATTTTAGCCAGAAATTTGCTACTTCCAAGTAGTTAGAAACTGGAATTAATTTATTTTCTTGTGGTAAGTTCTAGAAAATGAACCCCAACATATAAAATTAATCATTACCTCTCTGTGTTTTTAGAATATTCAAATAAAATCAGAGTAAATGACAGTAAAATATCTTGTATGATTAACATCTGCCGTAACATGGACCTTGTTTTCCAATCCTGATGATAATCACATCATCTATTATACAACAAGATATGGAGAACACAGTTTCATCTTGAATTTTGTCAGTCTGCATCCCATAAGTTTATCCCGAACAGTAAAATTTTACAGTAGACATAACTTATGGAAGGCCACTCAAATATCAATCATAAAATCTTAGATTGGTTTAGAAGGAGATCCCTTAGAAGGAGGGACCTTCCAGGATTACCTAGTTCCATCCCCCCACCATGACCAGGGACATTTTTCACTACATCAGGTTGCTCAAAGCTCCATCCAACCTGACTTTGAATATTACCAATGATGAGACACACCCACAACTTCTCTGGCCAAACTGTTCCTGTGTCTGACTACTCCCATCATGAGGTGGGAAACCCCATTGCCTACAACAGGGTGTCTCCCACCACTAACACTGCACTTTTTCCTGGTGTTATAGTGTAGTTCTGGCTCAGCTGGCTCTGAATTTTTTGTTTTAGAGTGCCCTCAGTTCATTATCAGCTATGAGGACAGTGAACATATTCTCTAGGTACAAGTCTTCAGGAACAGCAGAAGCCATCTTCTTGGTGCCAGCTTCCAGGCTTTGCTGTCATGGGAGTTTCTACTCGCCACCCTATAGATAGGGTGATAATGTTATATCTCAAATACTAATAGCTGGAGAGACATGGAGCCAACCAAGCACTGTGGGTGATAATAGCCAAGGAATAGTGGTAATAACAGTTTTGTGAGAAAGAACAGAATATGGCTGGAGAAGGGCAGAAAACATGGAGATAGGGCAGGATTTTCCTGGGAAAAAGTCCTTGTTCTAGTTCCTGGAAATAAGCACAACACAGTGTAGCACAAGTGCAAGAATGAGGCTGAAAATGGCATGGACATGGGGGGATTAAGGCCACCAAAGACCCCTAAAGCCCTCCAACCTATTTCCAGAAAGGTTTAGAAGAACAGACTGTAACTGACAACTAATTTCCATAGAAAGTGAGAAACTTTTCTCTAAGAAGGTACCTCCACCAAGCCCAGTACATTTACTTTGTGTGACCTCCAGGACTCTGGACACCCCAGCTGGATTTATGGATTTACAGTACAGCCAAGACTGTCCTTCCTTCCTTCCTTCCTTCCTTCCTTCCTTCCTTCCTTCCTTCCTTCCTTCCTTCCTCCCTCCCTCCCTCCCTCCCTCTCTCTCTCTCTTTTTAATTCATCTCTCTCTCTTCACTCTACCCTGTTATCCAAAACACATGCTGTGTGTTTATGCTAGGAGGTCAGGGACTAACAAACTAGTTTCCATGCCGTGTGTGTAATTTACCATAAAACTCTGTAAGCTTTTGCAGACCCTCTGACTTTCATAGTTCATTTCAACCATGAGTATCTATGAACCTTGTGTGCTCCTTTTCACTTATGATTAGGATGTCACACGCCTTGACATGCACAGGATCTGTCTGTCTCACTTTAAGACAAGAGTTTGAGCTCTTGAAGCTGCAACTGCTTGGAAAAGAACCATTCAACTACTTTCCTTTCATCTCTGATGCTGCTCAGTCTGCTGACCTCCTCCTGCAGCTCTTTCATTTGGTGGCACAGCTTCTTGACAACTGCACAGCTGCTACAAGCTGTAAAACCATCTGGCCTAACCTCAGTGAGTTGTCCCAGGCACTCCCTGCAGTTTGAGATTTGTAGATCTGAACCCTCTTTCTGAAGATTTGTCTGGGTCAAGCCTTGGATGTCACAGGGACAATAACTCTAACAGCAGCTGGGAACCATGCTCTGTCATGATGTCACCACCATAACTGGGGATATATGTATGCTGTTTGGCACAGAACTGCTGGCTCTGGGTTTGTGTGTTTCTGCACAAACTGCTGCATGTGTGTGCTGCCTCATTTAGCTGCACACACACTGATGTGCATAGCACAGCTTCAGTACTCACCTCACAATGAGGTACCTGAATGTAAATATTTAAAAATTAAACACTTGAGCCCAGCCTGTTGTTTAAAGTGATTGACTTAAGGGCCTACCTAACAGTCTGGAGATAGTGTTAAGAGATTCTAAAGGGTAGAACCAGGTCAAACTGCATCTTGTAGATAACTAATGTCATGCTAGGCACTGGGTTTTGCAAAATGTTCCTTTCCTCCTTTCACGATTTCCTGATATTCTCCTCAGCATAGTTATCCTATGCAAAATTTGGTGTTTGATCTCTATTTATATCACTTCTACAAGAAAGTAAAGGAATAGATAATGGCTACCTGGAGTTACTGATCTCATTCACAGAATGAGAGCTGCAACTTGAATTTCACACTTACCTGAAAGGAGGCTATTCTGCTCAAGGCAAAAGAGTTTTAGTTTTACTTTGTTATTGAGTGAATATTTAGTGAAAGATGCATACATTCCTCTGCTACTAGAGAACCTAATTTCAGCAAACATTGTATGCAGGTTAAACAACAAAAACAACAAAAAAATAACTGAATAAATCTGCTTTTTTCTCTAGGAAATGAACAAATTGGGTTCTTGGATCGCTATTGAAAAAGTTTTTCTGTATTGATAAAATTTCACCTGTATTTGCAAAGATTAAAACCAGCTAACATATGCCACACTTAATAGTGTTTTATAAACTTGTTGGATAATGTAAGCTCCTGTGAATGACATGGATTTCATTTTCCTGTGGCTTACCAAAAGATGTGCACTCAGAATATTTTGCCTAGCAAAATATCTTATGAATAGCATATAGAAAAAAAATTTTGTATATGAAAAAATTCTGGGGGATAAATAGTGAAGAAACATGCAAGCAGTTAAATGTAATTCACAAAACTGTCTTATCTTTAAATGGGAATAGCTTCCAGTGGGTTTATTTTCTGTGCATGTGTGGATGCTAAGTGAACTTTGAGCACCAAAATGGAGCTAACAATTCAAAATTTCTACAGTGTTTGGTGCTAACAGCAAATCAACTTTCTGATTTCTTTTTTGTGCCAAGAATTTTACACCTTCACTTCTTCAAATTGTAGGTTAAAAAGTAGGAATTTTGTATTTTATACCTAATGGACAGATAAGACAGATGCATTGATTTAAAAACAATAAACTCCCTGCATGCAATTTTTCATACAATCACAAAGATTTCTGTGAGATTAGTTTCGAGATTACTCCTTCTACCTTCTATTGAAGCTGCTTTCTTGTTGAAAATTATTACTCTGAAGAGACTGTGGCATAGAAGTCTCTATTTCTTGTGTCACAAGAGCACACATTTTGTCCACCCAGCTAGTATTCCACAATCTGTCAAAATTGTTTTTTGGTAATTCTTTTCTCTTGATCTCAATTTATCTTTTGCACCATACTTCCATATTAGTTGAAAACAATTCAACAGAAAAAATTCTTTTTAGTCCTAAAGTGGATAACTAGTAATCTAGACATATCCTCTTTTCCTGATTCCTAAGGCTGGAATGAAGAACTGCATTATAAAATGAGGTTGTTATAAAGAGCATGGGGCAGTCAAATGACACAGAAATAATATCAAAAAACGTTGTGGATGTAAAGGTTAGCCTGAGTAATTCAAATGGTCCACATTTCTTTCAAGAAGAAAATAGTCCCCATTCTCATCTTGTATTTGTGTTCTGACCATTGTTATCAGAGAAAAAAAAGCATGAAAGAACATGAAAGAAAAGTATTAATTCTAACTCCCAGTGGCTAGAATAATCTGCTATATTATATATAGACTATATATATTTCCTGATTCCTAAGGCTGGAATGAAGAACTGCATTATAAAATGAGGTTGTTATAAAGAGCATGGGGCAGTCAAATGACACAGAAATAATATCAAAAAACGTTGTGGATGTAAAGGTTAGCCTGAGTAATTCAAATGGTCCACATTTCTTTCAAGAAGAAAATAGTCCCCATTCTCATCTTGTATTTGTGTTCTGACCATTGTTATCAGAGAAAAAAAAAGCATGAAAGAAAAGTATTAATTCTAACTCCCAGTGGCTAGAATAGTCTGCTGACAATCTGTTTGTCTAACTACACTGCTGTTCATTAAACTGAGAAACTAATTCTGTTCAAGGACTGAAATACAGGGTTCTCTTTCATACTTGTACGATGCTCACCAATTTGTTCATTTCCTGAAGCCTGAAGGATAAGTTGTGGCAGTTTTGACAGTCCTTTCAGTCCAATAAATTATCTTGTCAATGGGTCACAGAATTAAACCCAGAAGTACTTTTGTTTACTTAAAATAAGTGAGAGGAGGAGGTAGGCTCTAGCATTATATTGTGGAGCAAAATATTAAATGGTATATATTTAATGTAACTGTAATAGGATTTCATCCAGTAAGAATATAATGAACAGTGGAAAAATTTCTTTTCAAACTACCTTTTTATAAATAGAGTAGACCTGGTATTGGGGGGTTTTGTTTTCCTGTTTGATTCAACTTCTTTAGGCTTATTTTCATATTTAGTAAATCTTTAATTTAGGGACTAAAAGCACTTAAATATTTTCTGACATTTTCCCTTGTAGTTATATTTTTTAGTCAGATTGTGTCAAAATATTGAAATTAACTCTGAGTTTCATTACACGGGAGATTACAACACAGACCACTTGTCTAGGCCATAATGCATCAGCTTCTTTAGAAGCAGGCTGTGGAAAATGCTATTGAAAGCCTTGGATAAATCCAGGCAAACCATGATACCATGATGCCCCACATCATGGTTGATGCACATGAATGGAGCAGGTTGCTTCGTCATCCTGTAGGTGATCAGGTTACCAATAATGATTTGTCTGTCCCTGAGGAATCCAGGCTGGCTTTCTCCAGTCACATATTTCATTCAAGTTATGAGAGGAGCCTTTGTTCCATAACTTTTGCAGGGACTGTTGTAAGACTGAGAGGACTATAATTTCCTGTACCCTGCTTAAGGATAGGGATGACAGTTGTACCAGATTTGTAGCTGTATGACTTAAAGCATCTCAGCAAGATGCCTCTCCTGGCATCTGAGGCTGAACAAGGGAACCTGTTAATTGATGAAAACAGCCAGGGGAAAGAAAAAACAGTGAAGCAGCTGGATGTTGTCGTTGTTCTGCTTTTAGTGTTCTAAAGTGGAAGGGAGACAGAATATTTTGGCAACTGCAAAAAGAGGACCTGCTCCCTGGGCTACTGAGCAATATATGCTTGTATCATTCTAGTTATGACTGAATTTCCTTGAGGTGAAATTGGATAGCATTAGAATGGAGCAGGTCAGGACAGGTTTCTTTTTTATGTTTGGTTGGTTTGTTGGTTTTGTATATGTGTTTGTTTGCTCCAACAAGGGTTTAACTGAATTTTTCTTCCTTGGTGTGGAAGGCAATGAAAAAGAATAGAATCAGTGTCAGAGAAAAAAGTAGCAACATAGTTCTTTAAATAGATCCCGTTGTTGTTAACTGCAGCAGAAACAAATTAACATATCCATAAGAGTAATTTTAAGCTTTCACTTTTTAAAATTACCCATTTAAAGTGTAAGTATAGAAGGGAGTGCATAGCACTCACCCTTTTCTCTAAATCACACAAATTTTGCCTTTGAGAATTTCTGATACTCAATATTCCTTTTTTTTTAGTCTGAGAACCCTGTGTTCTGCATAAGAAGTAATAGAGTGGAGTATAAAACAAAAATTGACAAGCAATAAAAACAACAAACCTATATGTACAATATCCCAAATACTCAATAACTGATAAAGAGAGAAAATGATGAATGTATTTTCTGTTTATTTTTCATTGGTACTTTGGTTTAGAGAAAAATTAAGGCCAAAAGGACCTCTGAAGATCATCCAAAGTTCAGCTCAAAAGCTGCATCTTGAACCTCAAGGCTGGATATTCTTCAGCCCTACAAGACAACCTTTTCCAATGTCTACAGTTCTTGTGGTAATTATTTTCCCTATTATGGGGTGGGAATTTTCAGTATTCCACCTTGTGTCTATTGACACTCATCCTATCCACTGTGCATCTGTCTCACCAGGGAAATCTAAAAGAAAAAAAGACATTGATTTCCTCATCTATGTTCTTTGTCACTGTCCCCTTGCCACACCTCTTAGACACAGACATGGCAAAAAGAACTAATGTAATTTCTGTTATTAAAAATAACAAAAACAGCTGAAAAAACCAAAAACTATCAAAGAGACCCCTAACTATAGGTGGAAGCTCTACAGCACAAAGAAAATCAACATAGAAAAGCACTTGACATCTTTTGGCAAGCGTGTGCAAATCTGGAGTTCAGGGAAAGAAATATCTGAGAGAGAAAATAAATAATCCTTTCCCACAAGATTCTTTCTCAAATTAGCTGATGTATATGTGAAAAATGCATCTGAAAAAAGTGGTAACTAAAACACATAAGGGAAGTCATGGTTTTAGCTAGAGCTAGTCAGTTCTGATGCTGTTGGAATGTACAGGTGAATTTTTACAATACAGTAGAATAAAAAATAACTGTGAAGTTGTGAACTGCAATTCCAGGGTTTATTTGTGATAGTCCCATTGAACAAGATGACAAGGGGTTAAAGCTCTTAAGCATGGAACAAGAATGTTTTAGTAAAACTAGCAATTAGGCCTTCATTTCCTTTTTATACAGATTAACTCATTCACGCCGTTTACTCCTGGTAAGATGATATTGTTTGTACTTAACTGAGGCCACACAAGAGATTTAGCTGAGACAAACTCAGATAAAACCATGGAATTAATTAACAGGTAAACAATATGTATGTTCAAGAATCCAGTGCTTCCTCTCACTTCCAGGATCTCTTATTTTGCTATTCAGGCTTTGTTTCATAAGACAATTTATATTAATAATTGCTTATGATTGCATTTTTTATGAGATTCATAGACCACCACCATCATTCAGCCTGAACACCCGAAATGTTTAAGTATTCAGAAATCTAGAAAAGAAGAGTCCAATGGCAAGGACTGTTACTTACCTTCCAGTAAAGTGAGGCCAAAGATGTCTGTGAAGCCATATGAAGCCAAAAGAGTTTGTTTGGTTGGTTTTTTTCCACCTAAGAAATTGGTAAGATCTGATGAGACAAGATTTAATTGAGACACTCTTTACAATCAAGTAAGAAGGATCAAGCCATATGTCACCTTACTATGGTCTAGTCACTATAGAAACAGAAGAAAGCTTTTATCCTGTTTTTTGTAACTTTGGTGAAGCACTGGAAAAATACATACAGGTATGATTTCCCTGAATGTAAGCACCTTAAATAATTATATTGTTTCTCATGTCTACCTTTCAAATAAACAGAAGTTTGTAGTGGTCTTTCAGTTGCTATTGAAGTCCTTTCCTTGCAGGACACAATGGATGAGCACAAACTGTTTTAGGAATACTCAATCATCAGAACTTTTCTGCTTGAACTTGAAAACCAAAATGTATTACCAATGCAAGAGTGAAAGAAAGATTTCAGCCATTCTTTGAAAATTTCAGGACTGTTGCATGCCACATATTAAGTACTGAGTAAGTTCCTAGATTGAACTTTCTTATTTGATAAAGCTCATTAACACAAATGCCCTACATGTTAAGAAAGCAATGAGACATATTTAATTTCTTGCTGCTCTGTTAACTGGTTTCTTTAATTTTTATTTTTCATTATTTTTCCCTGTAATCAATCCATATATTTTTCTTGGCCATAACTTTTTTCTTTATGAGTCATTTATTTGACAAAATTACTGTCAAATTAATTAAATAATTAAATTTACAGCTCTTTTTATACTGAAAGTCATGTAGTTCAATTATTTATATTTAATCAGTTGTTAATACCCTTGTACAAAATTATCATTGATAAAAAGAAAAGAAATGCATCTCTTTACATCAAGAGATAGCTAGAAATAAAGCAACATTAACAATTCAAATAATTATGTCCAGAATTTTATCTCTGTTTGTCTTTATTCTTTTTTAAGCTCTGTGTATAGCATCTAATCTTTCCAATTTCAGTAACTGAGATGCACTTAGTTTTTATCCTCACAGCAGAAGAACTAAACAAATAAAATATTTCATTTAAGTTGAATGGTTGCCACATCATGTGTCAGACAATTTACAACATTGTGACTCAATGCCTTAGCTCATCACTACTTCAAAAATGGCAACTGTGAAATTGATTTAAAAAAAATGTGTATTTTACTATTTCCCCACAGTTGCTCATCTGTGTAATCAGACAGTGAAATGACAGAATATTACAGTATACGGACATTCAAACTATGACATAGGATGTTACAGTGAATCCATATGACTTGTGGCACCTCTGAAGAATAGTGATATGAGGAATAAGTCTGCTGCAGATAATGAGGTAGGAGTAATGCATACACAAACTCTGACCAAGAGCTCCATTAAAAAGACAACAGCATAAAATACAGCAGGAAACTGTATGACACAAACAAAAACAAAAACGAAACTAAACTCTAAACTAAAACCAAACCAAACCAAAATAAAAAAAACCCAGCAGCCTAGCAGAATTGCTGAACAAGGTAGAAATTACCAGGACAAACAAGCCATAAACACCAAGTATTGTTATAAAGTCTGCTAAACCATGGCCATTAGAAAAGGGGAAAGAGAAGCAGACTCTTTGTAAAGGAATGAGAGGGGTAAAGGAGAAGTACTTGAAAACACAAAAGAGAAACACCAGGTGAAGTAAAACAGTGTTTGGGTCTGTTAAGGATAGTTGTGGAGCAGCTTTTTGGCTGATCATGTCAGACTGAAGCTAGAGAACAAATTTATTTTGAGTTATTTTCTCCAGCAAAACTTATAGATGGTAGCTCTGTGTATTCAGGGACGTGCCAGGCTGGATGTATTTCCTAAATCTGAGGTCATCTACTGGAGGTCATGTAAACATCCTTAGTGCAAAGAACAGCAGCTTTAAATTATTTGAATTTCAAGAATTATAGAATATATCACATATCATTCTAATGATCACCTTTAAATTTGAGAAACAAAATAAGGTGATGTATTGCTAAACAATTCTGAAAAAAAAAATCCTGCCAATGAAAGATCAGAAGAAATTAGTTTATTCTACCTGCTGGGAGTTCTCTTTGCCAAAGATCTCAGCACTTCACACTAGAAAAATATGAACTCATGTAGTTAGGTATTTGTAAAGTACCTCAAACATTACAGTAGCTATACTCAAAAGTCCCTGATCTTTACACTGATCTGCAAGATTGATCTCAGGTCTGCATTATTATTTTATACTTCTGTGATAATGTGGACCCCTGATTGCATCTGGTTATTCTTCCATCAGCCAAATGAGTAAGAATCTAAAATCTTCTGAAACTATGCAGCCAATCCTGCAGAGAAGCCACCAGCTAATGAGTAGAAAAGATCCTTTGCAAATTAGTATCATCATAATTAGCACAAGATAAATTAAAAGTACTTGCAAAATAGAAAATTGCAGCCTCAAGAGATTATTATGTTCTATTATTGCTGAATTTGATTTTTGTTTGTTTCTTTTTGGTTTTTTTTGTTTGTTTTTTTTTTTTGGGGGTTTTTTTTTTTTTGGTGTTGTTGTTGTTGTTGTTTTTGGGTTTTTTTATTATTTCAGACCTAAAGACACATTGGCAGTTTGAAGGCTTACTTATTTTTGCAGCTGAATGACAGAAATTGCTTCTCCCTGTAACTAATCTCACTTGAATAATTACTAGAAGATATTTATACATTCTGTTTGCAAATTTCTCCTCTATAGATAATTTGTAATTTCTCTAAGCAGTACCCACAGTCCTCATTATTCTTGTCACTGTATGTTTTGCTTAATGTCTAATTACAGTTCATAACTGACATGGAAAACAATGTAATCTACATAATGTTCAGCTGTGTATCTTCCAGACTGCCTGACAACAGCTCTGTCCTAGCAAGACTAATGGAGAAGAATCACTGGAGTATATGACTGTGACAGTCCTTCTTCCTTCTAGTGCTAGGCACATCACATAACTGAAATAATAAGTTATATCACTGTTTATAAAGCTAAGTTATGAACCACTTCCTCACAGGATGCCTGTTGCCTAGATGCCACAGTCATCCATAGAAGTTTGTTTACTTGAATGTGTTTTTGCATATTTTACCCAGTGATTCAAGCTTGTGAATCATGGAGCTCATACAGAGAATTCTACTCATGTATGGAACAAAGTCATGGTTGATTGATACAATGACATATTTGAAATTACATTCACCACCATTAAGTTACTGAAGGTGTATATGATATTGATGTTTTGGTGACTTTTGGAAGGAAGGTTCTTTGACAGCAAGAATATTTATTCACAGCAGACTTACCTCACTCCCTTACTCCCTTACTTCCACACTCTGTGGGAGACGATTACCTTCAGTACATAAGAACTTATTTTTCTGAAACATTTAAGCCATTGCTTATAGAATATCAGTTGTACTTGCCACTGTGGCCTTAGAATGGTCCTGGATCACAAACATCAACAGCAACTGACGTGAATTCAACATGAACTGAGCGTGTGGACTTGTGTTCTGCCCAAGGTGCAATACATAATTTAAATAATGTTATTGCTCATAAAATATCTCAAAATATTGCCGTTTTCCCTATTTTTTATATGCATTATAGAGACATAGAAGTGGGTAAAAAAACTCAAAAAACTTAAAAGTTTTGCTAGGATTTCTCCTCGGCCTAGTGATAGGACATAGACTCTGTTTTGACTTTACTTTTTCTTTAGCAAGTAGAATCTTACAGAGCTTTGCTTGCCTCTCTAATATGTGTTATGGATACAACATTATGTATCTACTCTTCTAAAAAATTCAGGCACATGAAAACTTGTATGGTAATGCTTCTTCTAACAATTCAGTCTTTAAGTATTCATCTGCGTGCTTTCATCATCTACTTAAAACTTCTCATTTTTTGGCTATATAATTTTACATTGCTGAGTGGTACTCCAAAATCTTTTTATTATATTTTACTTGCATTGGTTAGTGTAAGTGGTTGAAAAAATGAAAATACCTCTAATTTTAAAGAGGAGTATGCTGGCCAGATATTTTCTTGCAAGTCAATGCTTGAGAAATATTTGTTTGAAAACAATGCTTAGTTTAAGAAGTTTAAAGTTTCTTTAATCTTTTCAGAAAACATTAAACAGATTCAGTTACTATGAATTTAAAAAGAAGGATTTTTTTCCTCCCCAGAAAGGACAAAATTACTTTTCTTTTGTATGTTGCTATTATGTTCCTGTATTTTCCTAGTCACACACACTTCTGTCTATCAATGAGGATATTTTGAGAGATTAAATGACTAGAGAATGCATGGATTTCCTTCAAATAAAAGTATGTTCTATTGTTTTGTGTTATGCTGAAATTATTTGATTTAACTTATAGTATTGTTTTTGTATTTTAGAATTAAAATCTCAAATACATTTGGTAATTTATGATTAATACAACCTTTTCTAATTCTGGTGTTTAAGAACAATATTCCTATTAATAAGTAAAATAGGCCAGGGTTTTCTTGGACTCTGTAATCAGTTGGGTCATCTTGACATAAGTATCTACTGTAAGCATATAACATATGCAAAACAGTGGCTTTGTCCCAGCTGAATGTTAGTTCCCACTCTTTCACAGATCACATCCTGCAGTGCTTCTCAAGCATACCACATCTGCCATGCTCTCATTTTCATCTACTTCACTCACAGCTGGTCCACAGGCAAAATGACATGCGCAGTACATCATACACCAAGTCAAGATGAGAATATGGTTTAAGTCAGCACCCTCCCACTGATATCTCACACCAAAACCTACTGTCACCACTGCAGTACTATTATTTCTGTCCATAATGCTGCTAGCACAACCTTGTTTCATGTATTTTTTCATTACTAACTAATCATCTCAGTTTTCTCCATTCTCTATGCTAACAAAACTGTTATTTACATAAGTATAGCTCTTCAGTTTTATTATAGAATGAACTGTATGTTGAAGAAAATTGACAAGTCAGACCAGTAAAAGCAACTCACCCAAACAAACGATGGTCAATCACTGAACTTGCCTGGGAACTGTAGAAGGACCTAATGAGCATTTACAAAATTACTAGTTTATAAAAAGCTTCTGACCATCATCAGGATGAAGTTTTGATTTTGATTGTGTGGTGCTAGGAGGGAGGTTCTGGAGGTCAAGTAAAGATCTGGGACTGGTCCTTCTTCCTTGTTTTGCTGGATGTGAGATGGCTTCTATTTCTCTTTTCCAGATCCAGTCTGTGGTAAAACTGGTCACTCAATCCGCAATCACTGCATGTTCTCTTTACAAACACGGCCAACCACCAGCAGGACAGGGAAGACAGGCAAGAGAGTTGAAACTTTATCAGCCCTGTGTACATACACACAGACACAATGCTTACATACACATCAGCAGTTCAATGAACCTGTTTTAACCACCTGTTCTGTCTCTGATCTTGCTTCGCAGATCAGACTCACATGTACACATACGGACACACAGACACAGACACACACACACAGATATGTACAAACATAACAAGTCTGCCTCGTAGCTGGTTCTTATGGCTTCCCCAGCAGCAGGCCTTGTCATGCTGCTTGTTGTAAAATTCTACTTTAAACTTACTACTGTCTCACACAGAGAGCACATACGCAGGAAATTAGTTAAGAAGCTAGTTTAACAAAGAGATAGAATAGGCTGTGGTGATCAGGCTCATCAGGGCATGTGTACTTGCAAGATCCTTTCCTAAATGCTACTGGCCCATTTCAGTCTCCCTTCTCTTCAATTTACCATTATTCTTATGAGATCTACCTTGATCCCTCTTTCGAGCCTTCCTCTGAACATCATACAATAATATTTGTTCCTCTTTGCCTCACCTCAGAAGTTTTATACAATCTCTCAAGCCCCTTCAAATGTCTCAAAGAGGGTAAAGAGGGTTGGGGTTTTATGGATTTTTTTTATGATACCCATGATAATTTTATCAGTTGCAAAGTATCAAGGTTACCCTTCAGTTATTCCTTTAGCGGCCCTTCAACCAACAGTCTGAGATCTGTTTCTTCTTATTGCCTATTTTTTCTCATGTTCATGAGGATTTGTGTGTTTGGTTTATTGTTTTTCTTATCCTTACAGAAATGGCCTAATAAATCAAGTGTTCCTACTATTCCACATACCCTTAAATTGTTGTAGTTATACAAAAGTAAGGTCTTCTGAGATAGCTTTGGACTTCATATCTCTCATAGACAATTTCACACAGAGAAGTTTTGGGAGACTGATGAAGCTCAAGAAAAATTGTGCAGGACATAAAATCTGACAAAGACTACGAATGACAAAGATCATGTGCCTAGACATATGACTGGAAGTATTTTTCATACCAGTATATACATATCCAAAGACTCAAGAATGACCATTCAGTCCAGAGTCAAATTCTTTGTTCTAGTTCTGACCATCTTCTCCTCCTGAAATGGAAGAATGATAGACTGCAAGAGTATATAAAAGCTGAGAATAACTGCTTATAATATCCCTTAACACAGAGATGTCTTCCTAAATATTTCATTTCCAAGATGCTATCCCTCATTTCTGAATATGATTATGTTCATAAAATAGTCTTGATATTCTCAGTGTTAATATTGAGTGTTAATATTATTTATCTTAATTTTAGTCATCGTTATCCACATTTGAGCTGGTCACACTAGCAGGAAAATTTAGGATGAATTACACATGTAGGTGTCCATAATGTAGTTACAAGCATTCAGATATATGTTCAGATATATGTTCTATTTCTGTGACATAAAATCAGTCACTGATTTATATCTAACATCGACCATCGTGGCCTAAATCATGGTCTCTACCTCACTGCTAATTTATATGTTGTCCTCTAAGAATATTTTTGTCCTTTTAAAGTTGGAAGTTATTTGTCTCAGGTATTTTCCTTGCATTTTGTTTATTTTGAAGTCTACATCTGTCCCCTGGTGGTATTCATTATGTGACACAAATAAATTAAAAATAGAGAGACAAGGAAGTAAAAAAAAAGTGTAACTTTGCATTCTCTGAATGTTCCCAACTAGCCTAATCTTCTGGGATCAGCATATTTGACAAACATATACTCTATTTTATTATACAGAAACATAATACAGAAATTGAACAGGGCTCAATGCAAGAGAAATCCTTCCTGCACACTTGCTAGCCTACTTGTGCCTTTCCAAACTGACAAGAAATAATTCAGTAATTTCACTTTGACTACTTTGTGTGTTTGTCCCTGTATTTACTTTTGCTCCTCCACAGTAATTTCCTGACTTCTTATTTCTTAGTCGTTATGAGAATGTCAGGTGAGGTTATCTCAAAATTCTCTATCAGTCTTCTAAAATCTGATTAAATTCACCAGTCAATGGGGTGCTTTAGAAATAATATGATTGTGTATTACAAACTGATGTCTTTGCTTCAGTATTTTTCTGCTGACAATCCTATATTTGTTTTTAAATACATGGTTTTATATCATGCTGTAATTAGAGATCAGTTAATAGTGTTGGATGAACAAGAAGTTTCTCAGTATAATAAAAATTATTTACCATTTATTATTTTTCTTTTCATTATGTGGCACAAATTGTTTGCTTGATGTTTTATGAATTCAAGTCTGAAGAAAAAGTGGAAGTGAAAGCAGCTTGAAAATGCTATACAATTTTCAAATTATGATGTCCAGATTTTTATTAGCATTTTAATACCTTACTATTCTTTCCAAGCAGTTAGTGTTTAATGAAGTGACATACCGTGAAGGTACTTCATAATTGCTGAGAAAAAAATTTTATCTAGTGTACTTTTTCTGATTTTTCCTGACTCCTCTTTTCATGGACATTGAAAGCAAAATACATGAATAGATAAACAAAGTTTTCAAAACATGTTTCAAGTCCAAAGGCTGACAGTTTTGTGTAATATATAAGGAAGATATGGCCTGGGAAAATGCCTTAAGATTTTGTCCTCACCACAGGAAAAGTTTCCTGTCGAGTTAAAGGTAAAGCAATCTATTTTCACCCTTATTAGGTCCCCTATTGCCAACAAAATACACTGGTTTATGCTCATATTAGGCTGGCTGAATGACAGAAATATTGCATAATACTGTTAATGGTACCCAGTTAATGGAGGGTAATGGAGCAGAAAATATGTTCATTACTGAAAGGTGGAGAAGAGATGCTTTTATATTGTTAGCCTAGAAAATCCCAAATGACTTACAGTTATTTGTCTGTAGACAGCAGGAAATGTGATTAGGATGTTGGCATGATACAATGGCTCACTTAAAAGTGCCCTTTCCTATTTTACTTCTCTTAAAGTTAAGGGCTTAAAGTCTTAAAATCACTACATTTTGCCTTTCCCATTATGAAGACATTTACCATTCCGCTATAGTGCAGGACTCAGAACTTCAGTTTGTATTGAAAACCTGTATATAAACTTGTATAAAAAATATTATTATTGTTGGTTTAGACTTTTCTAGTGTAGCATATTCATGTTTATCATAATTATGATCAAATTTTAAAAGTTAATATTAAAAATTAGGTTTTCTTCAATACCAAAAAAGTGTGGAATAGCTCACATATTTGTTAATATTATATAACATTTTTATTCTATTATAACATTTTCTACCTGTATCATTCATAATAAAAAGAAATTTGCTTCCTAAATCTAGCAAGCGTAAAAGATTGGCTTCCTTTATGTATGTATAAAGGTAGAAAAACTTTTATTTGGCTAACTGTTAAAACTAAGGAGAAGGAACCCTCATCTTTATGAAAGTTTAATCAAGCATGAAAAATAATCTTTTTATATCGTACATGAAAAAAACACCAATAAAATTTTTCAAGTTTCAGAAGCCTAATTTCTGCTTCCATTGACTTAAATTTGAATAGGAACAGGCTCTATAAGCTTTTTGACTGTAGGGCATTTTATGCAAATAATGCTTAAAGTCAGAGGCAGCATTTTTTATATCTTTTTTAATAACTTTGTAGAGATCTTTTCAATATGATTGTGGCAAGAAGCTTGCAAATGGCCAAGACTTCAACCAAAATCTATTACCTAGAGGCTCACGGCAAGTTTATCAGCCAGGAAAGGGTGCTTTAATTAAGCTATACCTGATAACATTGTTGTGGTCATAATAGTTATTTTGTTTTATGTTCAACATATATTTATAGTTAAGATTAAAAATAAAGACAAGATCCAAAGGTTTTTTTATAGCCTACTTATAAGAAAAATGTGTAATATTTTTATATTATATTATTTTAATGTAATATTAGAATATTACATTATATTACGTTATTGATCTGTAAGTTACTAATCTTGCAAGTATATAAATAGTATATGTGGAGGTATTAACAATAATATTCATAATGCTGACTTTAATTTTTTCCCATAAATTTGGTTATGGCTACATCACATCCACTCTTGTATCCTGGGTTTCAAGACCTTTTGCCCTAGATCCAACCTTAAGTCAGAGACTTAGTTTTTTGTGTCTCTTCCTGAATGGTTGATAGGTCTGGCAAGTGCTTCAGAATTTTCTGGGTTTTATGGATATAAACACAGCCTATAATGAGCAGACATGTTAGGCCTCTATATTACCGTCATAAAATCATTAAAGTAAATCCAGCTGTCAGCGCAAAAGAGTTAATACACTGCAAATTGTAAACACACTTTCATGGAGACTAATTCCCTGTGTGCCAAAATCTTTTTGTTTCTGAAACTTTATATTTGGATGTCTATGTGTTATTAAAATCAGAAATTTTAAAATCCTGTATTTTGAGGGGTTTCTATTTTGATATCTATATTATCTTTTCTTAAAGGATTTCATCAACTTTGTTTTCTGCTGTGTTATGTTAGTTATTTCTCATATTTTAGATGACATAAAAACAAGGACTGAAAGATATAATGGGCTTTTGCTTAAGGTCTTGGAATTTAAAATGTTAAAACCATTATATTTTGAGATTTTCTAGAAATAAAATTAATATTTTCAAAACAACAAATCCAGAAAATATTTTAAAAATTAGGAAAAAGAGGCATAGGAATAATGTATAATAATTTCCAGTCAAGAGACACTTTATTTTCTAGTGTTAAATTAATGGCCAAGAACTAAAATATTCCATGGTTATTGTTGTAGTGGAGTCCAGATTTATGTTTGCACATTTTGTCTCCTTTCAGTCAATGCTAATTAAATTTCTAAATTTTCCTATGTGTTTTGTTATGTCTAGTTTGAAATATGCCTGACATTGAGAAGGAGAAGCCTCATGTTCTACAGCAATTGATATAAACTTAAAATACAGGTATAATGGCTTGCCTTTGAACTTTATGGTAATGTGTTCTCAAAGAGCTAAAAAAAGTTCCCTAGGATCCAAGAGTTGTCTACAAATTCAGTAATTTCACAATGCATAATACTCCTGATTCATACATATAAAAATGTCTTTTAATTATTTTTATAATTTTTCCATCTAAAATCTTCTAACTCTTGCACTTGTTTTCACTTAAAAGACAGAGCAAAATATGAAAAATATGCAGAGAAAAAAATTAATTTTTCTATCATCTTGAGGCCTATTGAGCATTTCCTGTAGTTCATAGTGGTTTTCTTCTATAAATCCTTGTTCTTCAGCACCAGAATGAAGTACCATATTTCAAAGCCTTTCTAAAATTATTTCACATAATTCATCTGAAACCTTTCAAGAAGTTTTACATTCATCCATAAGTTTTTCCAAGATGAATTCAATTAGAAATTCTGTCTGGTAGTGACACTCTCTTTTTCACAGGTATAAGACAGATAGGATGCTTAGAGCTGTTTCCAGTTTGTCTACATATTTTGGTTCAGCAAACAGAAAAAAACTCCAATACCTTGAAAATCAAAACTACAAATAGGGACTGCAATTTTTGTAAATATCTCTGAATTGCAGAAAAAAGCTAGGTGAAAACCTCCCTCTACACAAAAATAATCTTTAGGAACTCACTATCTTCACAGTAGAGAAAGACCCAAACTCTAATGAGATCAACTTTGAATTAAGAGGATCTCTTCCAACTGGATACAAGGAAGACCTTTCTCAGAATTTTAAGGCTAAATATGTGATTTAAATGAAGATGTGTATTAATAACTTAATTTTCCTAAGCCCTCTAAATGTGCTTGTGTGTGAAGAGAAAGAGACGTCCATGCATGTGACTGCTGCATTTACCACAATAGCAGCAGCCAGGGTTCAGTTTCTGTTATTCAATGAGTGGCAATCTGCTCAAATTTTGCATGCCTGTCAAATAATTTGCATAAATTTCCAGCCTTGATGGAACTTATCACTCGAGTGTCCAAGTTGGTTTTCTTTATTCACACTAGAATATTCAGTGAATTCCAATTTGCTTGCCATCAATCATACTTGGTCCGTAGTCTATAAAAGGCAGTGGTTTATGTAACATGCTAAGATTTTGCCTTTTTATTCCTAGCTTTTTTTTTCTTCTCCATTCAGGGAAATGCAATCAATGTATCTGACAATAACATTTCCTATCATAAATGGTAACCAGAATCACATGCTACTCATGAAAATTTATGAAGTGTCCTATACTTGCAAAATCCAAATAATTTTTTCATCAGGAGAACAACAGAAAATTTCAGTCGTATCAGTTACAACGATAGGCAGCTATACCCTCTTGGAATGACCTGTTAAACATTCTATCTTCATTGGAATCAGAATGTTAACTGAAAATTCCTTCTGAAAGTTCTATGAATAATACGTGAAAACACCAGGTTTTGAAGAACACACAGCTCAAAAATAATTTCATAAAAGGTGTGTTAACATGTCTTGAAAAATAAGCAAAATTGTAAAAGTTTTATCTTTTTCTTCTTGGATGCATAACAATTTTTTTTTCATTCCCTATCTCTCTACATTTAGTAAATTGATACTTCATCCCTATTTTAATCATAAGTTTTTATAGACATTATTTCAGTTAAATTAGCAAATAAAATTCATTTAACCAATTTTTTTTTTTCTGAATTTTACAGTATTATGAAAAAGATAATAGTATCCATTTAATAAAATAAAATAATAGATTACATTGTGGCCTAAATTTTTAAGCATTAGTCTCCATTCACTTCAAACATCAGTTTTACAGAGGAAACTAGTTGTTTCAAACAGGAAAATGCCCTGCCATTGCACAGCCTTTTAGTGGATCATATGAAACAAGGAGAGTCTGGTGACCCCTCCAGGCACGTACATGAAATCTTGCAGGGCTTTGAAAATGGTAAATAGAAATAAGAATTATGACATTTCTGAAAACTATAGGATGTTTGAACCTGACCTAGTATTTTAATCGAAACCCTGTAAATAATGAGACTATCAGCTTCATGATATCTGTCTCATTATTTAACTTTTTATTAAAAAAAACCCCAAACAAACCAGAAAATGCAAATAAAGGCAAAATATGAAAGAATGAAATGTACTGTTTTACAGTACATTTGGATTATAGATAAAGAACAGAAATATATAGAAAAAATAAAAAAGAACCAACCGAAACAATCCCTTCCCAATAAAAAACAAAACAAAACTGAAGCCTAATAGAGAAAAAGGAATAAGGAAGTGATACAAGACCAAATTTTAAAGATATAGTTCACAGATTTTGATCAGAGGAATAAGAATACTGTCATGGTATATGCTCACCAGGTGCTCAGATATGAGCATTTAAGTTTACTTAATGACTCCAGAAGTAGAATCCATATGTTGCAGTTAGTTCCAGCTGAAAAAAGCCTGCCACTTTAAGTTCAAAGGTAGTACTAATAGACTGTCTGTTAACATTGAAGGCTAAAAGTTGAGTCAAGGCGGTTTGGACATACTGTCATTTGGAGATAATGTGAGCTCAGCATCCTGTAGCAGAGAGAATTACAATAATCTGTTCTTGCAGCTAATAAAATCAGAAATACATAAATAAACTGTAAAAAGAAAGGTTAAATTAAGTAGTAACATGTATAGTAACCCTCATAAACTCTGGAATAGCAAGATTCAAGACCACTGGCACATATTGTAGTGAATCAGACTCTGTTTCATATGCTGCTTTATTTTGTACTATCTAGTGAAAAATTTGGCACAACACCTAACTGCATATTTAAAGGGGATTTTTTTTTAATATAAGCAAGATCTACTCTGACAGTAATGTACAAAACTAGAGTTCTATATGTATATTGCCCAGGCAAAATATGGACTTTGCCTTATGTTGCTTTTACAGTATTTAATAATAGATTTACATTTGCTTGGTTCTGAAACAACTCACTTAATTACAGTAAAAATGAATCAAATTTGTTGAAGAAAAGCAACCTGGATACCAATTAACATTTTCAGATCACATTTCTTTCCAAAAACTTAAAAGGTGCCAAGCTGCTTGTCTTCTCTTTTCTAATCTATGATGGCTTATGTGTTATTTTTCTTTTTACATAATTTTGAATCTCGGATGCCAGGATAACCAATGTGTAATATGTTTGAAATTATGTATGTTTTGCAAGTGACATAGAAAAATATGTTTATTTGAGTTCAACTTTATTTACTTATTACAAAATTTACAGTTTTTGTATTTTTTTTTAATTACTTCTTGGACTTTCTTTTCCTAGGGCAAACATACCTGATGAGAGTGAGGCATGTTGGGATTTCATCTCCAGTTATGTAACTGCTATTTGTTTGGTGCTGCAATTAATAAGATGAAATAGAAAATTGAATCAAACAGAATCTAAATGGAATCTAAATGGAATCTAATGGAATCTTGCTGACCAGAACAAGAAGGTGAAAGACCTTTAACCTATTTAACTTTTTTGTTTGTTTGTTTCTAAGAAAGTCTTGCTTTTCCTCACAATGCATTTGCTGTCTACAGCACTGAACTTTTGCTAGAATTCCTCTCCTGCCACCAATCTGTAAGTAACTACAAAAGAGAAAACAGTCCCATCTTCCCTCCTCTAGTCAGTCCTGTTGGCTTAAACACACAGGAAAAGTGATTATCACTATAAGTGGAAGCAGTAGACAAAGAATACACTAACAGGATGTTCTTGCCCATCACAGATTAATAATGAGACCTTTCTGCCTCTCATAACCCACAACAACCCCACATAGGAATGTCACAGCAGGTCTCTTTGCCCTGAATATATCCTGTTTCCTGCAGAGCAGGAATAAGGACAGCTATCTCTCCAGTAGTAGTGAGTCCTCTTCATACTGGGGCATATCCTGGGTGAAGAAGACCATTCCTGTGGATGAAGATGAAGACTTTAAGAAAAAACAAAAACAAAAACAAAATCAAAACGTGGATGAAGATGAAGACTTTAAGGAAAAAAAAAACAAAAACAAAATCAAAACAACACCACTCCAAAGTTCCTAAATCCTAGAGGCCCAGGAGGTTCAGGTTTTTGACGTTGTTTTTTTAGGTTTTTTTTTGTTTTGTTTGGTTTTTGTTTGTTTGTTTGTTTGTGGTTTTTTTTTGTTTTGTGGGGTTTTTTTGGTTTTGTTTTTGTGGGGGTTTTTTTGGTTTTTTTGTTTGTTTGTTTGTTTTTATTTTTTTTTCCAAATTAAAGTATTTATGAATAGGTTGAAATATAATAGGGAAGTAGTTCTTAAGCCAGGATCAATCATAAATTGCACAGTCCAGGATGTTTTATCTTCATATGTTGAGAAATTGAAGTAACCAATTGATAAATTTTGAAATAATGAAGAAGTCCCTACATAGTTATCTAAGGATAGTTATCAATTTATCTTGATAAATTGTCCTCCGGAGATGTCCATTTCTCTCTGTTGACCAAAAAGAAGACTAAGCTAATTCTGATTTAGAACTCTCATTTATATGGGTAGTAAGAGAGCTGAGACCCCCCTCTCACCTTCCTTCTTTTAGGTTGCATACCTGTACATTTTACTAGACACTCAAAGAAAGAAAAAAAAAAAAGAAAAGGGAAATTAAAGGCATTTAAAATGATTTTTCAATAACTAATTTACATCTTATTCAAAATATTTTGCCTTGAAACTTAAAGAACTTTCTTCAGCATCTATTTCTAAGCATATATTAAGAAGCTTCATCCAGACACGTTCTCAGAGCAGATGCAGAATTCCTCTGCCATTACCCAAAATCAGATGGAACTTAAACAATCCCATTAGTACACTAATGTACTTTGTTTCTTAGCCCTACATGTTTGGTTTTGGGTTTTTTTTTCCTTTTGGATGCCTTTCAGAACAAAGGTGGTGAACTGACATCCCTGAAAACCGGAGATGTAATTTTGAGGTCTTTTGAACTTGTTATGGGTCTATATGTGTCATTTGCAACCTGAAAACTGTTTTGAAGTATATGTACTTGAGACAAGTACTGAAATGGGGAGGAAGGTGCTGAAATGAAGTAAAAATATAACACTCCAAATCTTGTTTTCTTTTAAAACATGTCATATTTGAGATAAAGAATATTGTTATGCAAATTCAAGTTCAGTCTATTCCTAGTATGCTGATAAAATTTTAATAGCATATGCAAAAGAGAAATATCAAAGAAATGTAAAAATGAAACTGTTAAAATAGCACACACTCAAATACAAGTTTAAGAATAAGAGAAAAGAAAAGTAATATCGGAGGTAGAAAATAAGGTACAAAGGTTTCTGCCATTAAATTCTATTTTAAAGATAAACTGAATGGATTTTTCATTCTGAATGTAATCATAAAATAAGACTTGAACCGCAAATTTTCTTTTAGATGAAATTATATGTATCCTATGAAATCATAGTTTGCAAAGAGCTCCATACAGTCACACCTGAGATCATTAAAGTACTCATTCATGTTTGTCAGATTTAGGAAAATAGCTGTGTTAGGAGAGTTGATTTTTTATCTGACTTTTTTCAGAATGGCTCAGTGAATATAGATGCTGAAATTAAATTAGCAATAAAGTCTTTGTTATTAATAGAGCAGTTACTGGAATTCAGCATAATTAAGAAACACAAAAATCAAATAACTCACACTGGTTTTGATTAATAGAGGATACTGAAAAAAGGCTTCAATTTTTTATTGTGGTTTTGTCTTAATTTTGTTTTCTTATAGCTGTCTGAATAAATGTAGCATTTTAAGTGCACTAACATAATTGAGGACAGGTGTCATGAATCACTAAACTACATTGCATCCTAGCACTAGCATGAGAGAAGTTATTTAAATCCATATTCCAAAGGACTTTCCTCAGTAATTTTGAGTTGTTCTCACCCATTAGAGTAATTTAGGTATAGTTTTAGGGGAAAACACATACATAGAGGGATTCTGGTAGTTTTGTGGAACCTGGCAGGGAAATGTGAAATCTGCTGGATTTAGGTGAGCAGCTTTAGGAATGACATGGAAGTGCACAATTAATATTTAAAAATAAGGGGAGGGAAAGGGAACTGAAAGAAAAGGGGGTTATTGGATAATGAGTTAACACAGCTAAATTGTTAAAATTATTTACATTTCATAGATGATCAGGGTCAGTGTGATATAAAGGGTTTGGAAAGATGTGAAGAGATTGTTGTAGCTGTGTTTATTATATTTGGTCCTTCATCTAAATCTCCAGCTTCTGGAGTTTCCTTGACAATATTAGAAAGATTAGCTGATTAGCAAATATCTTACTCTTAAAATGCAATATGAAGTACGAAATCCTTCAGTCTACTAAATCAGAATATAAATAAATCAGAATGTAAATATAAATAAAATATAAATAAAAAACAAGGTCAACACTTTGATTACTACTTTGATTACAGTATCCTAACTTTGGTGAAGACGGATGAGAACTAGCGGTATGGGTTCTCAGTGATGAGTTGTGGCATGTGGAATTGAATTCTGAACAATCTGTGTGTGCGTGTGCGTGTGTGTGTGTATGTGTTTATCTTTCCCAATAATTTTGCTTCCCTGCTGCAAATTATTGTCAATGAAGAAGTGAGAGAAGAATTTTGTCTTTCATGAATGGATGGAGAAAACAAAAAGGTACTTGAGTTTCTGTCATAACGAAACCAAGAATCATCACTCTCTCTGGGTTGAAAATTTGTGATGAATAAGGTGTCCAGATGAATATTTTGGTATTTCATATTGTTAGGAATAAGAGCTACAGAAGGAAATCCTGAAAGGGGAAAAGGAGATAATGTTAAAATGACAAATAGAAAAACAAGGGGAAAGGAAAGAACTTACTCGACAACAATGGATGTCTTCACACATTGGTTGTAAAACAATTTACATTCTTTCTCTTTGGACAGATCATTTTAATTCTACATAGATTAATTGATACTTATAAAAAATTTCTACTTAAAACAATTTGTGGGATGTGGAACGATTTGTGTATCTGTTTATGCTTATGTGTCTACTAAAAAGGAGTCTATGAAAGTAAAATCAGAGGTGGATGTTAGACTTTTTTGACACTTAATATAATAGGCAAAAGAAATTGAGTAAAAGAAGTAAAGTGGATTTGATATTGATTTAAACTTAACATAATATCATGACTGCACACTTAATATAATAGGCAAAAGAAATTGAGTAAAAGAAGTAGAAGTGGATTTGATATTTATTTAAACTTACCATAATATCATGGCTGAGTGCTATACAATATTTTCGGTTTATTCTTTAGCCAAGAGAGTACAGTGGACTGCAGCAACTTTCACAGTGTCAAGAGAAGATAGTTCAATTCTTTTCAAAAATTATGAGAAAAATAGGTAGACAGGAAAGAGTTTGTAGTGTATTTTAGGTCACTATTTTTCTCAAGCGCTATGAAAAGCTGGATTCTTAAACAATTTTTTCTCATACTTGTCAAATACCTACCAGTATGATTTGACTTGCTGAGGCCATGAATTATATAATATATAATGAAAATTCAAGTATTCAGTGGCAATTACCTCAAACCTCAATATTTAAACTATCAGAAATGTTTCATTTCAGATCTGAAGATGGTCCTTAATGTTCATTTTAAAACAACTGCTCCATGGAGTAATAACACAGTGCAATGACTATCAGTATTTTCTTGCCATTTTACAGACAAATGGAGAGTAAAACCCTCCCATTTCACAGTGAAAGGGGAAAGATGGAGTGAGAAAGGCTGTGGAAAAACATTGGGAAAAATATATGAAGGCCAAGAACCAGCATTAAGAAAGTGGTGCTGGAGAACGAAATTAATGGAAGCATCTGAATGGTCTCAGTATCAGGAATCAAAGCAGGGCAGAAGTAAAACAAAGGCCAGAATCTTTTGGAAGAAGGAAAAGTTATAAAAGGAAAGACAAGGACAGAAGCATTTATTTAAGTAGGATCTAGGCAAGAGGGGAGAGAACTTAAACAGTATTAATTGATAGCACAAGAATCCACATTTACTTCTGTAAATCAGACCACAAAACTAGTTCCAAGATGATTCTACAGTATACATGGTAAAAGTGTATTCTATTTTTTTCCCCCTATATGTGACATTTTTTTGCAGCAGGGAGGAAGCAAAAGTGGAGTTAGTGCTCTTCAAGGCAGCTTTAAATAGGATAACTCAGGAGACATTTCTGTCTGCTCCTACAGATCTCTGCCTCAGGCAATAAAAGCCTTTGACATGCTCCCTCTTCTTAAAAGAGAGATTGTCCTACATATAATACCCTTGCTCAGTATGCTTATTAATAATTTCAATATTTATGTCATAATTATATGGTCTTTAATGAAGAAACTGTTAGTATATCCTTAACTGCATTTTCAGATGCTGAAGAAATGAAACAGTGTTTACAGAACCCCTATTGGTATAATGAAAACACTTAAAAACATGTTCTAAATATGCAAGAATTTAAATTTCCGTAGTTTTCAGAACAGGATTTATAGAATTTGGTGATCATATATACTTACCAAGGAACGAAAAATATAGGAAGGTTGACACTAACAGCCTAGAATCTATATCTAGATTCAATGGCTAGAAGCCAAAGCAGAAAAAAAATTAAATTATTAAAAAATCATATTTTTATAGTAAGAATAAATAATAATGGAAGCAATAAAGACATTTTAAATATAAGATAGTATTTTCAAAGTCCGAGGGTGATGAAGCATCATGTTTGTCGATGCTTTACAAATGTGTCAGATTTATTAGTCTCGTTTATTAGAGGTCTCTGATACATGAAGGGTATCTATCTTTAAAAGCTCAAATTTTAAGCATTAAAATAAAGCAAAATCTTTATCTTTAAGTCCAGATCCTCTTCTAATCAGTGGATATTTCATGCTTTGAAAAATATTTAGAACATTGCTTTCTTTGATGAGTCTAGGGCACATTCTAAATTAGGAATTACCAAGTGCTATGGAATCAAAGATGTGCAAAGCTTATATATCATAATGCATATAAATACTTGATTATTGTGCATGCAAAAATTCATGGCTTTGAACTGCTTTTTCACCATTGTGTCAAACACCTTCTGGAGTTTGCACTAGAGTAAGTCAAACAAATGGTAGAGAGTCATATAAAATCAATGAAAAACCACAACACAGCAAATCAAAACCAAGCCCCTCGCAAAACAACAACAACAACAACAAAAAAAAAAACAACAACAAAAAAAAAAACAACAACAAAAAAAAAAACAACAACAAAAAAAAAAACAACAACAAAAAAAAAAACAACAACAAAAAAAAAAACAACAACAAAAAAAAAAAAACCAAAAAAAAAACCCCAAGAAAAATGCAGAACAAACAATAAAGTAAAAACAAAATAAAGAAGAAAATTTAAAAAAAAAGAAAAAAAAAAGAAAGAAAACTCTAGCCAAACAAATGAATACTTGCTGTTCTTCATGTTCCTCAGTTTCCTAGCCCACAGCTTCTTGGGCACTTCTCTGTCAGGAAAAATGTAGTTGAGCACTTTCAGTCTACCATCCTTGGTCAATGTGTGGTTGTGAAAGAAAAGCCAGATGAGCCTGGTGCCACTTATTGCTGAAATACAGGGATACTGAAAGCTTTGCAACATGGATAAATATCTTGAGTGGTACCATTTCTAGATGCTTAATTGTGAAATATCTCTGCACTTATTTTCTTAAAGGAGGCCAGCATTGTATCAAAAACTTATTTCTATTATTATCATAATGGTGACTCCAGTTGTTTGCTAACCTTATGTCTTGTCTTCTCTGCACCTTTGTTCTTTTATGATTGTTTGTTTCCTTCCCTGAATTTCATACCAGTATCTGTCCTGCTTTTCAGACCTTGCTAAAAGCAATTCTGTTTGAAATCTTTTATTTTCAGAACTCTTAAAGACACATGTTGCTGATTTCACAAGGAATTTTCTCCTTTGTTATCAGACAGAGATACTGTCTTACTTGAAACAGACATTACCCTCCTCCTTACATTAAGGATCAATATATTGATCTTAGTTGCTTTTAAGGAAAAACTTTGCATTTAGATAATTTCTTGATTTAACATTTATACCATTTGCAAAGAAACATCCACATTACAGTGTTGTCAACCCTGAGAGACTAAATTTATGAACAGTAGGAATTCCATGTTTTATTTGGTTGATCTGAATGTCATATTCTCATAATAGCAGGGAAAATTAATTGAGTGTATTATACAGGTTAAAAAAAGCAATATATTTTTTTAATCTACATTTCTTTTTTATTATTTCTATATATATGACAATTTCTTATGTCAATACATATTTTTGATGGTCTGATTCAGAATATAAAAAGCAATACTTACAAATACCATATAAATACGGTCACCAAGATAAATGTCAGACTACACAAACTTCATAGGTATTTTTTCATATTCTATTTCAGTGACAGCCAATTCAAAAATAAGTATAATAAATTAATTTTCTTTATTAAAGGCATTTTTCTCTCTATCCATCAAGGTTCCCTTAAAGATGTATTGCAAAGGATGTTTGCAGACAGTTCAGACAAAAAATTGGATTGATCAAAATTTAGGCAACTTTCAAATGCTACATTAGATTAACATATTATTAATTAAAGAAAAAGAGCAATTTTCCCCAAAACCAATTGTTGTTAAGAAAAATACTTAGGTTTTATAACCTTATATCCTTCTTATCTTTCTGAGAAAGGGCAAAGGCAACAAGTCTCCTTGGTGTAGGAAATAAGACAGAAAGGTTAAGCCATATATCTGCATCCCTTGCTTTTTCTTTTTTTTTTTTGTGTTTTTTGTTGTTGTTTTGTTTTCGTTTTTGTTTATGCTGGTGAAACTGACCAGAAAATATGGATAAGGAACTATAGCTTGGAAAAAGAGTGCCAGTGTTTCTCTATTTAGTATGAACAAAATACCTTACCTTTTATTTTTGCTGTGTCATTTAAATTTTAATTTTCACCTTTCAGTTTTCTTACCACTGCAAAAATTGCAAAATAAGAAGTGTATCTTACAAATAAATGCTAAATCCCTGAAACATCAAATAGAATTTTCTGTTAGAAGATAGTTTCTCACACCTCTAAAACAAACAAATTGAAATCCACTCTACATCAAAACTTTTCACTACTAATTCTGATTTTCACACTATTCCCAAACATGTCTAAGGGGAAAAAGCAATAGTGTTAATGAAATCAGGCAGTTAACAAATTGTCCATAACATAATTTTGACTTTCAAATGTGGATATGAGTGATCCTTTATCCTAAGCTTTCAATTTATTAGAGGAAAATGTAATGAAAATAATAATTGAACAAAAGATGAAGGTTCAAATTTGTCAATGAACAGATAAAGCTCACTGTTGTGACTGAAAGGAACTTATCTGTAAACCAAAAAATAAAGGAGCTGCTATGTAACAAAAATCAGTTACTTTTGGAAGTTTTTTTGTGGGTGTTGATTGGTCAGTTGTAAGACCAGAGAAAATAAGAAATCACCAAATTCACAAAAAATTCATATATTTTGGAGCAGGTTTGTTCTGGACACTACTGATCTATCTTTTTCTATATTCACCATTGTTGTTTGGCCATTGCAGTGTTCTGGCTACCAGTATTCTGTAATGTGATAACAAGAAAAAGACAAATGATCATTTCAGTTGGTACTGAAAGCAGCAATATTTTTTTTCCTCAGTTTTCAGTTAAACATAACTATAAAATAAACTATTTAAGTATTTTAAGGACCTGATTTATTCACAAGAAAATCTGTATTAAATGGCCTTTAATTACAGAATGACATTATATACAATGAAATACTAAGCTTTTTAACTGGAACTAACTCAATAAGTCATAACCATGTATTGAGAATCCTGTTTAATTGTCCTAAGTTTAATAACTCTATGTTTATTGTTAGCTCTCCAGGACTCTTCTTCCTTCTGCAACACTTTCTTGAAAATCCAAAAGTCTTTCCTCTTAAAATTAAAGATCAAGAATATTTTTCAGTTTTATAGCATTCTAACAGGAAAAGACAGAGAGATCCCAAAATCTTTGAATACTTTATTTTTTGAGATGTACCAATATACATTTCCAACTTAAAATTTTATATCTGCCTATTACCTATGTATATAGAAAATTATGACGTGTCTGATGATCATATTTACATATTTATTAATTTTTATTTACTGATCAAATATTAATGTTTGAATATTAATGACTAAATTTAGGAGTATTCAAAGCCCAAGAAATTAACCTACAAATAAAGGTATTTAAATATGTCTTGCAAACCTCTTGGTTTCAGGAATGGAGCAGCTCACATGTTCATTATTAAGTGAGACCTAAGCATTCCATGTTCGTCTGATATTTCAATTTCCATAGAATATAAGCCCACATGCATTGACGTACAATGACTTTAAACTATAGCACTAATTTCTCTGAATTTACATTGCCTGAACTAGGGAGTAGGAAGTAGAAAATGGGAGCTAAGCTATGAATGCAATCATTGATGATTGAAGGGTAATTTAGAGCTGAAGTAATGCTTAACACTTTTGAATCACTGTCTAAAGGTGTCTGTCTTTTAAGCAATGCTATGTTTAAATGAAATTAGGTCCTAAATTAGCTAGTTTAAGCTAATTTGAACTCCTAAATTAGCCTATGAAAGCCAAGATTATGAATCATAAATGTATCATGGCATGGTGTTTTCCTGAAACATGTAAAAATTCAGGTAAATATCCCTAAATGAGACAGTGGAAAAACAATCAATAAGTACTATGACTAGTTCTTTACCTTTTCACTATTTTTCCAAAAAATAGAATAGTGGATAATAAACTGTGTTTTTCAGAAATTTAATGACTTCCATATTAGAATTACATGATGTCTTGGTTTAGGTTATGGTATTTTTTATTATGCTGAAACTCATGAAAAACTCAGTGTTCAAATCTCATTTATTAATTTTATAACAGCAAAGGAGCACAAAATGAGAACATTTGTGTTATTTTAAAATAGGTAATGAGAACATGATATTTAATTTTTAAATCTAATTGTTTTTTGTTTTGTTTTTCTACATGGGGGAATTCTACATGGATTTTCTTTTAAAAATTTATTAGATATGTCACTTCACAGTACTGAAATTCTACAGAAATAAATCACCACAAAACCCATAAAACAAAAAGAGAAGAAAAAGCATGTTAAATTGCTGGATATAAGTGATAAACTTTTGAATTGTAATTTAAATTTCAGAGAAAATGTTTTATATAGTTAAGGGTTAATTTTTAAAGATCTTGTAAACATACATTAATCTGAAGGGAGAAAACCTCAACTTGTCTAAATGTCAGAGGTCAACAGACTGCAGTGGAAGAATGGCAGTGTATCCTAGGCAACATTCTGCCTCTAAATGTCTGTATTAGTTTTGTGAGACATGTTGAAAGCTGTTGTCACCATCTACCATCCATCTCATGGTACTTTGCACAGGGGAAAGTACAGATTTACTACACAATTGCTTTTCTCCTATTCTTCATGACATAACAAAGGATACTACAGAATCATTCCTGTCAATCATCTCTTATGATATTCAATGTATAAATATGATAGCTGACATAAACTCAATATAAATCCTCAGCTCTTTTTGTTTACCTAGCAAAGGCAACTCCTATGCTGTCCACAATGAAAAGGTGTGTGGATGAACCAGATAAGAAATATATTTGATGAACTGGAAGAAGCATTTTGTGTGAGATGTTGGATGATTTCTAACAAAAAGAATTATATTTATAAGTAATTGAAAAAACATGGATAATTTTTTCCCAGTGTTTTATCATGTTGCAGCAGAAGGCTATACTTTTAGAGAATTCAAGAAATATTTTTATTTGCTCACATTTTTTTTTATGTTGAAGACTTTTTATGTCTGAAATATTCTGTCTAGGGATAAGGCTAAAGTTGTTGGAATTTTAACTACGATTTAGAACTCCTCTCCCTCTTTGTTTCCAGCCCATTCACCCTCTGCTGTATAGTGATGAAACCTACATTTGTCTCTTTGACAACTGCAACACATCTTTCCATTTCTGAGCTGTCTTTCCTCCTGGGCATTGATTACCAGCACGTTACCTTTGTCAGTCAGTATAAAAACCTTTTTCATTCACCCAGGTCTTAGCTAGCTCACATCTTTCCCACAATATGGTCTGTTCAGAAGCTTAAACAGGTCTTTTAAAATAATCTCTAACATTAACTCTAACTGCCCCTCGCTCTCTCGCTTCCACTAGCCCTTTTTGCCGGTGGGATTGCGACCGTACAGAGGTCACAGTTCTAACAGCTTATGCCGGAGGCCAGCTTCAGGCTGTGCAGCTGGGTTTGCATGTCCTTTCACACTACCTGAGGGCACGGCAGCACAAACACAACACATGTTTTTCAACATTCAATGAAGCTTTGAGCATTTTTTTGTAATGCTATGGGGAAAAAAAACCACAACCATATCCTACTGTTTAATAAGTATTGTGCTCTGGCGAGGTGAGCATATAAATGTAATCATTGTTTAAGCTGGAGATCATGCCTCCAGAGGCCATCTGCCATCCAGCAATGTGCTGAAATTTCCCTGCTGCTATAACATAGTAGGACCATTGCAGATTTTTTTTTCTTTATTTAATATCCAGTTCTTCTGTCATGTTGAAAGAATGGTGGTGCTTTCTTTCTGGTAAAGAGGCTGAAAGTTTGATCCAAGCTGATCCCCTTGAATGGGCCAAGATCAACATTATGATATGCTGAAAAATATTCAGGATTCCTCGCTAAAATTTTTAAACTTCTATCAGTTTTTGGAGGTAAAGTTCTATGCTAGCATATCTCAATGACGTGTACAAATGTTATTACAAAATATTATTCATTAAAAGTTAACCTTCTTTTCATATTTTTTATCTCTCAGTGAGGATTGTTTCGAGATTTACTTATTTGAAATGAAAGAAAAAAGGAAAGAAGTTTTACTCATTGTTGCAAAGCATTTTGAAAGAACTTGTTTATAAAGGCCATGTATTTAAATGTTTTTCTCCCTTTTATATTCTCAATCTATCTCAGTGCACAAGCATTATCAGGGAACACAACTTCAATAAAAATTGAAAAGGCATTGTTTATAATGTTTGTGAGATGCTAACATCTCTCAAGAGTCTACTGATTTCTAATGAGATCTGAAACTCTTCAAGAGATAGTACTATAGCAAATTGAGAGCTGGAGGAATTCACTTGCTAAAAGGAATATAAGAATCTGAATAGTCTAGGTTGGAAGCAACTGTAAAGATCATTCAATACCCTTGGTGCAGCAGTGACACATTAGAAATAATTTGGGAATTTTCTACATGAGAAAACTTAATATTGCTATCAGAAAAGGTTCTAAAGACTTTTCTCATGTTTGCTAGCAATTGGCAAATTGTAGGTACATTTGTTAAATTATTAAAAGAACTTTCTCTTCTTTTAAGGGAGAAAAGCCACACAACACATGCCTTCTTTTTCATGTTTATATAATTTAATTATAATGTTTATATTTATAATTAAAACAACATGGCTATGTTGTTTTAACAATGCACAATGGTTTTGCAAAGCATTACGGTATAATCAATTCCTAGATGTCTAAGCCTGAGCTAGACTTCTTCGGGTGATTTTATAGACATGCACATGTTAAAAATTATTTAATCAGAAAATTATATAAAGGATGATTCTTCTCTCTTATATATAACTCCCTTTAAGAGGATGTGAGTAATACACTAGTGATAACTTTTTCATTTGAAGAAAAAGGTATGTTAGAATTAGTAGCCCAGATGCAGAATTTAGGATAGGATTTTATTCTTAAAATGTAAATGTTTTAGTGATTTTTACTGATATTTTATTATGCCATCTGGGACACCCACAGAGCACTGGCAGGCACTGCGGGACTCATGGGATATCTGAACTCATTTACAAAGGTAGATTAAAGCCAAAATGAATATCCTATGGTTTCTGAAAATGCATCA
Source organism: Passer montanus (assembly GCF_014805655.1). Taxonomy (NCBI): domain Eukaryota; kingdom Metazoa; phylum Chordata; class Aves; order Passeriformes; family Passeridae; genus Passer; species Passer montanus. The sequence continues at coordinate 10,543,889 of NW_024367708.1, read as the reverse complement.
TGTGTTTTGTTACAGACCATTCTTAGCTTAGTTGGAACATTTTTTGCCAAGCGCAAAGAGTTACAAGCAAGTAGAATATGCTCAAGTTGCAAGTACAAAGCAATTGTTCATTGGTTACTGCACATAACTGATATCAAGGACATAGTGATCTTTAGGCTGAGCACGAGTACGCTCACCATCCCAGTGAGGTGCCCCAATAACCTATCTAGTTATGAATTAGAACGACTTCAAAATACTCATATGTAGTTCAGATTTAGACTGCATTGTCTTACTTAGAGTGTGAATATACAGGCAGAATTGGTAGGCAGGAAAGGCACCTCCAAGACACACAACCTAAAGTGCATCTGGAGACTGTATGGGATACCTCGCAGCTCCTAAAATGGGCATGTTCAGGATGTTGAATACCTAAAATGAATTGTGCCCTAAAACTCTTTGGCTATTTTTTTAAATTTTACGTTGTCTATAAATGCCACAAAACATAACTCTTTTTACAATAAAAAATAGATGCAAGGAACAGAAGGGAAGCTACTGCAAAGTTTGCTTAGTGTGTTAATAGAAGTCACACTACAGGAAAAGCATCTTTAAAAAATATTATATTCCATTACTGTTTATTCTTGTTCTGACATCTTAAGGGTAAATCTACCCCGGAGGTAGATAAGATGGTTAGATTTCTTCCAGTAAAATTCCACAAAGCGTAAATATTTGTTTCTCTTCATTCTGAAAATTTCCAGCGTTCATGAAACTTTGTCTGAGGCAATATGAATTTTCATTTTAATAATTTAGAAATTTTCAGCACAGAAAATCATAGCCACTATCATATTAAAAAGAAAATTAAAAAAAAAGATAAGCAAACCTCATTTGTGAAACTGTGAAGAAAAAATTACAAAAGTCGATATGTTCTGGTGATAATATTTTTAAAATCAAATAGCCAGATGATGAAAGTTGTGGCACTTTGTTTGCTTGTTTTATTGATTGATTTGTTTCTTTTCGCTGACAAGAGAATGAATTTCTAAGGAGACTATTTAAAAGAACAAAATTAAGTTGCAACCAGCAGAAGCAGTGTTGAAGACGTGGCAGCTGATGATCCCATGAATACCTGTTCAGCTCTAAGTCAAACCAGAGCTACTGGTGATAGGTTTCCACTAGAATTAATTTCTGGATTTTTCATGTCTTCAATAAAATATATTTAAAAGAACTGAATGCCCTGAATGAAAACAACTCAAGTGCAACTATTCTTTAAGGTTATTGTGACTTCACCCTAATACAATTTGCACAAGATTATGAGAAAGGAGAAAGCTAGAAGAGATTTCTTGAGGTACAACAAGAATGAAGCACAAAAGCAAGTGAATGTTTGAAGTGAGCACATGTTTTGTGTTACAACAGGAGTCTAACTGATTGGGTTGGATGATTATATAAGGACGAAACCAGCTATTGTTCCTCAGGTTTCCATAAAGTCTGTCTGTGTAAGTACAACTTAAAAACCACTTTATGTTATAAATTAAGATTTTTCAAATACACATTTCAGATCTAATTTTATCTCATAATAAAGCTCCTCAGGAGAGACTTTATGTTTTCATATACATAACATTCATCATGAAATGAATGAATAAATTTTAAAATGTTCACTTGAATTTAGTACGCATTTGAGGATTTAAAATTAATTAATCAAATAATAACATAAAGATTATTAAAAATATCACAAAGGGGGCATATTTTCTTCCATTGTGAGTTATCATCATCCTACTTAACTTCAGTATAAATGTACTTTGGTCTCTTTAATAGGAGATACTAGCAGTTATTTATGTGGAGTATATCTACTGGGCCAATTCCTTTATAAAAACTACAGACTTGTTAGATTGCCCTGGCAGCATGAAAACGCCTCTAAGTTTATATAAATATAACAGTAAAAAAATTGTCATCTCAGTATTGCCAAATCAGTTAAATAGATAACTGGTGTAGGTGGGAATTTATACACTTTTATTTCCATTTTTATTTTAGTAGATTTTTGTGATTGGAAGTAAACACTGTAGAACATATAAATAACACACAACCTGGGAAATGCCAAATGAATAACTTTTTATTGTAAATGTATGTGTGTGAGACACATTTATTACATAACATATTAAATTCTTTTTCTAAAAACAAGAGATGATCAATATTTGTGTTATTAGTATAGTCATCTTGATTCAAAATACTGAACACAACTGTGGACAGTGATTAAACTGGGAGACATCTAGAAAAGATTTTTCTCTTCTCTTCCCAGTAATGACAAGCAAATGATATTCACTTACTTTTTATGTTCATGACCCCCAATATATCTCACCACAGTCTCTTGTTACATTAATTTTCTGTAATTTTTTTGTGCTCAGAAAGCAAAAGCTACCATTCATTTATAACTGAGAAAAATATTTCCTGAGGAGCATGTGAAAAACACAAATCTCCAAGACTTCCTTATGTCTCCTTGGTGTTCTGCTTTGTTCACTGGCTGTCCCAGGAAGGAATGACTCAGGACACATTTGCAGGGAGTAGGATTGTTTGTACTCTTCTTCCTTCATGCTCATTATTTTCAACCACCACGTCCTTTTGGGACTGTTAGCCCTAAGACAGATTGTCTCGTCTCTGCAACAGACAAATTCTCTCTGCAAGAGAGCAAGAGCAGTGATTCTAAGCAGTGACAAAGAAAAAAAGAAAAAGGAAAGAAAAAACCCAAATAAACAAACAAAAAAAAGCTAACAAAAAACCAAAAACCACACCAAAAAATACCCAAACAAGAAAATAAATGCCTATACATAACCCTACATGTATCAGTAGGTGTCCCAAGGAAAGAGGACTAGAATCAAGCTTGTAATAGGGATGAAGAATCTGAAACTCAGACAATAAACAAAAACTGGCATAAATACCATAAGACTGGCAGTTCTTACTGTCTTTCTCTGTGCTTTTCTTTTCCAGCAGTACCTAATATCCCAAGCACTATTGTTCCTGCAGACAGCAGCAAACCAAGCTTTTCAGATATTTGCTGTAAACAAAGCAGATTTGGCCATTAGTACCTCTCTGGTGGGCTTCCTTATAGAGCTGTATATGGCTAAAGTTGTCTTCTCGTTTTGATGAACTAGGATTTAAGTCAATGCATTCAAGTTTAACTCTGTGAACTGGGGTTTTTTCCATCATTTTGATTTTTGAAACTGATTATCTGAATTTAAAGAATACTAACAATAGTTTGCAAAAAAACTAAACTTCTATAATATCTGTATGCATTCCTATGGTATTTTTTTCTTGGACTATTACATATTTCTCCATCAACATAATAGCTTCTCCTTTCTTTTAAGATCTGGGCAGTTAACTGCAGTGGCAGTTAAACAACTAATTAAAAATTACTATATTTACAAATAAAATTTATTTGCTATTTAAACAGAGTATTTAGAAAAAAAATTAATACTTGAATACTTCTGTGCATACATTGAGCTAATTTCCTGTGAATTAATTTGTAGTGTTTTACAGTAACACCTGTAATAGATCCATTCTGCTCTCTTCCAAGCTAAAATTTGAATGAGATGACCAGAATTCATCATCACAGATTTCCCATTTAACTCGGGCAGCTCTTTTAGTCCTCCTTATTTGATGATTAAACAAGGCTAAGTTTCATTTGGAAAGTAGAAGAGCGACTTCATTTTTCCATACTTGGAAGGCCCCTTAAGCATTTCTGGTGCAAACTAAAACTGAAGTATATACTGCTTACAAAGACCAAAACTAGTGAAAAATTTCTAGTTGCCTAAGAACAATAACCTTACTGTATATTTACATTGCTAAAAAATAAAAATAGAAATTAAAAAAATAACCATAATAATAAAAAAGCTTCTTATTTATCTTTTCTTTTCCAATATTTTTTTCCCGGAAATTGTAGCGACTGCCTTGTGTTGACCTCATTGGTTTTATTTGGTAGTGGATGTCTTGTTTTAATGTTCTTACAACTTTTCTACATTTCCCTTTCAAGGGGATACACTGTAACAAAAAGGTTATGAAATTTGATGAGAGGATGAAAAATATTGGTTTTTTTCTAGTTGTCTGTCCAGGACTGTGTAACTGTCTTTTATAAAGACCTTTACGGGGGAGTTTTTTTTAATCATATATGTTTCTCTTAATAAACATATTGTTTATAGAATAAAAATCTAAATTTAAAATTCAACATTGAATTTGGGAACATTTCCTTTTTGAGAACATTTTAAAATTTAAACTGATCTCACTGAAAAGGAAGCACAAATAGAAGTAAAGCAACTTAGGTCTAGTCTGTTACAGTTAACAGCACACATACTTGGCATGAATGATTTAGTAAAGACAGTGAAATATCAAATTTCAGTCTATGAAAAGCATGGATGTTCCTTCCAATCATGTCTTCCATAGAACACTTATTATTGTACTTTCAAAAGAAAGAGAAGAAAAGGAAAGATACAAGAGAAAACCAAGACCTCTATTGTGCTAACCCTGCATATACAAAAGATTTCAGAAACACTTTTCTCCATTCTAGTCTTTGAGAAATGAAACCTGAGATCCTGTAAATTGAAACAAACCAGGAAAGCCTAAAAAAAGTGCACAGCTTCACTCAGTGGCCTTGGAATAATGAAAGGTTGAGACCAGCAATCATCTGTCTCCATAATTTCAGTCACAATTGGCAAACACAATTTAGAAACTGCCAGGAAGTGAAATTGATCTCACTCCCTGAGAAAGGAGTATTCGTCTCCTCTTATAATTTCTCTACCCCACTACAAGAACAAAGAAATTGAACCACTTTTGTTGCTGTCCTTATGAAGTAACTTCAACTTGCATGTCGACACACATAGGTGATTTTCTTCTACTTCAAATTTTAAAGAGTGTGAAACCTAGCTAAGAGAAATACCATAGAAAATGTATGCAATTATCTTTGAGACTAGAATTGTTAGCTGGTTGAGATATCAATACAACACAGTTTTGATGACATTGAATGCATGACTTTTAGTAATATTTAATCATTTTTTGGCATTGATTTTTAAGTTTTTGTTTTCTTTTCTACCACCATGAGAAGACTAGGGACAAGAAGCAGGTACTCCACTCTAAAATGAGCAGCTTCTGAAAAACTTGCTTATTTTCAATCACAGTAATAGAAAGATTCTTTCATTTATCTGCTAAAAAGTTGGGAGATTTCAATTTATACATTACAATGAAGTTTACATTATTGAAGAAAAATATAAAAACATAGATTTCTATGTATATATTACTGAGAAATATTACCATTTCAAATTTTTAAACCCACTTATTATAGCTCCTTGTTCTCAGCTGTATAGCATTGCCAAGTGTTTATTTACACCAGCTACAATTTTCAGTGTCTGATGTCTGCCTAAAGCTCAAATTGTGGTGGAAAATTTTAGCTGGTATTTTTATGGGTAGGGAAGGTGTGGATAAAATTAACACTAAGAACACGGCTAAGAGTTGAGTTGGTGGAACGCTTTCAGGAAGCAAATCAAAGACAAGACTTTGTCCATGCCCCAGAACTCCCATGTAGCACAGAGGACTGGGTAGGCTGACAAATGTCTCAGGTAGAGGTCAAAGGCACCCTCTGCATCAAATAAAAGTTGACTAAATGTGTTGGATTGACCTTGGCTGGCTAACAGATGCCCACCATGCAGCTCTTTTAGTCCTCAGCATGCTTGGGGGATTAAAAAAAAAACCACTAAACATGGATTGAGATACAGGCAGTCAAACACATCAACATGGAAAAAAAGTAAAACACACAAAAATTTATTATCTATTTCCCATCACAAGACAACATCCAGCCATTTCCTGGAAAATAGGGCCTCAGTACATGTAGTTATTTCTTCTCAAGACAAAAGCCTTAATAATGAATGCCTGCTCCCCACCTCCTTCCCCTTAACTTTATATTGGTGGGTATGACTTCATATTGGTATAAAATATCTTTTTGGTAAGTTCCATCATCTTCAGGCACAAAAGTGATACTGAGAGGTGGGTAGTTCCCAGGGTCCTACTTTCTATCTTTTTTTAAAGATGGGTACAATGTTTGCCCTTTCCTAATCACCTGGGACCTTACCTTTACCTTTACCATGAATTGTCAATTATTGTGGAGAGTGCCTTGACAGCTACATAAGCCAATTCCCACTGGACTCAGGGGAATTGATTTGACTCATTTCATCATTATGTACATTCAGGTTCTTCATGTGGTCACAAGCCTGATCTTCTCTGGCTTCTCTAGTTCCTGTGGCAGGAACTTTGTTCCTGCAATTCCCATGCTGCTGTCCATCTACTTAATAGGTATGGGAAGAGAGGCTGCCACTGAAGACTGAGGCAAAAAATGATGCTGGGTACCTCAGCCATCTCCTCATATGTTACTAGTTTACCACAATTTTTTATCAGAAGTTATACCTCCTTTGATCTTCCTTTTCTGATTAACATGCTCGTGTAAGCCTTTTTGTTATTCTTTGTATCTCTTGCCAAGCTCAGTTTTAGCTTCACCTTGACCTTCCTTATCCCATCTCTACACAACTGTACTTCATCTCTATACTCTGCAGAAGTTATTTATCCTTGTTTTCACTGCCTGCACATTAGTTTGTTTCCCTTTAGGGTAACCAGCATTTTCCTACTCAGCCATGGCTGTCTCTTGTTTTCCTCTCCTGATTTCTTGATTCTGGGGATTGCCAAATCGTTTGCTTTCTGGAAGACATCCTTAAAGATCTGCATGTCTGTTCTGCTCCCTTGTCCCATGCATTCTCATAAAACTCTTACCAAAATATCACCTTGGCTGCCATTTACTGCCTTTTTCTTAAAAATATTTTCCTAAGTAAAGAAATATTTTCTGTAGCAAAAACTATGAATATAGATACTTTAAAAAAATTAGTTTAATTTTAAAGTATTTATTTCATATGAGACTGACAAAATAATTTCTTAGCTGCTTAGCCATAGTACCTTCTGCTATGTCTTGATGTTTATATCTCAAATTATTCTGCAGCACCTACAGTGTTCCTGTCCTGATCTCACATTACAAAAGAAAAAGAAGAAACTCCCTACAATTTTGAGTTTGATTTTATTTTTATTTTTATTTAGTTTTGGATCCTCTAGCCTCTCAGTTTGGAATCTGGATACTGAATAGCAGTAGACAGTTATTTGAGTCAATGAACATACAATGATATAGGATATATTAATGAACATATGATTTCAGGATATAGGGAAAAATGAACAAATTAACTGAAAAAAGAAGTGTCTGATAGTAGTTAATTATTATATGTGCATACGATTAACATCTAAATAAATAGACACAGGATGAGAAGACATCAAATGTAAAACAGAGGGGAAGAGAACAAGAAACGAAATACCCTGTATCCCTTGATATAACCAAGGATAAGCAAAAGAAATCAGTTACCATTAAGAAGGAATAATTGAAATGCTCTCTGTTGTGATCAAAAAGCAGTAGAGGTGATGCTGTCAGAAGAAAACTGAATAAAAAACTAACAACTACAAATATTTATGAAGAGCTGATCAAATCTTACAAGTTGATATTAAAAAGAAATTGCAATAATTCTATTAGTCTGAGTAAGATTCACTAAATCAAAGGAAAGCAAAGTGTTACATATCTACGTAAGTGCTAGGGAGTATTCACTTAAAGAGGTCTAAAGGTATTTAGGTGTTAAGATAATTACCAAAGAGAACAACGCATAACAAATTAGCTCAGGAACATCTTTGCTAAGGAAGAGTTTTTGCAGATTAAGATTATGAAATATAGTGCTCATTCAACCTCATTTTTAGACACTATTAAGAAACTGACCTTAGCCTGATTAGTTTAAGCTATATAGAAAATGCAGAATAGAGAAAATTAAATGCGATTTTAATTAACAGAAGGCTAAGTCACAAGAGAGGACAGACTGAAAAAAACCAAATATGACACTGAAACTTCTTTCACAATATTTTCACAATTATTTGACAATGGCACTTTAACTGTGTTGATGCAAGTTCATATTTTTCTTGTTATGGAATATCTTTCTCAGCATCATTGATAAACTTAGCATTACCTTATTTGTAACAATAACACAAATTAATTTGCTCAGTCAATTATTCATTTTATATATTTATTTAATTCATTAATCTCTGATGTTTCAATAAAAGAAAATCTATGTCTAATTTCATGTTATGCAAAATTCAATATGCTAAGACTATCTACATTTTAGAAGAGTTAAGTATCTTAAAAGCAAAATTGTGCTGTGATGATGTCACATAAATTAATTATAATTACTGATCTGTACTGTATGTGACTGGTAATTTTAATATTAATTGATTTTACATATTTACCATAAGAATATTTTCTTTGTAACAACCATTTCTACCTCTATCATCTTTTTTTTAGATATTTATATCATTCTTGTGGTATAAACTAGTATTCAAAAATGCTAACTAGTCAGATGACACCTGTCTTTAACAAACTGAAATCATCAAAACAGCCTACTTTCTTGACTGTCCAATGACCATGCTGTGATTCCTTTGACAAATCTCTTTCTGCATAGAAATGCCATACATGCAGTTAGCAGGTGATCATACAATGAGAAATAATCTTCAGTTATGGAAATTACATTGAGTTCAAATGTCTAAACAAAAAATGAAAGAAGTCTTCTAATTAGAAAGCAGATCCCCCAAGCTCCTGGGAAATAAAGAGAGATTCAGTTTACTTTTTTCTGAAAAGAAAAACATATCTTTGACAGGAGAAAGAAATATTTTAACATCTTGAGGTGTTCTTACTGAGATTGTTTGTTCAGAAACAGTAAGAGAAAGGAGAGATTTAAAAGAAAAAAAAAAGAAAAAGTATAGAATCTAAATGCAGGAGGGCCTGTAATTCGTTCACTTAGTTGCTTGCTCATACTGTTAACAGCATGGTCTTGCTGCTTTTATCTAATAAACCCTTAATGCCTCGTTGCATAACAGGAAGCAAAGCTCTTCAGCTACTAACATTCAAGAGCTAAGTTCTCCTGCTGTGACTATTTTTGCCATCTCCTAGGATATGTGGAGTTATCTAGCTTAGGGTCAAGTAGAAACCGAATTAATATTTTGGCAAATTAGTTATTTTCATACGTGTATGAATGAAAAAATGAAGTGTCAGACTCTGCAGTCAGAACAGTTCTATATTGCTGCTAAGTTTTATTAACAGAAAGAATAAAATCAAGTGACATAACTCTCTTTTTCTAGAAAAATAAATTTTTTCCAATACCCCCAAAGCAAGCAAACACTCTGACTATTGAGAATTTTACAAAATTTTAATTATTTTCCTTATTAAAAAAACAAAAAACCATCATTTCATTAACATTTTATACCTCTCATGTCAGTAAGGGCTTTCTTGTTCAAATAATTGTTCCAGCAGTCTTCATCAAACAGGTAAAATGAAGATTTGTCTTTCGCATTATTAGTATTATGAATATATCTTACTTTCTGTATATTCTTTCTAAAACTGTACTATAAATTAAAGGAGTTTAATAAAAGGAATACTTAACTAAAACAACAAAAAGCATTAAAAGCCACAAAATAAACAACATTGCTATACAATAATGTATTTGGCGAGAGTGTTTAAACTATGCTTAGATTCAATATCACAAAGAAATTCTTTACTGTGAGGGTGGTGAGGCACTGGAACAGGCTGCCCAGAGAAGCTGTGGATGGTCCATTGCTGGAAGTGTTCAAGGCCAGGCTGGATGGAGTTCTGAGTAACCTGGGCTAGTGGAAGACAACCCTGCCCAAGGCTGTAACTGGATGATCTTTAAGGTCTCTTCCAACCAAGCCATTCTCTGTTTCTATAATTCTACTATATGATGCAAGTGTACAACACACTATTCATGGATGTCTTGGAGTTAGTCCAGCAAGTGCCATGAAGGGAGCATCTCTCATATAAGAAAAGGCTGAGACAGCTGTGACTGTTTAACTGAAGAGGAGATGGTTCAGGGGGAATCTTGTAGATATGAATAATGACCTTTCTGCAGGAACTAAAAAATATGTAACCATATTCTGTGTAGTGGCATCTAATGATAAAACAAGAGGAAACAGGTTCAAACATCAGTTTGATACACTTGCCACCATGTTACATTTAAAAATTTATTTTTTTTTTTTGCTGCGGCAGGGACAAACAATTTGAATAGATTGTCCAGAAGTGTTTTGAAGTCTGCACCCATGAGACATTGAAACCCCAACTCTCGGCAACCTGCATTAGCTGGTCCTGCTTGAGAAAGGCACAGTACTACGTGAGCTAAAGAGGTCCCTTTGAGCTTCAGCTATTCTGTGATTCTATGTTTCTGTGAAAAGTAATAAAGAGAAAGGAACATATGCTGAGTAAGCTGAAACAAAATCTCATATTTGCATTTTATTCAGTTAGAAAATAAAACTGCATGTTCAAAGTAATTCCAGATATTCCAAAGGGAAAGTTTTTCAAGTTCTTAACCAAAATATCCATCTTTTCTTTTTAAAAAGACATTCCTGGAAATTCATTTTCTTTATGTGTTCTTACTATAACTTTTGTAAAGACACTAAAATATAAAATTAAAATACTCTAGTCTAAATATCTTCTAATTTTACAGTGTTTGTAGCAAAACAGAGTACTTCTAACTGTTTTTTTTTTTTAGTTGCCTTGATTAAATGTCTTTGTTTTAGGTCTGGTGTATAATACCTCTCAACACACATTAAAGGTTCAATTAAGTGTTTGAATATTTTGTAATTAGCTACTTTGTTTTGATCTTGTATGTTTTAAACATCAGTCTGTCATTACTGAAAATAAACCAGCAATGTAGCAGGAATAAGGACCTGAAATACAGCAATTAATGAAATATGCATTTGCTAGAAAAGAAAGTCCAGTCTGAGATTTTGCAGTTTGGAGTCTACCCACTCACCCAGACTAATGTAGTGGTAGGGGAGACAGACAAAAGAGGGGGAGTTCCAAACCTGTCATTTTTAGCAACAACCTTACAGAGCAGAAAATAGAGGACATTTTTATTTACTGCTTATGTGACTAGAATTGAAAGCCTCACAGGAAAATTATGTGTTCCTGTTGTGGTTTGACTGTAGCTTGGTGGAACAGCTATGTCAATGCAACAATAAATTTTATTTCCTACGAAAACCATTTACTCATTCCTATTTATTTTCTTGTGATTAAATAATGTCACTGTATATGCATAAATTGATCTTCAGAAGAATTACCTACATGATCAATATTCCTTCTTTGTCTTCAGCTTGGTGTGATGGTGATCAAAAGACCATTTGAATCAAGAAGGTTTACATAAAATCTAACAGGTTAACCTGCAAAAGCTCTTTTTCTCTTACTAAATTTTGTGTTGCTGTATCCAGTATATTGTAGTAAGGCGTAGAGGCAGTTGTTCCCCTGGAGATAACTATTTTGCAAATGGTAAATTTTCTGCAGTTGTTTGAAACAAGAAACAAATAAACAGGCAAACCAATAGGAACTGTGTTCAATGTGAGAGATCTTTGAATATCACCATAAGCTGTGTATGGACAGCTGTGCATAGCCCATATTGCAAGTTCCAGCCAGGGAGACTGTAGTGATCCTAAAGCCTCCTCTTGGGATTAGCCCTTGCTTCACTTAGTCAAACCTTAAATCTTAGATGGGTGGAGCTAATCTTTGTATATGATTTCATTGCCATGTCCCAATGTGATTTGACTAACATTAACATCTCTGAGGTGACTATAAATGTCTAATGAAATTTTAAATTAACTACAAAATGCATAAATCCTGAAGACAAACTATCAAAACATAATCCATGGACATAGAAGTATAAAATTTGAGCTGTACTCTCTACTGCTGGAAAACTCAAAAACTTCCTGATCCAAACCAAAAAGTCTAACAGAGAGAAAAATTAAGAAATATTCAACATACAAAATTTCCAGATTCTTTAGCATGGTTCATTTTCTGTTCTGTATTGCTGTAGCACATGCTGCACCTTCTCAGATTTTCATTGCTTGTTACTCAGCTCACATGATATTATACAGATCCATTGTCCTGTTTCTAAAGGGCTTAGTTTATGCTGCACACTCAAAACAGTTCAGCAGAGCAATATTTGTGAACAAATATTGTGAGCAATATTTTTCTTAACAATTCACTTTTTTGTCCACTTCTCTCTTGAGCAAACATCTCAGAATTTGTCTTGGTAATCTTGTAAAAAAGGGAGAGGAGAGACTGAATGTGTAATAGGACATTAAAATTTAAAACTCTTAAAAAATGTTGACATAGATTTAATTGCCGTGCAGCTGAACTGTTTTTAAGCATGTTTGCCAATGCCCATGTGTATCATGCACTCTGCAGAGTGGAGAAAATACAGGAAAAAGCACCATCTTGACTGTGAGAAAAGGCATAAAGCAGATGTTGATTACTTGACATTCATGTCTACATAATGTGATCAGAGACAGCCCTATGTACAGCTTAATTGTGGATAATATATCAAGTGTCAGGAGTCATGTTCTGAGTTGGTTAGGTTAACCTGTCCTTAAGGGACTGGACTTCATATAGAAACATACGCAGGACTCTCAGAATAAAGGTAAGCAGTTGCATGTGTATTACTTGTACAATCTTTCATGTGAATCCTTTTCCTCCCTTAGTTCTCTTAGAGACATGAATTAAGTTAACAGCTCTGATATTTAGAGTATATTGATATTCTGAGCTAATCCAATAGGTTTTGAAGGAGGTTCATCAAAAACCTGCCATTACACTATCCTGTATTTTCAGGATTAATTTAGCACTCTTGAAACTGACAAAAAAAGAAAATAATGCAAAACATTTGCAGAAAAAACTCAGATTCTGTGATGGAAAATAGGACACAGCACTATGAAACAAACTTGTCTTACTTGTTCAAGTGCATAATACAATTGCGCTATTAAAAATTACATTTGTTAAAAACTGATAAGGTTCATGTGTATTCCTATTTTATTTCCTTCTTTATGAAATGATGACATAATGGATTAAAAGCTATTTAGATGTGCTCAGTGTTTTTTTTTTTTTTCCCTTTCTCCTATTTGGATTTTGTTTAAATTTGTGGGGTTAAAAAGTCTAACAGAGAGAAAAATTAAGAAATATTCAACATACAAAATTTCCAGATTTCCTTTTTAAAAAATGTGGTTTGTTTATGCCAGTTTTATGCAAGTTATTGACAGTTACACTCTATCTGAATTTTACTGCAATATTGTGCATGGGTGCGGGTCTGGAAGGTAATTTTCAACCTGTACGTGTGAATGCCTTAAGTGACTACCAATGATGACAAAAAATCATTAAAACAACATTCTCATAAAATATTAGGATCTCTCATCTTGACCTTAAGTTTTTATATTGACTTTCATATCAGATTTATGCTGCTCACTTCATTATATCATGTGTTATAGAAATAAACAAAAAGCATTTTCTGCTGTTGTAGTGTTGCACATTATTCTGTTCCCTTCTCTCTAGAACTGAATGTATTGTATTCCATTAAAACTGGAGGAAGTTGAATATTATGATCCAGAATTCTGGAAGTATTCCAAGTCAGACTAAATAAGCCAATTTTAGATCTTCAGAAGAAAAGAGAATAACTATGCCATGTATGCAGGGGAGTTTTGATACAAATAAGAAGGGGATATAGGAATGTGTCCTTTTTAGGAGATTGGGTAGAGGATCAATCATTAAAAAAATAGCAAAGGAAAATGGAAATAAGCGGGAAAAATTAAAGGAAGGGAAGAATAAGAAGTATAAATAATTCAAGCAAATAAGTAATATGAATATGCTGTTCATATTGACAAACGTACTCAGACTAAACATGTAAACATATTATAATTAAATTTAATCTTTTCATGGATAAGCTTATTAAACCTTAGGTGTCCACTAGGCACAACTGCTCTGCAAGTCTCTTTCAGTGTGTGCCATGTTTCAAGGACTTCAAGGTCCAGCAAGCACTCTGAGTTACCTGCATTCAGCACAATAGCATGCTCTACGCGTGTCTGTGCTGAAGAATTTTTGCTTTTTTGCAACTCCTCACTTAGGGCCTCATTTCAAAAGATATCCTAGTACAGGATTAAATCCACTGTTCTAAACAAGGCTTGCAATAAATACAGCAGGACTTAGATGTGTGCATACATATTGTTGATTTTAATAGTATTTTCAATAATGATGTCAGTAATGCTCTAAGCTGGTGTTGATCCCTGTTAGGTAGATTTATTTTCTGCTTTAAAAAAAAAATCTGTACTGTAATTTGGTTGGAAACATTTAGAAACCTATTTGTGTGTAAAATTTTAAAACTTTTAGAATTAGCAAATATTTTGCTGAATGCCTTCTTTGTTTTTTACTGAAGTCCTTTTTAGCAATAATATTGCAATTTCTTTATTATAGCCAACTGAACTGAGTGTTTCAATTAAAAAAGAGACAAGCACAAACATTTTTTTAATCTACTGTGCTCTTTTCTCATACTAGGAAGACATTCACACCGGTAGACATTCTGCCCTCCCAAAAAGACACTATATATTGTCCATATATAACTTCATTAAAAATTCAGTACTGGACCAAAAAATTATAGAAGAATTAAAAAAATTATAGCCTCTAATTTTGTTGCTTTTTTTTATCTATTTGCTTAAATCAGCGCAATTACACAGTGAGGTAGAACATATGTATATTATGGGAGGATGCACAGTTGTCATATGAATGCTTTGAAATATTATTAAAAAGGACCTTTTTGTATGTTTTAACAAACAAGTCATGTTTCTTGTCAATTTATAAATGAAACACACTTCATATTTAATTCTGGTTTTAACACAATTTTTTTAATAGAGAATTGTTTTCACAGCAGTGTCGCCCAACTTGTAAAATTAGCCTCATAAATGGAAATAACTGATAAACATCTGAGTGGAAGTGGATTTGTGTTTAACTACATTAAGTATTAAAAACTATATGAAAGAATGAGTAATTATAAATTCTAGCTGGATTATTCACAACATGTGTTTATAACTATGATAGATTACAAAGATAAATTCAAGAGTCTTGTGCATGCACCAGTGAGACGTGTACACATTATTTTTGCATAAATCAGGACAGTCTACATGTAAATGAGAATCTTAGTAAGTTATGTGGTTCAAACTTTCAAATTTATATATACATATATATATATATGTATGCATATAAATACATATGGATATTTGCGTATGTGTGTATGTATGTATATCTGTATACACTTCATGAAAAACTGGTACTTAGAAAACATCTGATATGTACTTAATGTACATCAATCCTGAACCAATGTGGGGTCTTTCCTTCATGTGGCTATATAAAATCTGAAATTAGTTTGGACATACATTAGTGATGCTTACCTAGCACTTTTGGCTGAATGGTCTCCCTGATGTTTTATAATGCTTAAGTTTTTCTTACTTCTCCAGAACAAGTGTCTCTGCCCATCTCCTGCAGAACAGTCATTTTCAGACTTAGCTTGTTAGACGAATCAGATGGAAGAGCTATGGATGTTATCCCTCTGGGCTTCCATAAGGCCATTGACATGGTCCCCCAGAAACCTCCTTCTCTCTGAATTGGAGAGGGATGGATTTGATGAATGGATTGTTAAATGGATAAGTTCACATCCAGAGAGGAAGTAGCAGTCAATGTCTCAATGTCCAGAAGGAGATCAGTAAAAAGGGGTGTCCCTCAGGGATCTGTACAGAGATTAGCCCCATTTTGTTAAATACACTAAATACAGTGTAGGCATAGACACCTAGAGACCAGTGAAGGTCCAATACTTGCATCAGATTGATTTACTCCAGTTAAAACTAATAACACCATACCTAGGACCAGCCAAAGGAATTTAAAAGGACTTCAATGACAATTATGCTGTCTTAAAGCAGAAGCATGGCAAAAAAAAGAAGGAACCTCATACTTTCTTTCTTACCACTTATGCACGGGAGAGAGCCTCCACACAAGGATGCTCATCTGGGACCCATCTCTGTCCATCCTGACACTTACCAGTGTCAACATTTTCCTTTCTCTTTTTTCTTTCCTTCCTCATCCCTCTTTTCATATGTCTCCCTCTTCTCCCTCTATCACTCCTTTTATTTTTTCCCCAAGAACAACCTTAATAATTTAATCACTAGAATCATATGTATGCCACGAGAAGCTCATCATGCTGTATTTTGCGGCAGATATTAAGAAAAAAACAAGTGGTTTTACATTCTATATTGCATTAAATTAATCAAAATATTACTAAGAGGCTTTGAGGACCTTGGCAGTATAAATACCTTTCTTGTATTTATATATACTAAATTAGGATGTTAAAAGATATCTAAACATGAATGATATTGTACCTTTCCCATAATAGAGCAAACATTTTTTCAGTGTTCTTCCAAAGAGTGAGTAGCTAATTTTGTTAATTTTTTGTACCTGATAATTTCTTTGATAGCAGCAATAATTACGTCATCAGCCCTCAGTATTCTCTGAGAAATAAGAAAGTCAGAGTACTGCAGCTGACTGTCTTTATCTGTCCCAGGGACACTGTTTATAAAGCAAAATTAAACTTACCAGCTAATTTGTTCTTAATTTAATAACTTAGGTAATTTTAAATCTTGCAACTGCATTATTGCTTTGAAACTACTCAATTTAACTTTATCAAAATTCATTCTCTCCCAATGATTTTTTGTCAGATTCACTTATGCTCATTTCCTCCCTTTATATCAGCCAGGAATGTTGTTTTAATTATTTGA
Organism: Passer montanus; assembly: GCF_014805655.1. NCBI lineage: Eukaryota > Metazoa > Chordata > Aves > Passeriformes > Passeridae > Passer > Passer montanus. The sequence continues at coordinate 10,527,167 of NW_024367708.1, read as the reverse complement.
TATCTTTATTAGAAGTCATTTAAGGTGTTTACATATACAGAAAGGAAATAACCTTCCAGATCTACACCCGTGCACTGTATTGCAGTAGAATTCAGATCGATTGTAACTGTCAGTAATTTATATAAAATGGCCACACATTTAAATGAAATTGAAAATTACAAATGAAAAACAAACAAATCAACAAACAAATCTGTACATATCTAAATGGCCTTTAAATCATTATGCATTCAAATTACTTATATTTAGCAAACATTTCATATTTACTTACATAACATTGCCTTTAACATTTACAACTGTCTTTGCTTCATATTTCCTCCTTGCTATTTGCACTTTCTTTTTCTCAAGGTGACCATTTTATTATTATCTTATCTAGAGGTGAAAATAAATTCTAAAATTTCTTTACTTTATTTGTTTTACATAGTAATTTAGGAGACAGATAATTTCTGAGACCTGAGACTTCAGTTGAATTTTATTTGAAAATTTTAGTTTTCAACTAAATTGATCTATTAAGGCATTCATGTTGTTTTGTGTTGCTTGATTGGTTGATACATTTGGATTTTTTTAATGATACACCTTTCGCTTCAAGAAAAAAAAATTACAGTTTGAGCACTTCAAGCTTTGTGTGTGTGAGTGCGTGATAGAATAGTAATTTTCAAACCTTTTGTTTTGTTACTGCCATTACTTGATCTTCTAAATGTCAAGACTTTTTATGCTAGACAAATCAGAGAGATTTATACAGCATTCCTCTGTTAAGATCAAGTTGCAGATATTCTATTGCCTGAGAATGAATCCAGTGTTTTCACACATATCACCTATAAATTTTTTAGAAACATTTCCATGCTTCAAGTTTTAATAGAGTTAAACACAGCAATTTCCTCTCTTTTCCTAAAATCAATGCTTTTCCCATTGACACAGAGCCTGATAAAAAATTGTGATAAGGGCAGTGAGTTCTCACTGTCCACACTGATATTTTTGATTTTATATTTGGATTAATGAATCTCAGTGTAAATGTTTGCAGTGTTGACAGCTGTATCTGAACTGCTTATCTCAGAATGACTTTGGAGATAACAGCTTTAGTACACAAATGATCCAATTAGGTTAAGATATTTACTCTATGATGACATGAATTGTCCAACAAATGGGTCTCTTGCTGTCTGAAAGGAAAGACACTTAACCATGTGTAGCAGAGTAGTTGATAGAAGGTTCTCAGCTGGGCATGAGAAGCAGGACACAACGATGATGTGGAGGATTGTGGTTAGAGGTGTTGCTGGTACAATGTCTATATACTGCCAAGGCTGTTGCATGCACTACTACAATGGACTACAATGTGCTCAGGTTGTGGTCCCCTCCCAATGTGTCATAAGCTTCAGTGAGATGCCCTTGCTTCACAAAGAAGCCTATGTGTGGCTTGGTCCACTTAGTCTCAAATTAGGTCTAGAGTTTATGTCTAAAATCTTGTAATATCAGCAGGTTCAACTAGAAACATAGAGGTGCCTTGCAGAATTCACAATTAGAAAGCTGCAATGTGGCAGCTTTATGATTTTATCTCTGTATTTTACTGAATGTTGGAGCTTTTTTACTCACCCACACAAGAGTCAGTATTCTCTGTCCCTGCCTAGGATATATCCTACAAGAGTCCCTGCTGAGGTGGGGCATCCAGCCTGAAACCTTCAGAGGCTGGGTTGGCTGAGTCTTCAGCAAAAATTTATACACTTTTGCAGGTTGATGAGTACCAAAGTCAATCACAAGCATCTCATCTCCTCCATCTCTGGAAGGCATTAATTACACCAACACTCAAACCTTTCCGCCTGCAATAGCCACCAGGTGCTCTTATCTTACGGTGAACCAAATTGCCTATCAAAGAAGACTGAACGGGACAGGGTGTGTGATTAATTTTACCACATAGATTTCATGTGAGTAGCTAAGAGACCCAGACACAAATAAAAGGGTGCAGGACTTAATTACACACAAGACCTTCCAAAATGTCACCCAGGAGTGAAGTAGAATATCTTAGAGTATTGTAAGTCCCTAGATCCTTAAGAGTCGACAGCTGAACTAAGTGTACACATTTAGACAGATAAATTCCATTTCTAATGTGGAATCTCAAAGAAAGAACACTAATTAAATTGCTATGGTTAAAATTCTTTCAAGATTTTTTTTTTTCAGCAAATCCCACAATTTACCCTTAATCCTTGTCTCCTGCATCTTCTCTGTAGACAATTCTGTATTTCAGAAATTTATTTGATAATTTAACTGTTCAAGTTCTGCTCTGACTGAAGAGGGAGTTGAATCTTGATCGGGTTGTGCAGAATTAAACTACAAGGTGCTGCCTGAAGTGCCCTGGCATTTCTTCTGTTGCCTCCAGAAGCTGTCCCTGGAGGGATCAGATTTTGTACAGGTTTGGTCTCATTCCAGCAAACCTCGTGCATATGTTTCCAAAGCCTTATGGATCCTCAAAGAGCATTAGACATTTATGAATGGATAACTGAATTACGTTGTAGAAAATGCAGTCATTGAAGCTTAAAGAGTGACACAGCTGTCTAAATTATTTATTTTAGGATACACTAAACAGCTGTTCAGATCTTAATGACAGCATTTACATTCTCGCTTGGCTTAAAAGGGAGCCTAGACATCTAGTTCTGTGACTGACACATTTTAAGTCTGAATCTGGAGCAGAATCCTGCTTTTGAACAACAGACCCACCAGGATTGTCACAGCTTTTTTTTTTTTCCTTACTTTGTATAAACCCTTTGTAACTAGCCATTAATGATGTGTCATCTGAAACAAAACCTTTATCTATCATATAGCCATGTTTTCAATTAGTTTTGTTGTGTGTTTAGTGTCTTTTTTCACCTTATCCTGTTGAATATTGCGTTTTTCTGTGTTTATTTTTAGTGACTATATAAACACAGAATTATGGGATAAAAGTCAGTGAATTAATATCAGCATAGGTGTGATATCAAAAATTGTTTTTGTTAATGGAGTTATTGTTCAGTCATCTTGTTTGAATTCTAGATCAATTTTTCAGAGTTCCAAGACAGACTTATTTTCCCCACTAAAAGTATAAGAGGAATGACCAAGTAATTGACAAAATAATGTATCTTGGAGATACGAATAGAATATTCTACATTTTTTTTAAAGACAGCACAGAAGTAATGTGCATACTTTCCTAAAGCAGAAAAAGGGTTTTCACACTTTTTCTCCTTTATTCCTCTGAGGGGATTTTCAAGGTGTTGGACACCTTGAAGCTGATGGACATCATATCCATTTTTGTAATTAAAAATATTTTTTTTACCAACAAAAGAGCTGCTTAATGTCAATTTATGACTTAACATCTCCTATATTCTTATTTGGATTTTTTTTTTCACTCTTTTTTGTTGTTAACCTTGCACATATACTGAGGGCAAAATGATTGTCATTTGAAATAATCTGAAATGACCACAGGCTTTTAGAAAGGCAACTGCAGAACATGAGCTGGGAATATAATTTTGCCATATCAAGAAAGGTAAGAGTTATTTTGCAGTCCACTGTGACACACAAAATAAATTGTTTTTCAATTAAGTTATAAATTGTGCTATGAAAGTGTTTCCTCCTTCTGGCACACTTTTTATTACAGTAAAGAAATGTAATTTTGTATACACACACACACGCACGCATACACATATTTGTTTATATAAAAACTACATAGCATTTTAAACCTAGGTTTTGATATTTTCATTTTTTTCACGAATAAAACATATCGTATTCTGATATCCATTACATAAATCTGTTTTGTCACGTGATAGTGTTTATTCAAAATATAAAAATTATGTGCATAGAAAAAGAAATAAAATATGTTGTACATTTTTTGAGACATAATACTAAAATTATCTCAATTTTCATACATCCAGATTAAAATTATGTCAGTTTTGTGAAAGTACTTGTCATCCAGTAGCATAAATCCTCTTAGAATGGAAATAAATATGATTAAGGGAGTGACTATGGTCTTTTAAAACTGGATATCTTGGATTTAGTCTCCAGCTTCCAGTGTATCTGATAGACCAGGAAAGGGAATCATCCTACTTTGAGAAAATTTTAAGCACAGGAGCTGGCAGGACAGACCAACATATCCAGATGGATATTTACCCCTCGAACAACGTCCTTCCTAGATATTATTAGAGTTTCCAACCTCACTTTTATTAACAACCAACTTCAAAGAGGTTGACACATATCCAGATGGATATTTACCCCTCGAACAACGTCCTTCCTAGATATTATCAGAGTTTCCAACCTCACTTTTGGAGGTTGACGTTGATAGTAAGTTAGCAACAAGCTGACATTGATGTGGCCATGCTCTATTTTTCCATAATGTGATATCTGCCATTACATGTAATTAAAATTTAAATTTTTTAGTTTAGAGTTTCTGATTAATTGCTATTAGAATGATAACTGTGAAGTGCATTATTTTTTTTGTAACTCAAACCATTTTCATAAGGTGATAGTATGAAGAAACTGGTTATCGTGCTGTATGTGTTTTTTAAAGTTAGATATGAAAATTAATGTCTATGCAAGAAAATGCCAACAGGAAAATATTAAAACATATAGTAAGAAATTCACTATTTCAAAAGCAATTAAAAAGTTTAGAATAAATTTTTAAAAAGACATCTGTTTATTAAATCAGTAATATAATGTGGCATTGAATAACACTGTTTTAGGTTATACTAATATGCAGTAAACCAATCTAACAGGAAAAAGGAACACTTTAAACTGTGAATTGTGCTGTTTCATTTGCTAGATCTTCCTTTATCATGAATTGAAAACCTAGTCCTATTAAGTCATTCTTATTTGATTTTTTTTGTGAATAAAAGCTTTGTTTTTCAATGATAAATTCTGCTGAATAGTACTGAATAATAGATCTGAATTTTATATAGTGAAAGATATGGATTTTTCACTTGTAAATTGTGCTGTCACTAATTTATTTCGTGGGTATATCTTAATTCTAGGTGCTTAATAAATTATTTAAATCTAACTTCATTTGTATTTCAAATTAATGTGCAGTGTATTAAGAACATTGCTTAACACTAAACTTCTTTTTCCCCAAGTGTCTTTCTTTTTAATTATATATCCAAACATATTACAAATTAAGCCTGAGAACATTTGTTATATATGTTCTTGGAAAGGAAATTGTAATTATAGAGTTTATAACAGGAGGTTTACCCATACAATAACTTTCATAAACTTAAGCAGTTAATCAAAGCTATTTATACAAAAATAAGGAAAAAAAAACCAAAACCAAAAGAAACCACAAAGCAACCAAAAAAACCCCCAAAAAACAAACAAAAACACAAACAAAAAAACAACCAACAAACAAACAAGCAAACAAAACAAATTTAAGAAAATCCTAGATCTTTTGCCAACATAAAAAAGGAGAAATTCTGAAGCCAGTCACTATTTCTCTTGAGTAATAAAAAGATAGCAAATATTGTTTATTTTCCATCTTGTCTCAAAAATGTTATTGTTCAAGGAAGATCTCTGAAATAATATTTAACCTGTAGCAATTTCTGTTTTCTTAAAAGCCTGTAGCAATTCATGTTGCTTTTGGATTTCAATTACATGATTCCCAACCTGTTATGTGATATCCAAAGAGTATCTGTGCCTTGAACTCTTATATGATGTTTCTGGAAATCTCCAATGTAGTAAATTACTTTTTATGCATAGGATCAATTCTGAAATGCAGTATGATGCTATTTTAAAAATATTATAAACATGTTGAGATATCAAAATTTTAAATTCTGAAAGTCTGTGTAATGCAATTCTCTCAAATTGCCTATGGCCATTCTAGCAAAATTCAACAAAATTTATGAGATTTAGAATTTTATAAAAAAAACCACGTGGTAACTATTTTTTTTTAATGTGTGTACAATTGCTATTGTGGAAACTACTTGAAATGGGGATTTACTCCCTTTATATTTTAATATCTATCTTAATTTTCTGTAACAGAAGGAACAACATTTCTACAAGCAGCCCACACGGCTAATGAGGAGTGAGGAAGATCCAATCCACCAAGGTCTGATTTGCTCTCCATTGAAGTCTGAAAAAAAAAAAAATAACCTCCCTCAAGTATCAAATTTTATTATTTGAAAATAGATTCAATTAACTTTTGTAAATAGTTAATTGAAATAATTTCCAATAAATTTTATTTATTGCCAAATTATTTTATTTCTTGGAAATTATTTCCAAGAAATAATTATTTCTTGGAAAAGTGCCTCACCAACAATTTTGTAACTGCAGCAACGTTTAGGAAATTCGATAAATTTTATACAAGGGACAACCTGTTGATTTTTCTGATTAAGATTGTACTAGAAAATATTCTGCATTTACCTCATTTTCATCAAAGTAATGAAATCTAAGAAAGCCACATGGGGAGCCAATTTCAGCATCCTCCAGAGAGTTTGTGCTTGTGAAATGGCTTATGACTCTACTTTTGTTCATAGCAGTACTACAAAAATTCATCCTAAGTCTCTAACATTACTCCTTAGGCAACTATATCTGATCCATCTAAAGTCGTTATCCAAGACTTTGTGCCTGTATGAGACCCTTGACTATTTCAGTGAAAGAAACCGATGATATCTGCAAAATAAACCGCATCTTGTCATTGCTGGCTGACCCTGACAGATGGCCTTGTTATGGTTCCTAGTTTGGGTTTTATCTTCCAGATATTGTGATGTTTCCATTGCTCAGCAAAACACAGAATCACAGAATGTGCTGAGCTGGAAGGGACACACAAAGATCATTGAGTCCTTGCACAGCAAGGACCTTGCACTCCTGGCCTTGCACAGCACCTTCCCCAAGAGTCACACCATATGCCTAAAAGCATTGACCAAAGGCTCTTGTACTCTGTCAGCAGGGTGCTCTGACCACTTCCCTGGGGAACCTGTTCCAGTCCTCAAGCACTCTGCAGATGGAAAACATTTTCTAACCAAAAAAATCCTCCCCTGACACAATTTCAGGCCACTCCATTGGGTCCTGTCACTGGTCACCACAGAGAAGATATCGGTGCCTGCCCCTCCTCTTCCCCTCACAAGGAAGTTGTATCTGTAATGAGGTCTCCCCTCAGCTTCTTCTTCTCCAGGCTGAACAGACCCTCAACCACTCCTCGCACCTTCCCCTCTAGACTCTTCACTATCTTTGTTGCCCTCCTTTGGACACTCTGTAATTGCTTTGTATCTTATATTGTGACACCCAAAACTGCCCCCAGCGCTTGAGGTGAGGCCACCCCAGTGCAGAGCAGAGCAGGACAATCTCCTCCCTTTCCTGGCTGCAATGCTGTGCCTGATGCCTCCAGGACATGGGTGCCCCTTCTGGCTGCCAGGACACTGCTGACTCACATTCAACTTTCTGTTGATGAGGGACCACCAGGTCCTTTTCCTCAACACTTTTTCCCATGTCTCATTCCCCAGTGTGAACATCCAGAGTTAACCCATCCTGGGTGCAGAATCCAACACAGCATCTATATCATCCCCATAGATGATTATTATCCCCATAGAAAATTGCATGTATATCCAAATTATCTTCTGAAACTAAAGCACCCCAAATACATGTTAAGTATTTCAACAAAAATCCCAGCAAACAGAACTAAAAATGTAATCTGCAGTGTAACTGCAGAGTATCTATTCTACTGATATGGAACAGTATTATCTGAACTACTTCTCTTCTGAAATGTTGAGAACTAGGCTGACATGCTCCTAATCTTAAACCCTGTGTAGTTATAACCAGAACCTAGGATTTCAGTCTTGATACACCTCTATTTCCAAAAATCTGGACTTCAAATCTTTAATTTAAATTTCTAATGAATTGGTGATCCTTATGTGTCCTTTCAAATAACTCAGAATTAATTGTTTTGCTGTTAAGAATAGGCTAAAGCACATATTCCTACATTTTTTTCATCTGCAAGAACTACAGTGTTAAACTGAAACCTTGAGAGAAATGTGAATGAAAAAAAAAAAAAAAAAGGAAGGAAGGAGGGACTTGGGAAACTGTGAAAAACTGTGAACGTTGAAGAACACAGTAATTGCACCAAACTACTGAATGACCTTGTAAACTTAGTTTATTCTTTTGTAGTCAAGTTTCTCCTTCAGAAAAATAATGAAATTATTTCTTATCTTTTTGTTGGGTTGTGAGTGTTATTCACTCCTAATTAAAAACAAACAAATGAAAACAAGTACGTGAAGAGCTTCTAAGAGATCAAAGGCTGTTAGACCTTAAACTTATGTGATCCTTATGAATAATATTTTATATGAAAATTTTAAAACATTCTGGTTTGAAAATCAAACCACAACCCTTACAGAAACATCCCTTCTAATTATCACAGAGGATGGTATGGCAAGAAAGTGATATAGTAATTGAATTAAAAATATTGATACATAAGTAAAAAAAAGAAAAACACAAAAAATAGAAAAGAGCACTTATACTTCTCTCGTTTCAAGATGATCCAAAATTTTTGAGATTTTTAGCATGGACTTTGCCTTAGATACTCATCCCAGAAATTCATGTAGTTTCAAAGCTATTAAGCTAACAGTATGAAAATATTGGAATACATTATGTTGTTGGATCCAACACTAATGTGTAAATTCTAATTAAAACATAAATTTCCAATGAATTAGAATTAATCATGGCATGTTTCAAGTATAATGAACACAAGGGTATAGGCCTATAGCTGTGCTAAAATATCATTCACCCATGCTATCTACATCAAAAGATAGCCCAGTGAAGAGGAAAGGATGTGGCACGTAAAGCAGTCACTGCAGAAGATGTTACACTGTCACATTTCAGGGATGCTGACTTCAGATTTTGGGAGCTGACAGTCCATTTGTTGCTGGAGTTCACTGAAGACTCCTTCCCAGCAAACCTTCTTCTTTTGTTTTATCTGAAAGTAATCTAATTAATGTACTCCAGGATCATACTGTGGGCTGAAATAAGGCATAGCTAGAGGGGAAAAATAGGGTTGTTTTGGAAAAACACACAGCTTAATCAAACTAAAATTGAAAATTTTTCTCCCAGATTATCCTCAGAGTAAAGGCTGTCACTTTTGACCTCTTCTCTCTGTACTTTAAATTTCAAAAAGATTTTATCCTAAAATTCAACTGTTCTGTTAAAAACTTTCCTTTTGCTGATGACAAAATCCAACTGCTGATTTAACAAAAATTAGAATTTTATATATTCAATTTAAAAACAAGCTTCTTTACAGAAAGTAGAAGCCAAACAAATTGCATATAAAATGCCTGTATTTTCAGAGATAAAATTTGAGTTAACTACTCTATCTAGAAGAAGGGAATTTTCTTCATAATCCTTTGTCACAGCTGGGAAGCTTAAGGAAGCAAATGTATCTACATCACCCTTGAGAGTGACTTCCATTATACAGACTTCTAATAATGCCATGTTCCTGCTCTGTCAGAAGTGTTAGACCTGCCAAAACATATTTGACATGCCATTCTGCCACCTAGCCAGCACAGAACACTTAGTATCTGGACTACGTAAGTGTTCTGTAGTCATGGAAGATGAGGAATTCAAACACATATTTTAAGGTGTCAAAATATTTTTTTAAAATGTGTATCTAACAGGTGTATGTTTCCTGTATTAAACTGTAAACTCAACTGTTAATCAATTGGTCAATTAAACACTTAATAAACCAGCAGAACTTAATCAGTGTGCATTTCCTTAACTTGTGAAATTGCACACATCATTGGGTTATTAGTAACTAGCTTTACATGAAGGTGAAAATCTTCTCTGTTTCCATAGATAAGACTCAGTGTCCATATAAGTAGGGAATGCAAGTTCACATTAAATACTACCTTTAATACAATATGGAAATAATTTTACAACTCAGTTAATCATAAACAATATATTTTTTAAGTCCATTATGAAGTTCTTATGCCTAGAAAACAGACTTGAACATGTAGAGTAGTTAAGTTAACAGAATTGCCAGGGGAAAGTATACAAGTGCAATCACATTGTGTGGCCTGTGGGTTACCTGTTGAGCTGCCTGATCAAAATAGCATAACACGATAATAATCCTATTTTTCTTCATTATACTTGGGCCTAACTTTTGCAGTCAGAGGAGCTGGGTGCCTTGCATCACACTGGGAGAGGAGCACTGTGGAAGACAGTCTGTGTGCCCTAACGAAAGAGCTCTGGAGTGCTCCCCTGGCAACAGTGGGAAATGAGCAGAGAGAATAGACCAATAATACTTTTTTTCCTTTCATAATCTTAGCAAAAATTTCAACATTAAATCATATTTTTAACATGACCTTTAGAATAATTTTGTAATGTGGTTTTTTTTCTTGAAATTTTTTCTTCTGTTTATTGAAATGCATAATCATTTTGGGGGTAAATGTATAAGGGCATAAACATAGGCTTACTTTGAAAATAATGGAACTGTCAGGTAAGATGGATATAGACTCATCTATGGTCCTGCCAGCCTGTAGGCCTGCTAACCTTACACCCATTCTGAAGAACAAAATTGAAGCTTTATTTTTTTTCCCCTATAGAAAAATACGTTTACTGTTTTCATTTAGAGTCAGTGGGGAGCTTATTTTGACTGATGACAAAATCTTGGTTTTCTGCTTACACAAGAAGTAGGTATAAAAGATTTAGTTAAGAACACATTGTATATTCTCCAATTGCAATTAAATTTAATGTGACAGTGAGAAAGTGTCGGCAACAAAGCTCTAGAACTGCTATTAGTTTGGGTTCTTTTCAGATTCTCTAGTAGCAGGTCCATTTACTGATCCAGTATCAATCATCTCCACTGTGTTCCACATGGCCAACATTTATTTATAGGTAGCGAGTGACAAGAAACTGATTTCACATAAAGAAACACTCTGTATAAATAATTGTTGAACCGAAATATGCAGTGAAATAAATTTGATTATTATATGATGATTATATTATATTCATATTATTATATGAACTGAGCTCCTCTAGTACAAAATGACTTATTCATGGGGTTAAAGGTTTCTGATGAAATCAGGTGGTAGTCCTAGTAGCATAACAAATATTTGACAACTGATAGTTATAATGTATTTGATTTTTTTTCTTAATGTACTTTTAGAGAAGATCCCATGGTTGGTCAATATTTTTTTTTCTCTTGTATTTCTTTCAAGAGGTTAAAGTTTACCTTTTCTACCTTTCTTCATGATGTGCTGTTTTGGACATATGTTTTGTGGTCTATTTTATAACTCTGTCACAATTGAAGGCACACTGAATTCCATTTTGGGGAGTTAATATGCTATAGATCTCTTCCAAAAAAAGGTTACAGAATATCTAAATATTATTATGCTTCTTGAACCACAAAATATTTTTCTAAATACCTTCTAATAAACTGAAGACTTACATAAAATAAAACCAAAAAACACCCCCACCAAAAAGAAATATCCAGCCAAAAACCAAAAAACAAAACCCCTAATATATCCTAGAAATGAAGGATAAAACTCAGGCATTATTACTGGTCTCTGAAATTAAATGGATGTGTCAATATTTTCTTTGACAAGAATTTTATCTATGATGTGAATTAAAAAATATATATAATATTTTAATTTAATTTATATTTTATATTTTAACAATTATAATAAGCAATTACTGAATGATAGCTTTCTGAAGGTCTATTAGAATTGTTCAAAAATGTCTAGCTAAACAAAAATTAAGAAATTTTAAAAAATACTAAATAAAATAAGTTTCTTAGGCACCAAAAAGCACTAAGACATTGCAGTTATTTAGCCATTTTGCAACTGAAATTCAGTTGAATAAAAAAACCTTCATGAAACAAAATATATTGACCTTAATTATAGAGTGTTTGTAATCAATTCCACAGATGTATCTTTCAGATTATCATCACCCATCAGAGGGTGGAAAAAGATTCATATTTTCCTTTAGTATTTCTTGCAATTCTTTCCACTTGGTTTATTCCCCTACTCTGTGACAAGCCCATACAGTGGGACTCCTGGTGTATAAATTTCATTAATCCTGTCTTTTGCTCTTTTGCTTCTAGCTTTATAAGTGAAGAATTACAGTGCCATGAGGATGATATAATTTCAAGTATGGAAGATTAAACCTTCATAAACTCCCCAGTTTCTCTCCCTATTTGCTTTAACAAGACAAGTTATGAGACAGCAAATAATCCTGTTCAAAAGACTGATTGACTAAAGTGATTTGGAAGGAAAGAATAAGACTGAATTTACGTAAAAGTTGTGCGCTGTAACTGAGCTCTTGGCTTCTTCAAATCCTACACCCATACTTATTTTTCCTTTAGTGAAGTAATTATGAATTTTTTTCAACCCAGATGCTTCCAGATTTTCTGTCCTTTATGTTTAATCCATTTTGGTTTTTGCAACTGGATATATATACACTGGATATACCTGCTTAAGGAAATTAGAGATCACTTTCATTGTAGCATTTAAAAGATGTGTAACATAATGGCAAAAAAAGGTTGTGGCTTTTTACTATGAATGGTGCTATCATACTGGCCTACTGAATGCAGAAATTCTCACGTAGTTGTATTAGTATGATTACTTTTGGATCAAAACTAGCAAAATGCTATAATTAATTGACGTATTTCTGCTTTATAGGTGCAACAGACCTTTCTATTTACCTGCAATATTTTTTGGAGGGAAAAATTAAATGGACAGAGTAAATGACTTTAAAATATCTTACCATGTGGTAAATCATGCATTACATTTATGAACAATGAAATATGTAGATAAGGAATGGGGAAAAACACACTAGATATCTGCTTTATAAAAAAAGGATAACTGAGTTCTAGTTAGCATGTATACACAAGTAACATATTTGAAAAATATCAGTAATTATTCTCTGACAGTTATATTGGCTCTTTTTGAAATATTTTTGTGATTGATGAGCATCAGGGGTCATAATCCGAGTTTGTTATCAAAGCTTTTATACAGGTTTTCTTTAGCTCAGGCAGTTTAGCAAGCACCATAGTTGTTGCTTTTTCCTTTTCAAGCTGCCAGCAGAGATCAACTGCTGTTCTTAGGCTGTGAGTTCAGACTAACTTTTTCCAATGTAGTGACTCCTTTTTATACTATTATGCATTTCAGAATTAGCTGCATCTTATTATGTTTAAAACTTCTGATACCTGCGCCAAAAAACTATTTTCAGCATTGTTTGGAAAGTTTAGCTAGGTTAGTTGAATAGAAACATTTTGGTCTCTCTGCTTTTCATCTCCAGATATGCACAATTAATATACACAGGACATTATCACGAACTTTGAATACAAATATGTACGAATAACTTTTAAAAGATATTTCAAATTTCAATGCTATAACATTTAAGTGAAAATGTTTTTCACTTAAGCCAGTTTGCCAAGTCATGTTTCTTTACAGATTCTCTGAAATGCTGCTTTAAGAATGAGGGAATCTAACTCTACTATAGCATTGCCTAAAGCCTTCTGATTAAAAATCTTTTTTGAAAAATGAGTTTACATGCAACCTCCCTCCAAGATGAAGAGGGATTAGAGACAAGTCTCTTCTGCCTGAAATAGTACAATAAATAAAAAATACTATTTAGAGGACAGCAGTTGTCACTGACCTCAGGACGCTGACTCTTGTTCTGCATTCATTGAGACACAGGCACTCACTCTCTGGATTCATCCTCTCACTTCATTTGCTTATGATTTTCCTTCTCCTGCTCTGGATGGCTGCACATTACTCTTGCAGGTACAGTCAATTTCACTACTGGGTGTCCAAAACTTCTGGACAGACAAAAGTACTCTCTGCAGACATCTGCTACCACCAGTTACTCTACTATATAGACACCCAAACTTTCTTCTTCAAGTTTTTCAAGCAGAAAACTTATTTTAAAGACATTTAAAACCCAACTTGGCTAGAGAAGGAAGCTGTGATTACCACTGTTAATACTTCCAGGCTAGTTATTAAATCTTTTCAGGCCATAAAATAAAATTCTGTGTCTGGGAGCTTTTCTCCCCAGTGATGCTAGAAAACTCTTAGCCTGAGTTGCCAACATCTATATGTATAAAAGGATCAGGAGCTCTTCTGAATACTGAATATTTCAGTAAACATATTAGTAATATGCCATATAGTGGATATAAGCACACACAAGGATCCACGTACTTACATTACTTATATGAAAACATTAGTTCAATATAAATGTAACAAATCAAATAGTCAGAAACAGAAAATAAAGGCTCTGGATTTTCTGCAACATTAGATAGATTTAAATTAACATATTTCATTTTGCTCTTTTATTTTTCTTATTAAAATAAACCAGCATGGAAAGTTATATAATAAATCCCAGTTTAGTAAAGAGTCATTTACACAAAAGCTTAAAGAGATCCTTATTCCATAAATATTTAAGCAAGTAGTAATAAATATGTATTACAGGATGTCAATATTATTTACTCTATGGATTTGCTTTATAGGACAACATATTCATCATTATGTTATATATAATGAAAATTTATTACACTTTGATAGTAACTTATTCTAGACTGCTGCATGCAGCAAATTCTTATCTGTATATTGAAATTCTTTCTGAAGAAAATTCTGAGTGCATTCTCCTGATAGGACTACTCGTCTTCTCCTTTTGTTAATTGTTTTGTATGCAGTAGTATGGCTTTTTGGTATGCATTAAATCTTTAACAAATTATGTTTACACATGTATACATAATCTGAAATTTATTTTATTTGAAAGCACATATGGTGTTATTCAAATTTGTAAGATCTACCTTGGACAATCTTTGTCCCAATATTTATGAAGGTGGTTATATTACTGCAATTATTTTAAGGGTGACCACGCACTCCTTTTACTGTCATTTCCTTTCTTTTAAGTTTAATTGGTTAAAGATTACCCAGTTTATTTGTGAACTGAAAATCCCTATAACATTTTAGTTATTAAATTAATTGTTAGCCTTCCCCTTAACCCTCTAGTATTAATATCTGGTAAACATTCTGTTATGTCAGGCTTCTTGAGTGAATATATTGTTGTGTTTATTATTAAGAGAAAACTGGGATGAATATTTCAAGAGTGAGTGTTGCTTATGACTGCGTGCTCCTACTCAAAAGTGAGCAATAAGAAAATCAAGCTGTGAACTTTGCTTTAAAGCAATTTCATGACAGAAATCGTGGTACTGGCATGAAGAAGAACTACTAAATCACTCTTTGCCTTTCTATTTACTCACCTTTTCCAGACAGCATGTACTTATATCTAGACATTCATCCTGGGATTCATGTCAGAGTAGTTTTACAAGAAGAAGGAGGGAAGCTTAGGTGAGAAGCTAAGGACTGCAAGATTACTTTTCCTGTGGGTATCTCACTGTCACATTTGAGTTTTTCTTGAGTCTAGACATGCTATTATCAGAATGATTGCTGATTCTGACTCACAGTGGAATGCTTTTGGACGGCTAGATGTAGAAGTGCAGCATTGCCTTTTGCCTTACATTTGACACAGTATTCTTATCTGGGTTTTAAAATTACCAAACAAGTAAAGACAAAAGGTAAAATGAAATAAAATAAATAAATAAACCAGCAAAAGGCCTACACAAAAAAAAGAACATAAACCCCCCCTGAGTTTATTTCTGAGGAGAAGGAGAATAAAAGGATAATTTACAAATTTAAAAAGGTGTAAATGAGAGTAAAAATGTAAATGTCAACAGACCATTAACATGAAATCAAATTATTAAATCTTAGAAAGCTTCATAATTCATACTTCTTCTACCATATGACAATTTAGTAGGCTCATCAGTTAATAGTTCTTTGAATATCCTCTTCTTTGCACAATGCAATTCCTTTTTTTCTGATGGAAAGTAAATTTCAGGGCTCTGCATGGATCAGCATCTCCCTGGGCCTGGAGGTCTCCCCATGTGGCCATAGTTTTGGTGCTGCATAGCCAAGGCCTGTGCCACTGCCCCAGCCCTCCCAGGGGAAAGGCCAAGGATGAATTGGGACATTGTCCCTCAGGTCAGTGCCAGGGTGCATATCCAGACCAACAGGGACCATGATTGCACAGAGGCGTTGCTGTAACACTGCAGCTGGGGTGGGCATCCAAGGTGAGCTCTCTGGCTTAGAAGCACTTCTCCGGAGAAGGGGAAGCCATTCTTCAGGCATCCTGTAAGTCTTTTCATAAAGGCCAAAAACTTTAGACAAAGTGGGAGTAGCCTCAGAATCATGACAAGTCTTTATCTTGGTTTATTTTTTGTGAAAATCTATTTAAAAATCTGACTTCCTTCCAATATTTGGAAGAGCATATAAATATACAAAGATACTTTTGCAAAAGTTAGAAAAAACCACAAACTCCTAACTAATTTTACACAGAACAAGGAAAGAAGCAAAATGTAAAATGAATTCAAAATATTTAATAGCCTCAGTTGTAAAAACTTAATTCATGCTTCCGTGGTGAATAATTAATTTACTTGGGAATGAAAGACTCTTGACATGAATAAAATTTATTTGTAGGAGTCAAATGTCCACATTCAACTAAATGTAATTGGACAAGCAATTTGATATTCATTTATAGTATCTGTCCATTTTAAAGGGATTTTTAAAATTTCTTTATACGTATATGCAATTTTAATATAGTTGGAGTACATTCTGTTCTTCCATTAGAAGACTTTATTTTAAAAGTACGCTCTTTCAAAACATATTTTTACTACTCCTTGTTCTCTAAGAGTTAGTAGTGTTCAGCCTAGGAAAACAGAGTTGCTAAGACTCTTGCCCATGCAAGAGTCAGGAAATACATCAGGAAAGTAAGCACCAATAATCTCCTGCATTTGCCTTTCAATTTTGTGAGCTGGGGCAAGAAGTGTCAGCTACAGAGAACTGTGGTGGGTTGACCTCGAACTCCAGCTCACCTAATTTCTCTCTCACTCTCCCACCCCAGTCGGATGAGGTGGGCAGGTAAGCTGGAAAAGCTTGAGGTACAGACCAGGAGATCACTTAGTGATTATCACAATGGGAAAAACAGAATGGACTTGGTACCTAAATGATTGGATCCCCATAGGTGGTGGGAGTGTCCCACATTGCAGGGTTCCCAGGTCATCTGGGTGTCACTCCCATGTAGTGTGGTAGCATGGTAGGGCCCAACTCTCTGAGTGTACCAGTGTCAGAAATGTAAAATATCTCTGTATGTCTACAGCTACCATTTCTATACTTTTCTCCATCACAATAAATTTTTTTTCTAGAAATAGAAATAAGTGCTAAATATAGAAAGATATCTGTTCTCTAGAAATCTTTTGTATTACTTATCTGCTTCTTTAAATATTGTCAAAATACATATTTCAACACCCCTCTGTCTAGAAACCATAGAAACCATCTGTGAAAACAACAGGTAATTTTATAACTGATTCATTTGACATTGTTCATAACTGCACTATACATTGTATTGTTATAATCTGTGAGTTGTGACCTTTTTTTTTTACTTTTCACAATAAAACAAAACTAACATTAATTTTTCAAATGCACACATACTTAAATTACAAGTAAGCTCTCACCATAGCTGTCTTTTTCATTGAAAACCAGTATAAAACACTTTTTATCAGGGATTTAGATTCTTGCACTTTATAGTTTCATACAGAAAGAAAAAGAGTTTCTTTCTTCTCTGTAAAAGTTAATTTAAGAAAATTTACATATGTTTTATTATGCATTTATATTAAAACATATGCTCACTTTATAAATTTCCTAGGGCCATACATTTTTACCCTAATAAAACTTTAATCTATAACAATCACAGCAAAATATTGAGTTCCAAAGAGTGATGCTGAAATACTGGTTTTATTCTATATACCTCTCTGCTAACTGAAAAATTGCTCTTTTATGGAGTCACACAACCTGGTTTTCAACCAAACTTTATTATTCATAACATATCATTATTGGTTTATGAAAATCACAGTGCTATTACCCTCTGTCCCCCTTAAATTAGATTAGAATTTAGACTAAGCAGAACATTGCTAATTCTTTTCCCAAAATTTGTAGCTCATACTGACGGTTTCATTCATGATGTAACAAAAGATACACTTACCACTGAAGACAATTAAATGTATCTTTAAAGACATGTCCTTGTTTAAATACCATTCTTGATTCTATCAGGAATATTTTAGATTATGCAAAAATAAGTCAAAGCAAGGAGAAACAGAAAATTATAAGATTCAGCATTGTTATTTGGAGAGGAGACAGGATGTGCTCAATTACCCTATAATTCATTAACCTTGGTAAATCTACAAGAGTACATTAAGTTCAACATCTGCTCACGTACCTTTGAAGTCTGAGGCTAACCACAAAATATACAGATATGCTGATTTAGCAGCTGAATCTCTAAGTTAAGATGACATTCAGAGTATAGTTTATAATTATCAGAAACAAATCGCTTAGAAAGACCTGAAGGATGCATTTCAGTCAATACATCCTTCAGCATGGATTACATCCTTCAGCATGAATAAAATTATAATTTTCATAAAGTCTTTATTGAAAAAATGAGATGGTTACAGTTAATTATGTAGTTTTTATTTCCCATAAATTATACCAGTGTACAGACAGTTTCAGTGCTTCCCTGAAAACACGTCAAAAATACATTAATATCTTCCTGTAATTAATAACAGGGAAAATAGTGATTTTTTCAGATTATTATTAGCATTATTATTATTATTATTATTATTATTAGTGAGAAGATGAAACCCTTGAAATCTCTAACAGATATTCAGACACATTTATTCAGTGTATTTCTTATCAGAGAATAATTCTTCTTGAGGCAAATAAAGAATTGTATCAGGATATCTTCCTCTCTACTCTGTTTCCTCTTTCTGTATATTTTAAAATCCATATTGTATACTTCTGCCTGTCAGTTAAAAAGAAATCATACTTTTTTTCTACTCTGTTTATTTCTAGAATACAAAGTGTACATAGTAGATATAATAGACTGCTTACGTATATAATATGTAGATATAATAACTACTTGTCAGTTAAAAAGAAATCATACTTTTTTTCTACTCTGTTTATTTCTAGAATACAAAGTGTACATAGTAGACTGCTTACATATATAATATGTAGATACAATAACTGCCTTCATTTCAAACCAAAGACTTCTTCAATCTGTTGAAATGCCATTTCCTGTTCTGTTCTGATTATACACATCTTAATGATGTCACATTTCTGTCTACAACTTGAAATTTACCTGAATTTAAGAAATCAAGGTGAAAAAACCCTATCTTTTACTGTTTGAAGGTAGAAAAGGACCAAAATTTCTTGTATCTCCTCCATGTCTGGCTAAAATCTGCCCCTCCTGAAACTGCATAAACTTTTCCTTTGATTTCACTTCTTCACAACCCTACAGTCTTTAGTATAGGCATGCAGTTCTCCTAGAATAAAGAAGTCTCACATTAAAAATGTTGATATATTTCCAAGTGGATTAAGGAAGATTTTGGACAGAATCCAAAAACTACCTTTTTTTTTCCTGTGTCTGGTAAAACCAATTCCAACTGACAAGTATCTCAAGTGGAGAAGAGGACATTGGCTGTTTCACTGAGAACACTTTCAAGTCTTAGTATTCAACAAGTGGAGAAACATCTAAAGGAAAACTGCATCATATGCAGAAACATGCCAGTAAACACACTTTTTGCTTAAAGATACTGTGATTTTTATTATTTCAAACCTTCAAAATGAAACAGCAATATCTGTGAATGATAGTGTTTATCATTTTAATGCCATATTGTGCACACTAAGCAACACCAATAGTTTAATATGCTACTGGATCACACTGGTGACATTAATGGCAGTGGATTCAAGATTAAGAAGTACATATTCACAAATACCTGCATGTCTGGAGTTGAATAAATTATGATTACGAGTCATAGATACCTGTTTTGAGTAGCTCACAGAAATATGCATTGAAATTTGATGCACTTAAAGTTATTTTTTATTTTGTGTATCTCTAAAAATGTGACTGCTGTCCTCAAAATGTCAAATGATAATTCTAAAAAGTCTCCTATTCTACACCTTCTGGTGTCATGTTTTCCTTTCTTCATTTTACAAAATATATGTGCAAACTGCTCACTACCTGATGCGATATATGGGTTTGCTTCCTCAGTTTCCTTTAGCATATCAAATAACGGAGTCCCTAATTAATCATTAATTATCAACTCACTAATTAAAATTAATTAGTATCACAGCATTTTAAACATCTGTGGAAACTTACATATATTCTTGAAGCTGTGTATGGTATATTAGTTCTGGCTATATTGGCCAATATAACATTGTTATATTGAATTAATGGGTTGGTTTGCTCCATTAAATTGAATTGTTTTTATAAGTTCTCACCATTGTTCCTACATGCTCTTTTGTTCCTAAGTTTGACCCATAACACTTCTGCAAATTCTTATTCTTTCAAGCAATTCAGAAATGTTACCATACTTTGCTATTAAGTTATTTTATCACTTTTCTCTAAGCAACATTTCCCTTAAACAGATTTCAACTTTTTTCCATGGATTTCCCTTTCTCTAGCCTAACAAGTCTCATAACATTACTGCCAGCAGAATAGAAAATCAGAGGAAATTTTAGCATAAATATCCCTAGGCATGTTGTTTTCCTTTTAAGTTAGGAGCATATGCTCTCATTTTAATCGCTGTGGAGAAATAGATGCTTCTTGGGCACAGCTCAGCATTGAAGCTCTGGAACAGAGTCTGTTCAGATCACACAGAGTACAGAACTGCAACATAACAGTTTCCTCTGTATTATGAAGCAGGCCTTTTTTATTTTCCAACTGGGTGCAGAGGAGAAGGTTTGCATCTGGATGCCAGTGTACACACAGTTAGGGCGCATACTTGGAGGTGCAAACATGGGCATAAAACCCATATTTTATACATCAGAAGTGATTTTTAAACAACTTAGTTAAATTTGTAAACTAAATAGCATAAATATCCTTTTATTTAGTACGTTCTTCCAGGGTCTCAGAGACACATTAGTGTTCTATCTGTTTCTTCTGAAATTCTGAGAGCTTAAAGACCAATCACAGACACACTCAGGCTGTACAAGACACATATGAACCTGTAAAAAATAACAAGAGGTTGTACATACGTGACTGAATGAACTTTTATCACACTCAGAACTTTCATATGACCAAACAGGGATCACATCTTTTATGCAGATAAAATAATTTATTCATGGTCTAAGTAATGTTTTAAAAAAGTGTAATAAAAATACAACAAGCAGATATCATTAATCTAATTACATTGATATTAACACTTTTCAGTCAAATTGTTAAATCATAACATTATAACTAGCAACACAGTAAAAATCATTGTGCACACAGATATTCTAGCATCTTTCCCTTTTCTCCATTGCAAAACTCACCTCCCTAAGCACCTGCAGTCAAAGGTCAAAGGCCATTTTTCTTACCATGCAATTCTGTGAGTTGCCAGTACCCAGAGCCCTTTGTCAAGGGTGGTATGGTGTCAGTAGTGGTTATAGTTTTCTTTTCTTTTCTTTTCTTTTCTTTTCTTTTCTTTTCTTTTCTTTTCTTTTCTTTTCTTTTCTTTTCTTTTCTTTTCTTTTCTTTTCTTCTCTTTTCTTCTCTTTTCTTCTCTTTTCTTTTCTTTTTCTTTTCATTTTCTTTTCATTTCCTTTCATGTTTCCAAGCAGTCTATTGCTCACACTACTCTTTTTTTCCTGATGCAGAATTTTACCTTCAATGACCATTAAGTTTTATTAAACCCCTACCCTATGTGGGACAATTCCTTGCTCCAGTTGCATAAAGCTAAGCTGAAGCTGCAAGCAAGTTAGAAGACAGTCATCAGATTGCTGGGCAATGTGGTGTTGCAGCTAAAACTAAACTGAAACAAACTCAAAACTGGACATATCCATAAAGTCCTGAAAAGCCATTAGCTTTTTTATTCCTAAGTTAATAAAAGAACTCTGATGGGCTCAGAACTGTGAAGAGCCTGCATCTGCTGTTTTGCAGTGCTATAGCTGTAATCGTTCTTCTGGGTCTTCTGAATTCTTACAGAATTTAAAGAGCTCATAGCTTGTGCATGGCTTTTCCAACAAATTACCATCTCCTGTTTCATTATTTTCCTTTTTCATTTGATGTTTTCTAAGACGAGTGGACCTTTCTCTGAGGCAGTCTCTTGTTTTGCTTCTACACAGAAATCCTCAGTCTGCTTAGTATGCTGAATTCTCTTTGAATAACTAAGATTCTATAAGCATAATGGACCTTTTCTAACCTAATTTTAACAAGGAAATTTTCTGAGGCTGAGCAACTCATCCAAAGAATATCTTAAAAGCCTTTAAATAAACACCTTTTAAATAAATTTTAAATAAACACCTTTCCACTTACGTCTAAGGGCACATTCATCTAGCAGAGGGTTGTAGCTATATAACTTCGTATAAACAAAAAACCCCAAAATATATGTGTTCATTTATATTGTTTTTCTGTGCAATGTGTCTAAAATAATGTGAGGGGTTTTTTTTTTGTTTTGTTTTGTTTTTTTTTTAATTTCAGCAGAGCAGTATTTTTATAGAATGAAAGCAGGGATATATCTTGCATGTGCTGGGATTGCCTTAGGGCACATGGAAATGCTTGAACAGGAAAAAAACAAACTAGGAGAAAACACACATACACACAAAATTAAACTATAATGCTTAGTGTTGCCAGGTTATTGTATTAAATTCTCCATAGTCTAATTCAGTTGAGAGTTACAATATTTGTACAAAATACATATCAGTTGAGAAGTGCTGTTGAAATTTTCATTTCCTTTCAGATCTTTAATCTAAAAAAAAGTCACCAAATCCCCAAACCCTGAACCCATAACCTGAATTTCTCTTCTCAGAATCTGAAAACATTTTTGTTTTTAAAATGTGATGTTGTAAAAGTGAAATCCATAGTTTTTTCAATAGACTCCTAAATGTGTTTTTTTCTTCATGTATACTAAAACAAAATGTTGATGTATTCAACCCTACATCTTCATTTGCAATTGAGCTTTCCTGCTGTTGGTAAATTTTGGTAATTCTCTAAACACAAAGTGTCTAGTTTAAAAATTAGACATTGATTAATCTGCACAGGGTGGAAACTTTTCACAAATCAAGCATACCAAGGAGAAAGCAGAAGAATGCATACAGTAAGGTTTACATGAACCCGCCTATCTAGTACACAGCTATTGCCTGTCTAATGCATAATCACTCAGTTTGTGCAACCTCATGCAATACCTGAGCCTGCATGGGCCTCTCTGGGGGACTCTCTTTGAGATGGAGTAAGGAGTACCTCCCCAAGTGACCAGCAAAGTTCACCTTAGGACACAGAGAATACAAGATTGCTGGCCAAATAAGATGTGACCTACAGCTCCAGCACCACATTTTCTTAAACAATTGTCAAGCAGGACATAAAATGCAAAAGCTTTCTATAAGCAACACGTGCTTAACACACTTGATAACATCTACATGCATCTAAAAGAAGTGTCAAAGATGAGAATGTTACCATCAATTTCCATCTATGACGGAGATCAAAGAGGGACAAAGAATTCTACTTAAAGGCATCTCCATCTGTAGTGGTTTCACTGGTTTACCCTATTAAAAGAAAGTTCTTTATTACTTATATCCTTTTTTATATGTCATGATTTTGAGATAGAAGGCAACTTAAATTTTTATTATTTTCCTGGTCCTTTTTGTGATCCAGCATGTATTGACCAACTAAATTTTCCTATGTGAACTATTATTAACTTACCATATTATAGAAGAAGCTTTTCAACAGCTGCCAGTTCTTGTCAATATGTCAACAATTGTCAACAATAAACTTCAGTGTAAGTACAATTATAGCAAGGCTGGTTGTGGCTGTGAAAATGTCACCTAATGTTTTACAACCTTTAACAAAATACGTTTTTTTTTTTTAAAGAATGAAGTTGTTACCCTCTACAGAGTTTTCTAATGAATGAAAAAATAACAAAAAACCAGGAAAAAATGAATGCAATCAGATGCAATACAATGTTTGAGATCCAAATGGAAAAAAAATGAAGACTGGAAGATTTACAGGAAAGCAGAGAAAATACACAAGTATATGTGTAGGAACTGTGGTTTCGTTTTGGTCTTTTTTTTGTTTGAAGTTGATTTGCTTTTTTCTTTTCTCTGCCTGATACAATTTCTTTGTTTCTTTTTTCCCTCTTGCCTTTTTTTTTTTTTTTTTATGGCACATTCTGTCAATGTAATATAAACCCTCTGTTAGTTTTGACAGCAATAATTCAGTGATACTTCTCATTTTCCTTTGGGGCCTGATTCATTGAATAGTTACCTGAGTCATTCTGACACCTGCAGTAAAAGTCACATTACTAACAGCAATATATAGCTTAATAAAATCTTTTTTTTTTTTTTTCACTTAGAAAATTACCATACTTTGTAACAAAAATGTAACCACGGGGAATTTTATTAGCACAGGTGAATACAAATAGCAGCAAAAGCATCCTGAGAGCTCTTGAGTAATGAAAAAGACCACAAGACATGATCTATGTAAATTGAATTCGTACCATATTGTGCCATGAGCTCTGTTCATGCTGAATATGTGCATTGTGACTTTGAGGCAGCCGGATATACGCTTAAAATACAATGGAACTTCCATTAGGATTCAAAGATTTTGGTTTCCAATTCCACTATAGAATTACATCTTAAATAGACTGTGAATACTTTTTTCCTTTAACTTCTCCTTTGGTTATAAAAAAACAAAAACAAAATCCTTCCTGGTTTTTCTGACTGTCATTTTCTCTTTTTAAAAAAATTTCTTTCTTATGTTCTTTCTCTCTTTCTTTCATATTAAACTGTACAAAATCTTTTTGTTTTTTCATAAATTGGTATGAGTTCTTTTTATAAAGTAAAATGAAATAGGATTTCTTGCTCAACTTTATAAATTGTCAGTAAAAACAGATAAATCACCTTTTGTGATTTTTTTTTCCTTGTGAGCAAGAACATGCATCTGAATATAGAGTATTGCTTTGAGTTTTCCATTGAGCAGGCAGATAGAGCATGCAGCCAAAATTTCATAAGGAAGAGTTGGCATACTGAACTGCAACCTGGTGCTGCAGCAAGTCAGCAGATTTCAAATCAGCTTTTGTCCTCCAGGAAAGAATGACTTTATCGTATAGAGGTGTCTAAACCTCTTTTAAAGTAACACAAGCACATATTTCTCTTGTTTTGGAGTCTATGTCAACATTAGTTTCTACATACTAGCTTTTTGTTAAAAGGGCTGAAGCTGGGACTTATCTGACAGAACGTTGTATAGTGTTTTAAACTAGAACAGGTTTAATAGATGTACACAGCATCCCACTCCCCAGTAGTGGGACAGGGAAGAAAATCAGAAGGGCAAAAGTGAGAAAACTGATAGGTTGAAAGACTTCTTAATTAGTAAAGCAAAAGCTGAATATGCAAGTAAATTAAACTAATTCATTCACTTCAAATCAGCAGACAGTTTTCCAGGAAAACAAGGCTTCTTCACATGTAATAGTTACTTGAGAAATAAAAGCTAGAGGCAATGGGAAACAAATCAGGAAAAACACATCAACAAGAAATCTCATAGCTTGAGATGAAGTCAAGAAGATCATCTTGATCACCTTACTTACCAATTGCCATCACAGTAAAAACAGACTCAGACTGAGAACAATTTGGTTTATTGCCCATTAAGCAACATATGGACAGTGAAAAACAAAAGCACAAGCATTAAACACCTTTCCTGCCCCTATTCCCTGGCTTACCTTCACACCTTCATCCCCAATTCCTCTATCTCCTCCCCACCAGAGCAGTTCAGGGGAAGATGGGAAATGGGGGTTGTGTTGATAACATCCACTCTCTGCTACTCCTACCTCCTCACAAGTTTACCCAGAGCAGGCTGGACTATGCACAGACAGAAGGGGGAAAAAATCCCTCTTCCCATGGAATTCCTCCTTCTCTTCAGGCTTTGGTCTTAGTTCTGCTCTTTGTCACTCGTTTTGTTCCAACCTCATCTATTTTCATGGCATTTTTATCCATTCTTAAATATGTTTTAAGTGAGGCACCACCATTTTGGCTGAGGGCCTCAGCCGTGCCCTGTGGTGGGTCCACTGGAGCCAGCTGGAAGCTGGTGTATTCAACATGGGCAGCCCCAGTCTCTCCTTAATGAGAACACCCCTGCAGCCATCTCCTGCCACAGCTTTCGCTAGATCTAGATCCAATTCACTTTAATTCAGTAAGTATTTCCTTATTGTATTCAGTGTGCCCTGACAAAGGCAGGAATGATACATCTGACTTTATGTTCTCAAAAGGCGAATTTATTATTTCATTATACTATATTATATTAAAGAATACAATATGATACAATACTAAAGAATACCGAAAAGATACTTATTCAATGCTAAAAAGATAATAATGAAATCTCATGACTCTTTCCAGAGTCCCGACACAGCTTGGCCCCAATTGGCCAATGAGTCAAAACAACTCACACGAGAGACCAATTAAACAATCACCTGTGGGTAAACAATCTCCAAATACATTCCACATGAGCACAACACAGGAGAAACAAATGAGATAAGAATTGTTTTCCTTTTCTCAGAGGCTTCTCAGCTTCCCAGGAGAAAAATCCTGGGTGAAGAAATTTTTTTCAGAGAATGTGAATGTCACATTTCCTTATTTCATAAAGGATAAGACCATTTTCTTCTCCACTATTTTTTCTTGCAGTGTTATTTGGTTTGCAATAATTTTTTCTTCTGTCATGTATGCAGACTGGAAATTTATCTGTTAAACGTTATCTTCTATACTCCCACACAGCAGAAGAGAAGAGGACCGTTGTATTTAATGGCAGCAGAGTCCCACATAAAATGAAAATAATACAATATTATATTTTAATGTGGTATCAGTGAATAAAGGCAAATAAGAAATGTTCTTTATTTATGACTAAGTAGATCCTCCTTATTCATCATTCACCTTGTTTATTCTTTTCTAATTTTACTTTTTTGGTTGATCGTCTTATAAGAACTCTCAGCTCACACATCATATATCATCTGGCTTGTGCTGCCTTTTCTCTCCACTTACTAGATAATAAAAACTTACATGTATTTATCAAACATACAAATTGTAAATTCTATGGAAACATTTCAAATGCAGTACAAGAACTTCAAGCAATTTATATTTTCTATTGGAAAGAATAGTAATGAGATATGTTCTGTGTCTGTGATTAATATGTAGCAGACAAAGATCCTCCATCACAATTTAAACACAGGAAGTTTGAATGGAATAATTGAGGACAGACACTCAGAGGCTGATGAATAGAAGTTATTTCTAAGATTAATCATCATTTTTGAAGAAGAGAAAAGATAATGTTACATGATTTTTCATCATAAACTTATTAAAATATACTTTTTCATTTTCACTAAACTGACAGTACTATTCAAACTAGAATCTAATTAAGTAATCTGCTTTTTATATGGTAGATCCAGTTCACATGTCCATAAACATTGTAGCATTTGTTTCTTTTTTTTTTTTCTCTTCACATGCAAACTCTTCAAAAGCCAAGCCAAACAAAAACCCTCCCACTACTCTCCACAGTATATGGGGTGATGCAGGCAAACAACAAAAAAACCTGAAGACAATCTGTAATTAACATATAAAACAACAGGTAATGACTAAGTGGATTAAAAAAAAAAAGAACACAGGCAAGCCCCAAAATATACACAGCAATTAACACAGCAATTTTCTGACTGATAGCAACTGTTTTGAAGAGATTACCATAACAGGGTCTCTGGAGGAACACAAAGGAAAATGGTAGGTTGCACACCAGCTGATAGACTTGACTGGCAAGAATGCTCTTCGAGAGGCTGAAAAGCTGCTCATGTTGACATCTTTGGTCAGCATTTCTTAAAAAGAAAGCAAGTTGTCTTTATATGTAATGCTCTTTCAAGACATGTGGCAGTTCAAAAGCCTAAAGATTGGTCATATTAATGTTAAGGTTTCAGAACACTAAGCTGTTAGTGAGTAATTTACAATAACAACAAAAGCAATATAGTTTCCAATAGGCTTGTAATACAAATTAGGTACGTTTTGTTGCAGTGTGATATAAAATTTATTCATATAAGTTGAACCTGATCACACAGCTCACTCTTTACAAAGCCATAGATTACCCCTTGCAGTTCAATTATATCAAACCTCTGAAACAGGGGTTGAGATAAGGGCAGGAAGATCCCTCAACAGTTACTGTCACAGGCAAACATACAGACTGCAAGAAAATTAGTTTAATTTATTACCAATCAAACAAGGGTAGGATAGGGAGAAATAAAATGACACCTTAAGAACACCTTGCTCCACCCCTCCTTTATCCTGGATTTAACTTTAGTCCTTAGTTCCCTGTCTCCTCTGTCCCAGTGGTGAAACAGCCTTTGTGCATATGAGAAGAGCTGAATTATCTCATCTGCTAGATGAAATGAGTATTGCTGCAGGTCTCCTTCTTCAATAAAAGCAGTTTGGCTTTCAGAAGGCAAATTGATTGAAAGTGAAAATTTAATCTCAAAAGATCCAGCAAGTTGATACTAACTTCTAGGAATGATCATAGAAATTTTTTTGAATTAAAAAGCTGGAAATAAGCTTTATAATTCTCTTAAGTATGTCTCAGGAAGGAGCTGTCTTTTGAGGGAATTATCTGCAAAAGTTGCAAAACATCTTTTTTTCTACAATGACATGATCCCATAGTCACCAGAGTGGAAGTAGGGATTAAAATTTAATATTTTTCAACTGCAGGGCATCTATAATTACTTATTTTCCCTAGAAATGCAGTTTTTGGAATGGCAAAACATAGGACTCCATTTCTAGCTAAGAGGGGAATATGTGTTTTCACTAATAGGAGGGAGAGTGATAGACATGATGGCCACATATAGCATGAAGGATCTTGCATGAGGGAAACCTTAACTTTCTTTTTTTTTTCATTTTATCAACTATGAAATTTTTATATGAGAAATCAAAAAAAAGAAAAATACCATTTACCCCTGAATTCCATATACTACCTTCAGTTCAAATATGGCTTTTTGCATTTTAATCCTAACCTTTGATATCAGAAAAGAAAGAAAACTGGCTCCGTTAGCATGCAAACTATTAATGCATTCCTTAAAAAAAGATTACCCTTGTCTGAGAAACTCTAAGGGTTGTGAGGACAAGGGAATATCTGGAGAAGAGAAGTTCCATTTTAAAAGCCAGAAGCCAGATTAACAAACAGGACGGCGACTATGTTGTCAGCAGACCAGAACAAAAGCTAAGAAAAGAAACAAAGTGAAAGAGCTTCCTTCTAAAGCAGCAGTGTTTGCAGTGGAAGTGGCAGAGCTGCTCAACTTCTGTGCAGAACTCAGTGAGTCCATATATTCTAAATCACATTTCCAAAAGCAGCACCTTGCACCTGGCCTTGTTGAACCCCATAAGATTTTCAGGTGCCCATGTGTTCATACGGGTTTCTAGCAAGAGGAAGATAATGGATTTGGAAACAAGACTGAGTTATGTCCTCATATAGCCATCCTCAGGTTTTTTGTCTGGTACAGCTGTTGTCCAGTTATGGACCATTTTGTAGCTCTTGTCCCTAGTAACTCTTCTGCCTCAAAAAATAAGATAAATACTGAATCTGATCATGATTACTGTGCTATGCTATAAAACAGGATCCTCTTGTTAGGGACCTTAGCCAAAAAATAAAGCTCTTTTTGAAGTGCAACTGTACAAATTAAGAAAATTCTTTCCCCCATTATACTGTCAACCATTACAGAACTTTGCTCATTTTTTCAAGGTACACAATAATTGTGAATAATGTCTGAGAATATATTGTGCCATTGTAGACACCTCTTTAAATCCCCAGTATGTGTAAAATTGAAAGGATTATGTTAATAATTTACAAGAAATAAATATCTGATAGAATGTAAGGGAGATATAATTTAAGGGAAAGTGAAACACTTCTTTTAGTTTCCATATTGCCTTTGTTGATTGAGAAAAGAATGAATACTGAACCAGCCTGGAACAGTTATTGGAAATTTTCAAAAACTCTGTACCTAAGACTGGGTGTTCTTTAAATGCAACATATTTAACCGGTGAATTTTTCACATATAGGATTAATAAAGCATACTATTTCCAGTATTCATAATTATCTTTGTTTCTTGTTTTTATGTCTTTTGGTCATGATCCAGGCTGGGTTCCAGGCTCCTAGATTGAAATGTCACAAAGGTGAAGTGACATAGAGATCAGAGTATACAAAGTCTTGCTATAGCCATTGGAAATCCAATCTTAAAATACTCATCTTGCTTTGAAGGAGATACTTATGCTGAGACTGTTGGGGACTTACAAAAGAGATATAATGAGAGGGAGGGGGAAAAACATGTTATAAATTTGAATTTAACCCTTGTTTGAGCAAAGATATGGACTAGACGATTTCAAGAAAGAGTTTCCAATGTTAGCTGGAATTTTAAACTTTCCTCTTGAACAAAAGCAATTAGCAAATTACATTAAAAAACCAGTATGTTGAGAACATCTGTTGATAATGTTTTCAAGTGACTGAACTGCACTGTGCAGTATAAATTTTGTGGAGCAGCTGTTCTCAGAAATAGCTGGCGGGACAATGAAACCTTGTTTTTACAAATGATATGCATGCTTTGGAAACTTGCATTTACCAAAACCTATTGCAATATCTGCTTGAGTTGTTGCTATGCTCTTACCTCAAAATTCAATGAGGCGCCATATAACAGTATGACCACCATGTAACAGTATGAACAAACATATACTAGATATGTAATATGATAGATATGTAATATAATAGATATTTTTCTACATGTCTCTGCTAGCAAAGGTAAGAATACAGGGTTTTACCTTCAAACTTAACTTGATGGTAATTACTATAAGAAATAGCTCTTTTTAATCTGTTGTGTACCTTCAAATTTTCCACATGGTGTCTGCTTTTTAGGATGATGAGGAAGCCTTTCTGAGTCATACTTCAAAATATTTCCAAAAACCAGCATAAATGTTTAGGTTTGAATGTGCTTTCTGAAGTATAATATGCTTTCTGAAGTATATTTGCACAGCACAAATTATTCCATTTTTAATTGCAATGATTTTTAATAACTAAACATTCACAAGGAAAAAACTCAAAAAAATATACAGTAAAAATGGATTTTGATAAGTGCAATATTTTTAATCTTTTCAATAGGGATTATATATTTTAAAATACTTTAAGAATCATTCTAGATAATGAAACAATTACCAATCCTATTTAATTTCAGGGATATTTATTTTTATAAAACCCCCTATATTTAAAGAAATTCATTTGCAATAAAAGATGCAACTAAGCTTTTTAATGTGGAATATTATAAGGAAAGAGCTATTTATTTGAAATTGAGTTTATTTATGGGATTTAATAATTAATAGAAGAAGAATATACACTTTAGTGTTCAAAATCCTAAGGGGAAAAATATTAATACAAATTAGAATTATAATGCACAAATACGACGATAAAATTAAATTCAAGATAATCACTTTGTATAAGGACAGATTTGCCAATAAGTTTGCATATGTCACTAAAAAAAACCAAACAAAAAAACCTATGCAATTCTAATAAAACAGATATTTTTGTTAAACTTAATGCTTAATGTGATTTCAATTTACTTTTTTTCAGGTCATTTGCATTTTCTTATCTTCAGGTATTAGACTCTTTTGCTATTTATTTTCCATTTTTTCAACATTATTTTCATGACTACAAATCCAGTTTGAATGAGTGTTCAGAAATTTGTAGCACCAAGAGATTCAGATAGTAGAAATCAGTATTGATTCTTTAAGTCCAACTTTCAATAAATGAAATGGCTAAATCTAAGCAGAAACTATGACGAACATCCCAGGTCTTTTGGGGTCACCAGTGTCCAACTTTGATTTAAAAACAAACAAAAAAAGCAAACAAAGCCCACTTACCTGAAGTTAATGGAGGTTTAGGGGTTTCATAAGCCAAAGCAACAACAGAACTAAACAAAAACTCCCTAAAGTGATATTCATAAAACATCCTCCTTACATTGTGATATTCTTTTTATTAGATTACTTAGGTTCTCTTCCCTATCTTTTGCATTTCATTGTTTTCAGTAACACAATTCTCATTTTCTTAAAAAAAAGGTGAGTATTAATAACTATTACAAAATATATGTGTTTTGTAATAATTGTTAAAAATGTTAATAATAATCATAATCTGATCAGTTTTTTTGTTTAAAATAACTAAATTTTGAAAAGACCAAAACAAATATTAGAAGTACTTATTAACTGTAAAGCAGTTTTCTTTGGAGCCTTTGTGGGAGTGCCAAAAATTGAATTTAGATGGATACACAAAGCTATGTGTCTGTAAAGTATAGAATTCATTAAACACTTCTATTTTAAAAGAATTTAAAACATAATTAAGAAAAAAAAAATATACACTTCTGTATGCACAAAATGAAAAATGAGTTTAAAAAGTCATTAATTTAGCTTATCTCTGTACCTAACTAATGCAAATGATACAGTATCTTTCATGAAAAAAACCCCAAACCAAAAGAATTTAGAAACAGACAAAACAAGTGAATACAGTATCTGAAGTGTGACTTCACCAGTTGTGGTTCACAGCTTATTTTCATCAAGTGAGTGATTGAGTTATTCAGAAGTGAAAGTGTACTTTTTAGTTTTCTGTTGCTTCTAATACTTTTTATTTGCCAGATTCATCATATATTTTATGATCTTTCCCAGAAAGACTAGAGAAGACTGTAGTAGAACAGTTTAAATTGCTTTGGTTTTGAAATGAAAATTGGAGTTTCAAATGCATAATCTAATTTCAATAGATAGCATTCTTTAAAGAGATTATATCCATTACACTGTTCTGAGTTTATGTTCATATAAGTTTCTGTTAAAATTGATTAAACAGAAGCTGAACTTAATGTTCTTTTTTATTCAAAAAAGTTTCAATGTATGTTATTGACTCATTCCAGGATATCCTTCTTTCCTAGCTAAGGGCTTCAGAGGTATCAAGAACTATGTTTGCTAATACTCCCCTCAGCTCCTAGAGAGATTTTTGTTATTACTTTGCTGCTGCATTTCCTTTTGAATAAAACATATTTGAAGAACATTGCATAACTGGGACTCGTTCTACATTTATCACTTCCTACTTCTTTACTCAATTCCCTCCCACACACTCAAAATATGCAAATTTTAGATTGTTTCATTTTTTTTCAAGGTTGAAACTCTTTTTTACCTCAATCCTTTGTAATCATTATTTTCGTTAACTGCATTACCAGTTTCAAAATAAATAGACTCAGTAATACCACTAAAATCTAAGCCTTGATACTGAGAATTTTACTTTGGTTCAGATTTTTTTATGACATGTTAAGATTTATTTTGGAGGCTGCTGATAATTAGTGCTCATTAGAAGTTCTAACCTGCTTCCAAACAAAGAGAACAATTTTGAACACTGTCTTGGCAATGAACTCTTCATTTACATGGCTTAGATAGGCAGGTAACCAAGTCTCAAAGCATATATGTGGACTTTACTCAATTAAATTAGCTTTTTTTTTTAATATGTAATAGAATATAGACTGAGGTATTCCAAAATATATTTAGTGGGTTGAAAAAGGATATGTTAATTGTCATGATTAATGATATTATAGTGTTGATTAAAACAAAAATGCACAATATTAATCTAAGCAATGGTATTTTAAATAATTTTAATAATATATTTACTGTGTATTTATTAATACAGGTTTATGTTAGTATTTATTACTTACATATTATTTGATTTGTTACTTTCTCATCCCTTTTTCCTGTCTTTGAAGAAGTGCAACTTATAAATCCTCCATCACTTCTAGCCAACTTTAAATTTGTCAAATTAAATTTGACAAAAACCGGATTTTAATTTTCCCAATCATTGTTTGAGACAAAAAATCATTTAAAAGTTGCAGACTTTCTTTACACATTTCTGATAGAAAACCACAGTTTTTCCAATCTAGTTTACTGAGCTGATCTTGTAAAATGATTTCTTTAAACCCAAAATAAATCTTGTTAATAATACAATTTATATATTTTTAAACTGAAAATAATATTTCATATCATTACTTGCAGCAGCATGTAGTTTTTTATAGAAAACAATATTCTAAGGATTGATAGGACTTTATAAGAAGCAGTTTTCTTTCAAGAGGTGCTATGAAAAGATAACCTTCAGCAAAGTCAATGAGAACAACTATTCTGAAATATATAGAGAATTGTTTCTTCAGCACATAGAATAATAAAAGGGTAAATGTTTCATTTACTACGGTAATCTTTAGTATCTGGATCCTTCAGTGAACTTCCAGTGACCCTTCAGTGAATAACAACCTATAGTTGTTATTCATTGTCTGTATATTCTGTGTAGAACACTCATCCCAAACAAAGTAGGAACAAAAATGGAGAAGACCAAAGAAGGTTGCCCAATTCAATAACCAAGGAAAATTAAGATTGTTCTATACCAGCCCATACTCTACATCTTTAACTTTTCAGAAGAGAGAGAAGAAATGCTGTAAGCTCCTTTACAAGATTAGGAGTCACAAGGAAAGGCTAAGGCCAGTGTCTTCACTTCCAAGATCTCAGTTTACTGACAGGTTAATCCTTCTAGGTGTTTCTGTGTTTGGAGGCGTAGGAAGAAAATTTAAATTCACACTGTTAATTAGAGCCCATACTTAAAATTTCACAATATAATTATATAAATGTATATATTTTGAAATATATAAATATACTCCAATATAATCCAGTCTCTAGTCTATCCTCAGCTTTGTTTTAAGTTCCACTAAGACTTTCTTAATTATCTCAGCATATTTTACAGTGCTTCCTGAAGATTTGGAAGGGCATGAATCAAATAATTTTATATTGAAAAGTAAATATTAGGAAGAAATAAGATAAAAAATTACAATTCCTTATAATAGTAAAATCACCTTACTATATTACTCTATTTCTGAGTAATTTCTTTTTAGGAATGGACCTGTGATGGGAGGTGCACAAGCAAAAGATGCAGTCTGCTTTTGACATCAATGAAACGGATAATAATTTTAATACGTCCAGACAAGACACTTATTTTTTGTCATGAAATTAATCCACAACAGTAAATATTTTGAGAAGTGAAAATGAAATTATTGGAGAGAAGACTGAATCACTGAGAAGCTAAAAAAAATTTGCCATAAATTTCACTAAAATTGCATGGCATTTCTGGAATCCTTTTCGTGAAAGGATTTGTTACTCTCCTGTGAAAATCAGATAGACAAAATAATCAAGCAATCTGAACAAAAATGTCTTATTTAAATAGGGGTTTGGGATGATGATACACATCTAGGTGAGCAGTACTTCATTGCTGTCAGTCTCTATCATCTGTTTTGTCAAATTGCAAACTTAATGTTTCTGATATCTAAGTAGAGGTGACACACAGTGAACTTCATGTAACATAAAACTTAAAATAATGTCTACATAGAACACTTGAATTTGTTAATGATTACACATATTAGCCACAGAAGTTTCAGATTGTATCCATTTTTTCTGATAAGCAGAATCGGTAAAAAAATTCTCTGAGGTCTATAGGGGGAATATATTACAGTCTACTGGATTAGTGAAGGAAGAATTGTTATTGTAGTAATAAGCTTTGTCCTGGAAGCTTCAATATAAAGACCTGTCAGACTTGCTTTGTCTGAATTTGGGCTGGCCTGGGCTTGCCTGGAGCTTTGCTTTAGCTTGTTTAGGAACTGAATATTGAATTATTTCTTTTTGCTTACTTTTTATTGTTGTGTTACAAACATATAATAATTTAATATAGATTTCAAAATAATACCAATACAATGTCGTTATTCTCTGTAGCATAAATTGCCTACAATGATGGAATAAAATTGCAACTTAAGGAGTGCAGGCATATGATGACAACAAAGGCCTTCAAAGCAAGGGCATGGAATATTACAAGAGGCCTCAGGGCTCTTGTATTATTGAACATACTAGAGGTCAATTACAGGTCACTAAAGGAATCCAGTCTGGGGAAATTGGTAACTGAGATTTTAGTGGTAACAAAGAGAAAAAAGAATCCAATATATGTCGGAGCACACCATTCATAATTTATCTGCATTTTAGGTGGAAGTGCAACCCACTGAGGAGCAAGCAACAGGCAGAGCATGCTAAAGATGTATATAAAAATAGTCCCCAAAAGATGTTATAATAAGGAAAAGGAAAATCTCACTGTAATTATTGCACCTGCTCTGAGAAGGACTCAATGTGCTGGTGATATATTACAACTCATTACATCTTCTTGAAGACTTAAGTGTTCACCTAAGTATATGAAATGATTTTGGAAGAGTGAGCACAACAGTAAAAAAAAGTAACCACTAGAATTTTTGTGTACAGTTATTGTAACATTACTGCTATTGAGACTATCCTTTTCCTGTTATAGTGTTTTATATTTTCTTTCCGTTTCTGGGAAAATTTTATCTATGTAAATTATGTACAGGTATATACATAAATAGCTAGTTAAGATTTTGATTGACTACTAAGAAATTCTTGACTTTGTATATGAGGTTTGTTCCTTTGGTTTTGTATTATAATCAGATGTATAGTTTTTATTTTCACCAACATAACAGTAATACAACATAAGATGAAAACTTGTAACAGATTTTTTCAATAGTTTCCTACAAGCTTATGATTTAATACATTAATGATTTTGCTTACATCTCCCCATAGTAATCTTCTTATGAAGAAATTACTCTCTCAGTGTACCAGTTCCATTTCTGATTTGATTGGGGGAACTTTTCTCCACTGTGAAGGACTGAGACATAAAGCAAGAGCAGAATGAAGTGAGTGAATTGTGACTGCCAAGTAAAAATAGGGTATTCAGCTGTTCAGAAAAGCACTAGCCATTAATTAAATAGCTGGTCTGGAGTGCAAAATGTTGCATGCCTAAGTATTTGTACACTTATAGGCAGAATAAATTTATTGCACAAAGTAAAGATAAATAGAATGATATAACTCTGTAGTTATCAATCATCTACAGATAAACCACTCATCATTCATTCAATATTGCACTTTATTTTCTGAATATAGGAAAAAAAACAAACTAGCAGTTACCTGTAGTATAAGAATATGCATTTTTGTTACATTCTTAAGGAGATGAATACTCTGGATATTAAATAAAAGAATTTCACATGAAATTGAGTTTATTGTGATTTTTATGTATTTCAAGTATATTAAAGGCATCTCTTGAATAACATTTACAGAATTGATTTGCTGAAAATTTGCATTTGGCTACTGATGAAAAACCAATGTACCATCTTACATTAAATTCAATATACATAAACTATATCACAGAACACTGAGATTGGTATATTTTTACACTTGAGACAACTGTGAATATATATTGAGTCAATATCAAAAAACTACCTAGAAAAGTTGTGGCTGCCTTCATATTGCTATCTTTGTGTAGAAAGAGTTGAGGACAGACTAAAGAGTAAAAGACTGGGTGTGGATGATGATGAATCCCTGGAGAATTATAGATATATAATATAGATAAAATTTACTACATATACTGATTTTCTGTGGAGGAAAGGTCAATCCCTGTGAATATGGCTAGGGCTGTATTCATCTTTCTTTTCTGTTGTCTGTTTTTTTTTTCACTTCCATAACTTTTCTTGTATTAATCCTAGTTTTCTTTTGTATATCCATAACTTTACTGTCTGTGAGCTGAAAAATAATGGTTTTATTCTTTTAAGATGCATTTAGCCTGCATGTTATGTGCCTTTGTGCGTAGGTAAAGACCAGATAACTGTTATTGTAATGATAAGCTTCTCTTCCAGGAAATTAATCTAAAAAGATAAATATTCTAAGTGGTGGAGTTGATAAACTCATCCTAAAGTTCATTATTAATGGTTAAATGAAAGATTTTTACCTTAAGACTGGAAATCTGCATGTGAACTCCTCCGTAATAATTACATTTCAATGATCCATAACTTTACTGAAAAGGCTTGTCTTGTGAAAAGATGAGTTCTCAGAAACATACAAAGTAAAAA
This sequence comes from Passer montanus, assembly GCF_014805655.1. Lineage (NCBI taxonomy): Eukaryota > Metazoa > Chordata > Aves > Passeriformes > Passeridae > Passer > Passer montanus. Next base: position 10,489,141 of record NW_024367708.1, on the reverse strand, counting down.
TTACATATGTTTGGGAAAAAAAACTATTCTTCAGTTGTCTCATAGTCCTGGGTGAAGAAAAAGCAGTGAAAATTAATAATCAAAATCTAAAAAAGATTCAACACGAGAAAAAATGCAAGGTTTGGATGTGGATTAATGGTGCTGGATGTCACATGAAGCTCAAATTCAGTAATTTCAAGCATGTATCGGTGTTGGCATAGCATAACTTTAGTACCATCACTGAATACTCATGAAGTGAAACACCACAAAATTCAAATTTAACTGAGCTTTGAACTGTAGTCAAAATTAACTTCTGTGTGCCAGTAATGGATATGATATCCATGAAACTACCATGAATAAGCAGATCAATACAAAACACATGATGCATTAAGATAATAATTCTATACTTAATTCAGTAATGAAAATTTAGATCCTGTCATGTCAAATTTGGAAATGATCATGTGATGAGACTGTTCCTCCATTTCTCCAGATTGGTAGCCCTAAGGTTCTCATGTGATCAAATACAATTTTGTAATTAAATAACTACATCCCTAAAATGTTTTAGTTTTTCACAGTACACATACATAGGTTTATGCAAATGTTCTCCTTTCACAAACCTAAATCAACAGTAATGAAGCCCTTGCCTTTTTTTTTGTTATACAGATTTAAGACTATTCTCCTTCCCAGCAAAATTTTAAATTATAGGGTAGTGTAATACCAGCATAATTAAAGCTTATAAAACAATATAAATAATATATTATATATGTAATCAATGTAATGGAGAGGAAAACTGCTGCTAATTAAGCATTTGTAAATACTTTCAAATCTGAATTATGATAATAAAATATATACAGAACAAATCAACAGAAAAAATAAAGACATTATTTTGCAGTTTCTTTTTGCATTGTAAGAGGACAAAATGAATTTGTTTTGCCTGAAAGCATCTGATTTCTCTGTGAGGCAACTTATACGTGATGTGTATTCAAATCAAATTCAAAGAGGGGGAAAAAAAAGTGTTTCAATAAAATTTTAATCCTGAAACCTATTAGGTCAAGAATAAACCCTGAAAACTTAAGTGATTTTGTTAAGTTTGCTTGCTAAATGCAGAGATGAAAGGAAAAAAAGGACTTGCAGGGCTCACTAGATATATCATTTTCTCTTTAGTCTTCACCAGCAAGGTGTCTCAGGCTTTTGTGATTAATGAAAGGGTTTCTGAGTGGAGGGAAAACATCAGCAGTGGATGAGGATCAAGGACTACTTAAGCAACCTTTACTCAAGAAAACACATTGCAGTTGACAGACCTGTACAGCACCCTCTAGTAACAGAAGTGGAAAGTGTCTTTGTGGAGCTATTGCCTATTATCTTTGAAAGGTGATGGAAATTAGAGATGTCCCTAATAATTTTAAAAGGGCAAATGCCCTGACTTTTTGTCCTGCTTCATAGTTATTGACAAGATGTTAAGTTTGTTATGAAAGAAACCAGAACTTGGTAGGAAAAGAGGAAAAGGCTGAGGAGTGGGAAAAAGTATAATGGAGAGGATGATTGCATGATGCATATTCAGAGGTCAACCCTAAATCTCGTTCAGAGCATAGAACACATGTGTACAAAGATGATTTGAAAAATAATACTTAATTATGCATCTATAAATATAAAAAATTTTTGAGGTTCATTATTCTAACAATGCATGTAAAACATGGTAATGTTTTACCTAATTACTTAGATGTGAAGGAAAGTTGAACTTTTGGGAGCATTTAAAAGTATGAGAGCCACAGAGGTAAGAATAACTGAGTCAGAATAAATGAGTAAAGTTCAAAGAATATATACAGTGGCAAGATGTACTCATATAAAAGAGGGAAAGAATAAGACAAGAATGAAAATCAACCAAGATCTTGAAAAAAGACACACGTGAAAACAAACTTCAGATAGTCAAAATCTGACTTTCTGGTACTGAGGAATACAGTCCTTTTTTTAGTCAATTTCTCAGAGTATCTCACATCTTACAGGAATTATAGAGGCCTTTATTTCAGTCAGATAAAAATGAAAGAGGGAGAATGAATAGCTAACCTTTAAAAAGGTTATACGTCCATTTAAAAGCTATTTATGCTGCCAGTTTTACTTAGTCTGAGCATGCTTCACCACTCTTGTCATGCTACACACTTTGTAACCTTCCATTAAATTTTCCAGGTTTTCCTGGTCTGATAGCTACTGGTATGCTCTTAAATATCTCCCAATTGCTTCTAGTCAAATAATAGGGTTCCTGCATAAAATTACTATGCAAGTAAATGATCAAGAAATCAGAAAAGCAAACAAGATAATTTCAATGGATTTTAATTTAGATTTAAAACCTTGGTAACAAACACTTGAAAAAGACAGGTTTCTAGTAATTTTCAGGCTTAGAGAAGATAAGATCAAGCCTGATGAGGTAAGTCAAGATCAGAAACAGACCTGGGATGTTGAGGCAAGACCACAGTGATGAGACAGAGCTGAACTCTAGCCAGGAAAACAGCCTTCGGATCAGGATCCATGGGATCCAGTATTGCTACAGCTGAGCTGGAGATCACTGGGACTAAAACGTCACTCAGATAATAACTGAAGACTTAGGCTGAAATGGGACTTCTGAGCCCATGGATGTGTAGGTGAAGGCCCCAGGTTTGCTGCTCAGGGACTTTTAGGTTTACTAGTGCCCTCAAACACCCTACATTTCTCCTTTGTCTGTCACCCAAATTTTAAAATTTCATAAATTATCAACTGGTGTTCTATACACACAGAAATATAAAACTGATTTTAAGAATAATGTAGATCTGCTCTCATTTTTCAGGAAAAAATAAAAAGAGAAAATATATTTTTTATACATTTCCTTAACAACTGTGTTGAAGATGCAGCACTGCCAACAACTTTAAGACATTTCATTAACATTCATTTCTGGAGAAAAAAAAAAGGATGTAAAATTATTAAATAGTGTCCAAAGAAAGGTAACAAAGATGGTGAAGTGTCTGGAGGGGAAGCCATATGAAGAATGGCTGACACCACTTGGTCTGTTCAGCCTGGAGAAAGGGAGACTGAGGGGTGATCTCATCACAGTCTGCAACTTACTTTTGAGGACAAGAGGAAGGACAGACACTCATCTTTTCTCTGCAGAGACCAGTGACAGGGCCCAAGGGAATGGCCTGAATCTGTGTTAGAGGAGGTTTAGTTTAGGTATTAGGAAAAGGCTTTTCACCCAGAGGGTTGTTGGGCACTGGATCAGGACCCACAGGAAAACAGTCACAGCACAAGCCTGAAAGTTCAAGAAGCATTTGAACAATACTCTCTGGCCCATGGTGCGATTTTTGGGATTGTCCTGTGCAGGCCTAGAGTAGGACTTTCAATGATCCTTGTGGGTCCCTTCTAGCTTAGGATAGTCTATGATTCTACAATTCTATTTGTTCTGAATTTACATTCCATCTGTATGTTTCAATACAAATGTTTTATGGCAAACTACAGGAATAAAATCGGTTTGAAATGAAAGTAAGTTTTAATGTAATCTTCTCCTGTCTCTTTGTAACTGCAAACACAAGAAGATCAGGAATGAATTCTTAGCCCTAGGAATATGGCTTGCATTCACTGCTTAAGTGGCTGGTATAAACACTTCAAAGACTGCCCTTTGCAGAGCAGGCTGGCAGTGGCCCTACTTCTACAACAATGTTCTGAGTCCAAAATTACTCTGCATAATTCTTCTTTCTGCTCTTTTCTCATTTTACTTCACTATTTTGTTAGTATGATGTTTAAAAAGGACTTGGCATCTGGCAAGGTGAGCATTTCTCATGCCAGCACAATAAGCATTGGAGCACTTTAGTGCCTTAGTGCAGCACACAGGGGGATTTCTTGAATTAGGAAAACCTCATAAGATTCAGGAGTAGCCAGGAGCCCATAGTTTATGCAACAGTGGCTGACTAGACTTGTGCAGGGCCAGTCTCTCAAATGCAACTGTCAAAAAAACAGTGCCAGATTCCTTTCAGTGGTGCCAAACAACAGGGCAGGGAGCAATGCCTATAAAGTAAAGCGTAAGAAGTTTCACCTCAACATGAGGGAGAACATCTTTACACTGGGTGTGCCAGAGCACAGGAACAGACTGCCTAGGGAGGTCATGGCATCTCCCTCCCCAGGGACATTCAAAACACCTGCCTGCTCCAGGTGACCCAGCCTTGGAATTGGAATTCAACTAAATGATCTTTAGAGGTTAATTCCAACCCTTACAATTCTGTGATTCTAATAGCGTAAATTCTTATGACTAAAACAGCCTAAAAAATGTGTGGTAACTTTAGTGCTCATTCTAATCTTGACTCAGAATATGGTTTTAGTGAGTCATTTTGCTTATCTAGGCTTTCCTGCTCTTAGCAGAGACAGCCTATACATCACTGGAGACAGTGTTAGAACGAATACTAAGGTTTCAGCTAGTGGAATAGTAGTATTTAAATACTTGTATAATCTCGTTCAAAGTGATATAAATTGTGTTAATTTTTAAATTAAACTTGCACTGAGACAGTGATGAAATATATACACTTCACACTGGAACAGTTTGAATGTGGTAAGAAATAGCCTAAATGCATCCCTAAACTGTGATAAAGAAACTGATTAAAAACAAAAATATGGAAATTGAGACAAAATGGACTCATAAGTTATTCATGAATAAGCTTAAGGGAAGCTGTATAAACGAGCTAAATGTAGAGAAAGTTATACAAATAAGAAAAGTAAGAGAGAATGATAAAAGTAGATTTTCCTTAGGTTTTGTGTCTATTGAAAAAAAGATTTCTTTCCTCACAAAAAAATAAAAAAGAAAAGAAGATTTTTGTATTTAACAGACAGGTCTATGATTTCTATAGTATTTTATTTTTTTCATAATTGTTCTGTTCACATATAAAATAAAAACCCAAATGAAAACATGTTCTAGATCACCTGATCATATAAACATCAGGGAAAGTATAAGATTGGTAATAAGTAAGCACAAGTTTTTTCTGTTGCTTAGTTAACCCTGTGTTTCTCAGTCTAAACAGCACTGTGATACATCAGCTGAAATTACAATAGGTGTCACAGAAGGCTATATTCATTAAAGTAGAAAAAAGCTTGTTGTTACTCCTGTTGAAAGAATTTCTGAAGCCTGATTAAGTCAAAAATGGAGTGACACACTGAGCTGTTGGTGTGAATTGAAATTTTGAATATAATGTATAAAAGTTTTGATAATGTAACACAAAAATCTTTTAATCTCATACTTAAAATAAACTTGATTGATGGCCTTTCTCCTTTATCTTCTTCATTTCATGGAAGAGACCACAGTTCTGGTGCAGTTACCCTTTCCTGTCAGCCTGACTCTAGCTTCTTGTCTCCTAAGTATCTGATTGCCCTCTGACTCTTCCACTCAACTACACATTAGCATTCACTGCATAGCAAAATGAGGTCAAGAGGGAAGGCAGTGCTCAACAAAGCATGTTACTGGGAGATTAAAGAATGAGTGTACAGTATGTCAAATGCTCTGTGGTCATGCATATGCCATTGCATTTATATATGTGCTCTACAGCAAACTAACAAAGAAAAAAGTCATTGATGACTTAAGGTTATAGAAAAAATCTACAAATATACATAAACAGCAAAAATTTTGTGGTAGTTTATGGCTGAGCTTTAGAGAAATGTATGCAAAATATGTTACGTACAATGCACTATACAACCTCTGCTAAGTAATATTACAATCTTGATTCAGACTGTGTTTATACTATTAGTATGGCCAAAAAAAACCATGGACTAGGTTTCTAAGATGGAAGATTATCTCAGAATTCTCTTTATTCTATAAAGGCTCAATTTTGTATTTCAGGTCTATCACGAAATGAAAAAAAACTGTGGTGGTTAAATGGTTCTCAGGGATTAATATATTTCTGAACAAGGTCTTTGAGAAAGTAAGATAACATTGCCTTCACTTGAAAGAGTACTAATGTCTGTATATCAAGAAAAAGAAAGATAATAATGTACAGAAGGTATATGATAGCACTGGAGTGATTGGGAAATGGAAAAGAGGTGAAAGGACACAAAAATAAAAATTTTAAGGAAGAGCTGACACTACAAAACTAATAAAAAAATAAAAGGAATGTAAGACCTTTATAGAGTGTGCTTAGTATACATGGTGTTATATGTGTCTGTATATATATGTTCATTTTTTCACATATGTACATACACAAACATATACATTTTAATATATACATATTTTATATATATATAAATATATATATGTGTGTGTGTGTGTTAAGAAGATAGGTCAACCATTTGCATATTTGCTCATTTCTTTATACTTTTTCTGTTTCTTATGTTTGTCCATTTCTTCTGGAAACATGGCTGTTTCTTGAAGTATTTCCTAGTAGAGCAATAATCTATTCTGGGATATACAACTAAAGGTGCCTCTTAATGCTTACAACCATACTTAGAAACTCTGTTTAGGATTCTTCAAACATAACTCTTTCAGGATTCAGCTATGCAAAAAGGTTAAATCTATCAATATATCTTAAAAAATCTGATTTTTATTCTCTTATATAGTGATGTTGGATTCAAGCTTCTTTGTTACACTGGTCTATTTCTGTTGTGACACACATTTTGCTCACTCACTTCTCCCACCCCCACTACCACTCCTGTGCCCTTGTTGCAAATCCAAAACTGTATGTTGTCGTAGAAGTCATTAAAGCAATTTTAAAGTAAATCTGATATTTGACGAGCACTTGCACTGTGACTCTACCTCAAGACTGGAGTGACATGTTGAATTGCTTGGAGCGAGTTAAAATTCTGGACACAGCATTTTCAATAACAGGCAGCTTAGGCAGCATTTTCTTCAAAATCCCTACAAATAAGGTTGAACCCTTTAAAGTGCTGGTGGTTATGGAAGACCAGCATGAGTTTCTCAAAATGTTGGCTATTTTTTATTTGCAATAAATTTCCAGTATTGTAGAAAGTCATGCTGCATATTTTAACATAAAGATTTTAAAGGTTGTTTTACAAGTAGTGTTCCATTTCAGAAAAGTTTAAGAAGAACGTTTAAATTCTGAACTTTAATCCTCCACTATTATGTGATAAAATCAAATGGTTTTGAGTGTCAGAGAGGGACGAAAACTATGACAAGATCTTACACCTTTATAGCGAGATAAACATGGTTTTATTGCTTAAAATATATAAGATTACATTCCTTCTTGTCTTGAATTTACTGCCTAAACAAAGAGGAATATAATTCTTATTTCTTTAACTCATTTTACATATAGGTTCTGGAAAAAAAAAAAAATCTTCATTTTTCCTGGTTTTATAGAGAATTTATCTACTCTTTCATAGAAAATAACTAACCCTAAATATTTTTATGATCGTCTCTTACACTACACACCATCAATTTATGGCAATTTTTCTTGTTACCCTTCCCTATGGATATGTAGGAATCTCAGATTGAAGTGATGATTGCTGTTAATTGGACTAAGTCAATAGCTAAATAGAGAAGGAAGTTATATCATGCAAACTCTTACAACCCAGGGGGGACTCCTCCAGCTGCCACTTTTCAGTCCATTAATTCCTCACTCTCCTTCTCAATTGTTAGAAAACTTATTTGAAGATCCAAATGTTAGCAACTAATAGTCTATGAGATCAAGGTAGACTGGATACAGTTTTGAAACATCAGTAGGACTTCACAGTGCTTCTGTGCAAATTGGTTGTTTTATATTTTATTGCTTTATTTGTGCGAAGTCTGTAAACCTAAAATTCCTGTCTATAATTACATTTTAAGACAAAACAATGTAATTTCTGATAAAAACAATGTAATTTCTGACAAAACAGTAATTTCCAGAATTAAAATAGGACTTTCTGCTATTCTCTTCTAGTACTTTGAGACAATGTAAATTGGTCTATGATTAAATTAATAAATAAAAAATAAATTAATAAACTGAGCACTGTTGAGGAGGTGAGTGTATTTTTTCTATTTTCCTCATAATTCTCATAATAATTCTTTAATTTCCTTGTACTATATGTACACCATTATTTAAAGTACCAGAATTGAATGTGTAGTAAGTGTACAGCTTGGTTTTATCAGCAAATGAAACTTGAATGAAATAGAAAGCTAGATCACAGGAACATGACATAAAAGTGCTTCACGGTGTTCAGTAATAACAAGTAATAAAGCAGCTTTGAAAACTCGTCAGAAGAACTTAGAAACTGCGGCATAAATACCTCCATACTTACTGCAAGGCTAACAAAGAAAGGGCAGAAATACAATATAGGCATCAGTGAATAAATTGTCCTTTTCTGAAAGAATTTTTCTAAAGCTTTGGTAGAGCAATTCAGAAGATAACAACTTATGATTAAACTATGAAATGCCAATAGAGTATGTACATATAATATCTGAGGAAATATTAATAATTTTCCACTTATTACTTGTTGTGTCCATTCATTTGCACTAATGGAGTAATTTTGGAGATGCTAAAATAATTGGAGTTTTTGCTTTCTTGGTTGGTTGGATGAGTGAAGGGAGTTGAGAACTAATTTTGGACTGTTATTAAAAATGTAATTTTTCCTCTTGTGTCTTAGTTTTAAGCCCAGATGAAGATGAAAAAATGGGCAGCCATTCACTCAACACCCCTCTCTTTCCCCCTCACCCTGGTGAACTGGGGAGGAGAGTTGAAGTACCAGGACATCTTAAGAAACATTGTGATGACTGATTCCATATTCTTGTTGATGGGTTATTTTAATATTCATTTTTAAGTTGCTCTATTTTTCTCTTTAAAAAGTAAATAAAAAACCGAAACAAACATAATTATAAAATGTTTCTTAAGTAAAGGTATCTTGCTTTCCTCGTATTTTACAGCCTGAACAAAAGCACTTAGAGGACCCCTGAAAGTTCATTTTTCTTCAATGTGGGGGAGCTCTCCAGCTTCATTCTGAAATTCTGCGGCTATATTTTTCCAAAAAGTTTCTGTTGTATATAGGATTATTCCCAAACAGCATTGACATAAACCATTCAGTGTCACATTGCCTTGGAGCAGATCCCTGTTCCTTTCACTAACCATTACAGGCACAGCATAATGCTTATTCATAATTTCTATTTAGGGAAGAAGATCCGACCCATTAACATTGTATGTAAAACAATCATTACGCACAGAAAATAGAAATTGTTAAGAAAACTCCCCCTATCACCCTGTTAAAGTAACATTTCACTAATAGATGTCCTCTACAAAGCAATGTAGCACTCTTCAAGTTCCAGAAGACAAGAGATTTTCTGAATGTTACGTGTCACACAAATGACTCTACTCTGGAATTTGCTGCATTGTATACTCACTAGGTGTCCCAAAAAATCCATAAAATTTAGACTGTCTTATCAGTCTTGTAAATCAGATATTTTTAAGTGGTAAAAGAAAGTCCTTTATAGTATGGAAATTGAGGAAGGGACTTGGCAGCTTGATGCAGACAGAAGTGCTTAGTGGTAGACTTTGATCAAAAGACACTCTTTTTTTTTTGGTTGGTTGGTTGGTTGGTTGTTTTTTGGTTGGTTTTTTTTGTTGTTGTTTTTTGGGGGTTTTTTTGTTTGTTTGATTTGGGTTTTTTTAACAGTAAGCTGTAGAGAAAACCATCTTTCCTTTAAAAGTGGCTGGGAAGGAAGGTTTGAAAATGTAGTTTTGAAAAAGAGGATTCTAAGATTGTCTCTACAAACAGGTAGAAGAGATGTGTATTTCCCTATGAATATCCAAGCTTTCCAAGGAAAAGTTTATTTGTTCTTGATGTTGAGGAGAGGGCACTAGGTTTCTCCACTTTATGTCTCCTTTTCAGATCCTATGCTGTATAAGCATTCCTCATATAATTTATTTATACTTAATAATAGATTTTAATTTGTTGGTGTCTCTGTTAGAAATATCTAGTCTTTTTAGAACTTATTTGATGGCCAGTATTTTTCTGTGGTGTTTCTTCATGTGCAGACATCATCTCTCTAAACTTTGTTGTCAATTACTTTGTCATGGAAACTGTGGATGCAGAAGAGAAGAAGAAATGGTATAATTCAAAAGGATATGATAAGGAGAGGCTTTAATACAGGAGTAAGGTAGCCATGTAAGGTGAGTCATGTCAAGGGTGAGAAAGCAGAACAGAGGTGGAAACAGTAGGGAAATGAAACACATCATAGGTTACAGGACCAAGGAGCAGACAACATGGGCAACAACACTGTGAAACAAGACAGTGTACACCTTTTTGAAAGTTTCTTGAAGTATCACCCATAAAAACTGGAGAGGACAAGGAATTTCTTCATGCATGTTTGAAAGTTTAAGAGATGTATGAAAAATTTATTCACTTTGGCTTCAAGCCAGAGCTTATTTTTTTCAAGTCTTAGCATCATCATCACATTACCATCTTAGGTGCAAACTGATGAATGCCACAGCATAACTCAGTAATAAATTCTAATTTGTGAGCACCAATGCCTGAGAGCATTTGACAATAGTATGCTGTAAGTGAAAATACAATGAAACAAACTCAGAAAAGATTCCTTCTTACCTCAATCTTTCTATGCCTTTGAGACAAATTTTAAATCAGTGTAATGGAAGACAGAAATATTACAAGGTTTGATTTGATTATTCCCAGTGGCTTTAATGAAAAAACTAAATTCTGCCTGTATCACAGCATGTGGGTGTTGGAGGTTTTTTTAAACTATAAATAAATTATTCAAAAGAAAAAAAATATTTCAATAAATAAGACATATCAACCTAGATTCTACTCTCTAATCTGTGAAATTCGTAGTATGTTTTAGTAGTGCTGAAACATTAATAATAATTTATTCTACAACAACAACAACAAAAATTACAAAGAGAAGTAAGCTTCAAACAACATATAATTGAAAATTTTAAAACCAAGAAATGCTTAATGTTAACACAAATAACATGTGTGTCATTACCCTAGTGGAAAGTATCAACATAGTGATGATTTTCTTGTATTTTCAAATGGAAATAAAAATAATTTATTTAGAACCTCAGTTCACTACAATTATAATTGAAATACATTTTTATGTCACAGAAAGTGCAGCACTAATCATAGTTTGAATAAAGTGGTCAGTCCTCAGATCTGTTATCCATTTCAGTTGTGAGCATCTTTCCAGTAAAATCATACATATCTAAACATTAATTGTAGTTTTTTTATCACTTTCCCCAAATTATACACTTGTATAGCTGGTATTTGATTTTCTTTGGAGGGCTATTGGACTTGGCATCTAAAAAAAGATGGATTTCAGATTTCTTTGAAAAGCAGGACTGCAGCGGCTACTGCTGACCTCTTGGTCTCTGACTCGCCCGGCTGCACAGGCCAGCACCGCCGGCAGCAGTGAGGGGGGAAGGGCACTCTCCCGCTAGGAGACTTCCTAGCGGGGGTATTTAAGGCGGAATGCCTTCAGAAGGGCGAGAAACCCCCAGAGCCGTGAGGAGAGAAGCTGGGCTGCGTCCCGCAGGAGAAAAGGCTTGGACCACTCCGACAGGGAAAAAGGAGGTGTTTATTGATGGAGCGTCGGCGCGGACAAAAAAGCTTGCTCGGCAAGGTCTTATAACTAGAACACAGCGACCAATCTAAAATTTTGAGAGGAGGGAATAACGGTAACAAACAGCTCGGGTGTCCAGTGTAAATAAATTAGGGGTTGAACCCTGACCTCTAAACCAATCATTCAATGTCCTGGTCAGAATGTTCTGGATGAGTAGGCAAGGACTCTGAATAACAGACAGGCAGTTAGGGAGGAATTTAGGAAAGATAAAGTGTAGCTGACGGGACAATTCAGAAGAGGGAGAGAGAGAGAGAGCCCGGGGCAGAACCATAAGCAGGAATGGGGGGTACAGGAATAAACCAACTTAAACTAATGCACCCCAACACAGGACAAAAAAATTTGGGTTCACCAAGGTAAATTGATATTAACTTGGTCAGAACTTACAGGCTTCCCCAAACAAATAGAAAATTCTATCAATCATACATTTGCCAAGCTTTTGATAAGTCTCTATAGAAAATTACTTTGCCTTAATTTGCACTATGTTTTGCAAATTCATAATTGAATCTGCATCCGTGGGTTATATTTTGACAAGTGATTCTCCCCTAAATATAAATCTGTCTCAGATTGACAACTCCAGCTAACTGTAACAAAGACATGAACACTCAGTAAGATAAATGCTACCCCTATAACTGTCCTATAGCAAAAAATGTCTGCACTGCATTTGCTTTATTCCTGTGTCTTTTTGTTCATGGCAAGTCTCATGGCAAAATTTGAGGATTTTTTTAAATGACTGAAGCTAAAGCTGAAATAGGCTAAAGCTGAGCTCCTCTATAAACCAGCGTAATAATCAATTCTTGGATGTAAACAATTCTTGGATGAATGAAGCATTAATTTTACTCATGTTTTTTCTTAATCTCCTATAGGAGCAAATGCACATCCTCATTAATTCTTCTTTTGCTTCATCACTCATCCTAGCTTATTAAAAACAAACAACAACAACAACAATTTAAAAAGTCACAAATAGCCCAAGACCCACAAACTCAAAACAAATGCAGACTTAGACATTTTCCACATTTAATAATTTTATTCCTTTTTAACATTATGGTCTCATTAATATACAATATAATAAAAATAGAGACCATGGTCTAAACGTATTATTTTAATGTGTTAATAAACAATTACTTTTCTTTTAAATCCCATGCCTCTTTCTTACTCTATTTCAACCATATCATTCTGTCTTTCTACTGACTTTATAGATGAAGCCAAGACCATTATTTTAAACCTCTAAATCACCTAATGGAAATCTTACATGTTGAATCAGATATCTAAAACTATTATATCTCAAACAGCTTTTAAAGTCATTGTAGAGAAATTGAATTCTCCAAACATAGTTCAGCTGACATTACAAGAGATGCTTTTAACAGTTGACACATCAGTCAATCTTTTAAGTGCTTATTTCTCCCTACTGATTATATGAGGAAAATAAAATCACAAGCTCAAACTTAAATCCAAGATTGATAAGAGTTGAATTCCATCACCCTTGCATACTGAAAGGGGTTTTGATTCTTTTATGTTTTTCCACCCTATTCTCTTACCTTGATGGAAGGGATAAGGAGCAGAAAAGATGATGAGCAATTTTGGGGAAACAGAGACTGTTGAATTCCCAGATAAATAGTTTGAAAAAGAAAAGACTTTCAGCTTGATGTAAAGAAGGTTCAGAAGTCAAAGTGAGCAGTACTGACCTAGATGTTGCAGAGGAAAATGATAATTTCAAAATAACTATTTTTGGCTTAACTGAACAAGGAACAAACAAGAAAAAACCAGCAAATTATTCAAGACAGTACTTGGTGTTATGATCCGATACTCTTCTTTATGACCTGTATTTCATTCTGAGAACATAAACCAAAATGAAAACACAATTTGTCATATTGTTTTCTTACTTTATGTGTGAGCATATAAGTAGTGCATTATTTTGTAGGTTGCTAATGGAATTTTCCTGTCTGCATTGAATTAGAGGAGTTAGTTTTTATAATTATAGATATGCCAATCTACAAGGCAATGTTATGAGCCATTAAAATTTTGTAGAATCTTCCATAATTCCTTCTTCTTTTTGTAATCAGGCTACAGCATACTAGGTTAATAAAACTAGCTAATCTCTTGTTCTAAAAATTCATTACAAGCTGAACTCTTGTGTTTATAAAAGATTGGTCTTGAGAATTAATGTGCTGAAAACCATCAACTTCAGATGTAAAATAAAAAGAAAGATATTCTTCTCCTATTGATGGAGATAATTCTTCTCCCACCGATGGAGATATTTCTTCTCCCATTTTGAAGGAGTACCCAGACTCTGAAATTACTCATACATATAGACAAATACAGATATATACATATATCTATATACCTATATATATATATATATATATGATAAAACTAAGCCACTTGTTCGTAAGAATTTCATAAAATGTGTGATTTTACTGAGTATTTTTAAAGGTTACCTGACATGTCTCTTTTACTTTTCTTGAATGTATGAGTGTTTGCACAGATATCTCTGTGTCATTCTATGTATGCCTATTTGTTTGTCCACCCTCATGCATAAATTCAGTAGGCTATGCATCTGCTTCTTCAGCTTCAGTTTGGTTCCTTTGTTTTTTTGGGGGGGTTTTGTTTGTTTGCTTGTTTGTTTTTGTGTATATAGAAGTCCCTTGTGTCCAGTAATTAAGTTTATTTTAATACCATGGAATAAGCCTATGTTTGGTAAGTACCACTTGGGTGTCACTCCACATTTAGACACTTTAAATTAAACATGAGCAGTGTAGGAAACTAGCTGTGAGGTAGGTATCCAATCACCCACTATACAGAGTGGAAATAAGGGATAATTTAGATTGGTAAAAGAAGCTTTTAAAGGATTTTAAGGCTAGTCTTCTTATTCCATTTGAGTGGCTATCTATGTGACTATTTCTTCATTTTTTTTTAAGCAGAAGCATATGAGCAGTCTCCTAACTACTGTACTTTTATCATTACTTTCGATCTGTATTTCTCTTATATGTGTGTTGTGGTGCCCAGATGTATTATTCTTATCCTCATAAAATGTAAAAAGAACAGAAGATCTTCTCCTTCCTTTATGTGAAATTTTTGCCTTTTCTTAAATACATTTTCCCAGAGCTCCCACCATGGTGGCTGCTGGGCTCAACTGTCCCATGTGATGTGTCTGTCAGAGCCAGCTGGAAATGTCTGTGTTTGGATCAGGGCAGCCCCTGTAACTCCTAACAGAGGCCACCTCTGCAGCTCTCTCCTCCAAAACGCCTGCAGCTCTCTCCACATATCAAAACCTTTACACCTGCACCCAACAGAGCAATGCAGAACCATAAAAAAATTTGAACCGGCTGTCCATTAAGTGACACCTAAGTAGAAATATGTCCTAATTAGAAAACACAAAGTAACAGTCCTGTCACTTTCAGAGGAAGTGCTGACCACGTTTGGAGTTACCTGAGTCCATTTGCAGAAAAAGCTACAACTCACATTTACAAATTACATGAGCACTGGTCTACATTAAGGCTAGGTGATAAGGTGATTTTTTTATAACTGCTATCTGCATTGAGGATTTTTTCTGACTACAAAAACTGGGACAATTCTTACAATAGGATTATACTTATGCAGTTTGTGTGTTCTTTAGCTTAAATTATATTTAAGTATTTAAAAGAAAGAACAATATGCTTGGCTTTATCCCTCCTAACTTCTTTTATTTTTTTTTCTTCTTTTATGATGGTGAGATTTTAAAATTATGAAAGCTCCTTGAAAATACAGGACCTTATTCTAGTTCTGCTACTAGGTAAATGCTTACGTAGTGCCTAGGATAAGCACTTTCTCCCATATGTTCCCTTTTTCTACCTCTTCTTTGTTTGGGTTTTTTTGGGGGGGTTTTTTTTGGTTTCTTTTTCATTTTTTTGGGTGGGGGTGTTTGGTTTGGTTTGGTTTTTTCAGACAGAAAATACTCGCTTCAGCTTTTGCCCTTTCTGACTGAACAAAGTTTTGTTCTTACTGGTGCAGTATGTTCTTCACAAAATTTAAGGACATCTGTGTAGTTTTTGCATTAATAAAACACTGATGGTTTGAAAGTACAACAAGTAAATTTGCAGATTTCTCCTTTATTTCTTTTCTTACTCTTTTGTTATGGGTATATTTACATAGCAATTAAAGTTTGGGCTGATCAATTAGTATGTTTGATTTAAGTTTTTGTAACCTACCTGCTCAATTTTGCCCTGTGAAAGAGAGCAAGGCCAAACTGTGCTCCTATAGAGATTAAATGTGTTGCAGTCTGTGCTGTTCTCAGCTTCTATGGAAATGGATGTCCACGAGGCACCGATAACAGTTACCTGTCTCGCATGAATTCAGCTTCCTATCTGACACCAGCGTGACCACAATGCTCTCTTCTCAGTAACACTGAATGTGCCTTGTGAACACTTGGACACTGTGACCTGACTGTTGCAGGCAAAGAACAAATGCCTATTATATTCATGGTTGTCAGGTTATGCTCAAAGCATAACAAATGAATTAAATTTTCCAGAAGGCTGAGGCCATAAAGAGGTGACTATGACTAATGGTAGTCATCATGCATTGGGATGCAGCCGAATCTGTTTATCCAGTCAGAATATATAAAATATTTATCAGGCTGCTGCTATGTTACCTCATTTTATGTACTAGTATGGGATTCAGAAGTATACTAAAATTGTAGATAAAATTTATTGTATGAGGCTTCTGCTAAAGGAAATTGTACCAGAACTGTAAGTTATTTTTACTGTTGCCTAGTGCAATTCATATTTGCTTGAATTACGTATGGAAGCCTACAATGTTACTTCTTTTCATTTTTTTCAAATACAATAATGGTGCAACTACTTAGACGTTTTATATCTTAAAAAAAAAAATTGCTTTTTATAGAGAAAACCCAGATTTTTAGTGAGTCCCAGAAGGAAGGTCTTGTTATAGAAATGTCTCCTTTGTCTTCAGTCATGATCAATTCAGGAAAATGGGGACTGGTATATTCTTCAGATATTCTTCTTCCACATCAGGATAATGATGACTTATGATCAAAAATGTCATGTGCTGCTGATATGCAAGAAGAGAGCCTTACATATTTCTTGTCTTTAATCATTCATCACCACTTCTCAATTTATTTCTGTGTCATGCTCTCAGATTAATCAAGATAGCTGAATATAAACAGTCTGAATCTGTAGGAGTGCAGTGGTATATCTTGATACAGAAAAAAGCTTCCTTCATCACAACTCAATTATTTCCAGAAAATTATTTTATCTTGGAGAACCTAAGACAACATGAAAAAGGGAAATATAGACAAAAATTCTACTGATTAAACTATTTGTGTATAGTTTTACAATAGTAGATACAGTTAGATACATGTACAGGTATGACTCTTGAAGCAAATTGAAAGGGAAAATAAAAAATAAATTAAAAATAAGAAGAACTGGTAAAAACAAAACAAAACAAAACAAGACAGTAATTAAATAAATTTGGAAATGCATTCAGAAACAAGTAGGATTTTTCACAAGTGAAGACAGATACACAGTAGACATATCTGAAGTAGTGTGATAGTTTTAGCTGGAAAAGAGTTAGTTTTTGGTTTGGACACCAGAGTCAGCAGAGAAGGAGGGGGAGAAGATGCTCCATGGGCTGGAATTGAGGTTCTCTTGCAGACCAGAGTGAAGACCACAGTTAAGCAGCTGTGCCCCTACAGCCCATGGAGAGCAAAGATGATGCAGGGACCCACCTGCAGCCCTTGGAGGAGATCCACGTCAGAGCAGGTGAGTGCCTGAAAGAAGGCTTTGAACTCATGAGAAGCCTGTGCTGGGTCAGGCACCTGGCAGGAACCTGCAGACCTGTGGAGAGAGGACACCACACTGGAGCACATTTCCTGGTATGACTTGTGACCCTGTGGGGGACCCATTTTGGAGCAGGCTGTGCCAGAAGGATAGGACCCCAAGGAAGAGTGACCCAAGCAGGAGCAGATCTTGGAAAACTTGGAAGAGGTACAGCCTGGGAAGGAGAAAGGACTGGCAGGAAGGTGTTGATAAGATTTATTTTATTTCTCATTATCATGCTCTAATTTCTTATTATTAATAAATTTAATTAATCCCCAAGCAGAGTCTCCTTTGCCAATGATGGGATTCAGTGAGAGATCTCTACCAGCCCTTAGCTCATGAGTCTTTCATTATATTTTCTCTCCCCTGTCCAGTTGCAGAGAGGAATGATAAGAACAGCTTTGGCGGATACCTGGCATCCAGGTAGGGTTGACCCATCACAACTGACTATGAAAAGAGTTCAGATGTTGGGTGGTTCAGATGTGGGCAATAAATCTTGGTGGAATGAACTCTAACTAGAAGGCCTGAAAACAAGAGCACACTCATGAGAGTAAATAAAACATTATGAATTGAGCCTTATTAATTCATTTTGGTTGGTTGTCTCAGTTTACCCTTAACTATGATTTACTTAATTATAATTAAGCAACATATATACCCTTTGAAATATTGTCAATGCTGTCACAGTCGATATTTTCCTTATCTAAAAAATGATAAGCTTCTTTCTGAACCTTCTGTTTCTGTGTTGGTTAAATTCAATGTCATTGTAATTTTCCCAACATTGCAACTACGGCTTTTGAAAGAAATATTCTATTCTATTAGACTTTCATGTGAGCATTCCAAATTTTCATGGTTTTGGTGTAGCAATGTGAAAATAAAAATGCACACCAACAAAGTTATAAGTAATTTCTACGGAAGTATGGTGATTAAGTTCCTGACAAACCACAAAGGGGACAAAGAAAATATGTCAGGTTAGCTCAGTATTTCTTAGTGGTTCACAGAGGTTAATGAGAAATGAACAGAATGTTTTGTAATCAGCACACAAGTGATTAGTTCAATGCCACTCATTCTCAGTAATGAAGAAGAGAATAGTAACATTATATAGATGTTGAGAATATAAGAGGAGAAATCTCTTCTGAGGATAATTATGGTTAAATCTAGGTACACTAAATCCTGGTCCTTCACTCATGAACCTTTTGCTGTATTTTCTCTCCTCTATCCGCTTGTGGAAGGAAGTAATAGACTAGCTTTGATGGGTGCCTGGGTCCAGCCAGAGTCAACCCACAATGATATCTCTGTATAATTTTACATTCTGTTTTAGGCAGAAAAAATTAAAAAATTGACCTTGCCTTTTGATATATTGCTTTGCAAGACTGACAAATGCCAATAATAGAGTTAATAAGAAAGAGTACACAAACTGTCTCTGAGATTTCTGGCATATTGTCAGTGGTTCAATAGAGTCAATGGAAGGGTTAGACAGTAAAATAAACAGATACTCTTCAGCTTTGAAACATTAAGGTAGCTTCCTACAAAGCTTTGAGAAACTGATTCCCTCAAATAAACATATTAATATAAAGCATATTAAGACTCTTAATGTTTTAGTCTAAAGTTACAGGGAACTTTTGAAGAGAATTTGAACTACATTATTTGCTTGGGACTGCAGTTAGATGAAGACAATATGACCCTGGAGATCCTTTACAACCTAAATTATTCAATGATCATATGACGAATATTATCAGTATCGTACCATGAGGGACAATCATGACAAATACTGGCAAACCACCTGTACATTGGTCAAGATCTCATTCAATGTATTTGGGCTGTTGAAAGAGTGTGAAATTCTTTGTAGTCTCCCCATTCAAGAAATACTACAAAAACAAAGAACTGACAATATTTGAGCGCATATTTTCTTTTCTCCATCTCAGCTTGACACCAGTTTTTACCGAATGCTAATTGTCAATTGAACATCTACTTCTGGCATTCTGCCTTGATGCTGTGTTTGGATGATTCACAAGAGAAAGTCCAGCAGCACACTCCGAGCCTTGTCATTCACTCTATTCACAGCAACTCGTAGTGCATCCTCTTCAGAGCTTCAGTACATTGGTTCTTCAGAGAAATTGGTTTTGAGGGAAACAAAAGTAAGGTGATATTGGCAAGTCTTTCTTTCTATATTGCTGTTCCCTCAAGGATCCTGTTTGCCTGCTCAACCACTCACTGCAGTCTTTAATGTTAGATGATTTTGAACAACCTGAAATTTTCTCTGATCTCTTCCTTCTGTCCTTCAGTTCTAGGCACTTTCCCATCACATGTTTGTTTCATTAAGTTCTAGGCCATTTTTGCTTTCTCAGTAAATGAGGTTTTGATTCTTTTTATAAAATTCCTGATATATTTTTGATTTAAACACAGATATTTTACTGTTTTCCATTACCCTGCTCCTTCTTAATAGGTATGTTGTATGGGGTAGTACAGAAAGGATCATGGAATGTAAGACTTCATGACACTTCAGCATCTCTCAGACTGTTTTAAGATGTGTCATGGTTTAGCTGCAGCCATCAACCAAGTGGCACCTACTCCCTACCCCACCAGCAGGATCAGCAGAGAATCAGAAGAATAGCAGCTGGAAGATGGGTCAAGATTGGCAGCTTAGTAAAGAAAGCAAAAGCCATGCACACAGTTAACAAGGAATTAATTCACTGCTTGCCATGGCCAGGCAGGTGTTCAGCCTTACACAGGACAGCAGGGCCCCATCATGTATTAAGTTACTTGGGAAGACAGATGCCATGTCCTCAAACATCCCACCTCTTCCTTCTTCCTTCCCCACTTTATATAGTGAGCACATGGTATGGAATTTGCCTTTGGTCAGTTGGAGTTACCTATCCCAGCTGTGTCTCCTAGTAACTTCCCATGCACCTACAACTTCCTTAATGGCTGTAGAGTATGAGCAACATAAAAGGTCATAAAATTCTCTTGTAAGAGCTGCTCAGCAGTAATAAAAACATTTTTATATTATCAGCACTGTGTTCAACACAAATCCAAAACACAGCCCAGTACCAGCCACTATGCAGGAAATTAACCTAATCTCAGACAAAATTAGCACATGCTATGGAGAAAAGGTGCTAATTTCTCTTGTCTGGGGTGTGAGGTAGGAGTTCTTTTCCTTTGGAGCAGAATGCGTGAGCTATTACAAACCAGAAAAGTGTGGTCTTCTCTTCATAGGGCACTTCAGCCAGAAGCTGACTCCAGTAACAAGTGGATCATTTCTCACAGAAACTGTAAAGGAAAGGGAGAAGAAAGATGACAAAAGCTTTTGTTACATCCAGGGAGAATGTAAGGGGTTTTTTTCTGAAGAACAATAAAAACTTTGTGATCTTCAGGGCTAATTAACTGCAACTACCTCCTTAGTCATTATGGAGTTGTTTTAGGCCCCCAGAGAGGGGCCAGACAGAATTCAGCAGCTTCTAAAGAATCGCAGAGCAAGCAAAGCCTGCCTCATTCTCTCTCCTGCTTTCTCCTTGGCATACAGCAGCCACTTTACTAATACACTTTCCCTCAGCTAACTGCTTGCTCTTGTAGGAAAGCTG
Organism: Passer montanus; assembly: GCF_014805655.1. Classification (NCBI taxonomy): domain Eukaryota; kingdom Metazoa; phylum Chordata; class Aves; order Passeriformes; family Passeridae; genus Passer; species Passer montanus. The sequence goes on along the minus strand of NW_024367708.1, from coordinate 10,468,217 downwards.
TCTTTTTCTGCTGAGACAGCATTCTCAGGCACATGCTCCTATGCTAAAAAGGTCAAAAAAGATAGAGAACTAGGGAGCACACAGTCAGACTTATTATGTCTCTGCAAGGATTGGTAGATATGTTATGAAGAGGAAGGGGAGGAAATGTAAGAGAGGTGAATCTTATTATCCATTAATTGTAAGCCTATTTTATATTCTATTTATGATTCCAGCTGATAGAATTTTCTCAAGAGGCACACACAAAAACATAATGAACAATAATTTTAGTTTATTACCATGACTCTTACTTAGAATGGGTTATGGATAAGTTTGCATTTTTTCCATCCAGATCCTCCAAAATAGTCTAACTCAGGAATAAATATGAGAATAGCTATAGTTTAAAACAAGGAACAGAAAGTACTTCATTTTCATTAGATAACATTTTAGTGTTTTTTTCTATTGGAAAGGAGACTCAGTTAAGATCTATAAGAATGCTTGGAGAATAGAGTTATTTTTCCCTCTATAAAGCTGGCATCCAGAATTTACAATTCAGCACAGTGGAATGAAGTGAGTCTATGTCAAGAACACTCTCTCTGGCCAGAAAAAGCAGATGACTCACGATTCAAAGTGTCAGTTTTTTCTTGTATAAAGCCAAGCTAAGGTTAGTAACTACAAATCATGACTCATAGAATGATAGAATATCAGATTGGAAGCGACCTCAAGGATCACTTAACCCAACCTTTCCTGGCAAAACCAAAATCCAGATAACATAGCACAGCACACTGTCCAACTGAGCCTTAAAAGTGTCCAGTATTGGGGAATTCACCACTTTCCTGAGGGCATTATTCCAATGACATTGTGAAAAATTTCCTCTTCTGTCCAGTCAGAATCTCCCCAAGAGCAACTTGTGCTCATGACCCCTCATCTTTTCCAGGTGACTCCTTGCAAACTTCTGTGTAGCCACACTTTAAATAGTGGGATTGGGTGACAGAATCTCTCCAAAACCACCTTTTCTTAAGATTGAACAAAACCATTTCTCTCAGCCTGTCCTCATATGGCAGCTTCAGTCCTTGGATCATCTTTGTGACCCTTCTCTGAATCCACTCCAGCCTACCAAAATATTTTTGCTTGGTGGGGACCAAACCTGAAAACAGTAATGCATGTGTGGTGTAACAAGCACTGAGCAGAGGAAAAAATGCCTTTTTTTATATCTGCTGGTGATGCCATTGTTGATGTACCCCAATACCCCATGTTGGAGTACTGCAGAGAAGGTCCTTCATCTTTCTGCTGGAAAAAGGTCTGTGCCTCCACATTGCAAATGGGCGCTCTAGAAAAATGAACTATTGGTCAACTGCAGCCGTGACTGAGAAGAGGAACCAAGAAATAACTTTATGAGCACAAGTAGTGCAGAGTGTGGGCCTGATGACTTGAAATATAAAACAGACTTTCACATTCCAGATCTCTAAATAATTTATGAAGAAAGTTCAGAAGTACTCCAGAGGATTAAAAATTGACTTTTCAAAATTTTGACATGGAATATATTGAACATAAAAGGTTTATTTCTTAATTAGTCTAGAAACTTAGTTTCTTGCTATTCAATGTATCAATAGTTGCCAGCAATTTGGCAGAATAAATGAAACATATACATAGTTGGGATTCACACACATGAAATTGGATTCAAGCTGTGTAATTAATTTATTTTTGGAAATTAGGGATGGATTTCATATCACCTAACTCTAGGCTTTTACCCATGTGGATATCTACAACTGAATGAATATATTTTATTATCAATGAAGAAATCAAGATTTTCTAGTTTGTATCTGAGAGGTACAGACATCAGAGTAAAGGGTGTCTAAATTAAAGTAGTGAGGTAGGAATAAAAAAAAAACAACAATCTAGAGGGCTGAGACTTCTGAAACAACTTTTCAAGGGGATGTTATCACCTAGTTAAGACGTCTTCTGTTTAGTGTGCTGATGGCTGTGAATCCAAACAAATTTTAATTCATACTTACTAGACCCCAAGGAGAATTAAAGCTGTGGTTTCAATCTCCGAATTCAGGCCCGTGAAACAGGTATGATGTCATGCATTATTCTTAAACTGACATCCTTTTTTTGTAACCTGCCCTGATCACTGATGATGAGAGAAGATTCAATGGAAAATATTCCTTCAGAAATTCTCAGGATAATATCTCAGAAAATAAAACACCAAATAAAATTGCCATGCATTCAAAGTAATTGTACTTTAGTTGAATTCTATTTTCTGCTTCTGAAAAATAAAATGTCCTGATACACTCTGGTTAAGGAAGTTTTTAATTAACTAAAAACTTCTCAATCTGTCTCACATTTCCTGTGATCACATGACATTGAAAACCTATGTATCATTTTTTTCTTCGGGGTTACTGGGCTAACATGTATCTTAATTAGCTCATTTCTTAGTTTATGTATCATTCTGCTTAGTTCATGCAGGTTGTTTAATACACAGTGATTAAATTTAGATTATTTATGTTGGTTTGGGGGGACTGGTTGTTTGTTTGGCAATATTTGTTTGTTTGTTTTTAATGAGATTTGCCCTACTAAAATATACATCTAGAAGCCAGAGCAATCTAACTAAGAGTGCATCTTTTAAGACCATGCATAATCCATCTGATTTTGGAGTACTCTTTCACAGGACATCTATAACCATCTTTTACTGTACACAACAGGTTCTGGAAACTCATTAGAATCCTTTATGGGGAAAACCAATCATTTTCAAAATCTCAATTGAAAGGGATTCTTCATACTATGTTCATTAATTTTTGTTAACAATTTCACTATAAAGGATGTAAAGTGAGTCAAAGGAAGGCATTTCAAATGGATCCCAGGTACTGTAAAACCAGGATAAAATAGTTATCAGGATAGTATAAGAATGTGTCTCCACATGGCACCTGATCTAAGGTGAGAACTCTGGGAAGACTCCTGTGAAAAGATTGAAAGGTCACCTCCCCTGGTGAAGAGGGTATTTGGAGAAGCATGTCAAATCAAAGAACTTGTGCCCTATCAGTGTTCTAGAAACTTCATAATGGAAATTGCTGTATTTTGCACAGACAACAAAAATATTTTCTGGTTAAGTATAGATAAATAGATAGACAGATATAGATATAATAGATATACATTATTTTATCATTATTTTATATATATATATATATATGAGTTCCCAAATTAAAAAAAAAGGTCTGAATAAATACTGACACTGTATTCTACATAAATTAGAAGAGATTTTTTCAAACAAGCAAACAAAAAATATTTAGAAAAGATTCTTCAAGAATATATTATCATATGGAATTTAGAAGACATGGAGTGAAGTGTCCGATAGAGTCAGTAAAACTGGAATCTTCAAAGAGGACTTTTTTAATGTTCCATGTAAGTGATCTTCTTAGGGATGTAAAGAATAGAGATTTTGGGATTTAGTGTGTAACCTAGGAAAATAGGCATGTTTTAGCATGAAAAATCAATTACAATTTCCAGATTTTAAGCTGAAATAATTAGGTGCCATATTAATCATTCCTGTCAGTACCTGTATGTCCTTAAGAACATTTCTGAAGAAGAAATTTCATGTATCTACAAATAGTGTAATTTTAAAAAATATTAATTGGTTTCTTCAGGCCCTCAGTGTTCTTCTAGTCTTGCTGAAAATAAGTACTGATAATTTAGAGTTTCTTGGATGATATATGTATGTACAGGAATATGTATGTGTATGAATATGTATGTAAAGGAAGCTGCACCTGCTGATTAAAAAAAGAAATTAAAAAAAACAAACTCCTCTTATAAAAATTGTACTTCCTGAATAGATTTATTTTTACTATGCATGTTGACATATTAAAGAAAACTATAGCAAGTGAAATTATAATTATCAATGAGGACATAAAAAAAAGAGACAGTAAAAATAACCTAGTGAAGACAGAGAAATTACTAGCTAGTAAAAGAAAGATAATTTTGAAAAGTAGTGACAGTATTTATTAATATAGAAGACATGGGACAATAATAAGAGAAAGACAAATCCTACACATCAGGTTTTATGAATGCAGTTTTTTCTTGTAGAATCAAGGATTAGGTACGAAAAGGTCTGATATAAGAAAATATTTTTTTTTAAAAAAAGTTCTGCTTTCATCCATCTAGATAAGGAAGTCATTAAATGTGAGATGCCTGAACACTGAAAAATGAGAGATTCATCTCTTGGAAAGAGAGAGTATCTGGAGTACTCAAGGACTGACCCGTTGGAGTAGAGAAGGCACCTTAGGAAAGGAGAAGAAACCGATAAATTTACAATGCAGGTAACCCCCACTCCTTCTGCTACAGAAGTATTTTAACTTAAGAATAATGAGAGGTATCCAAGCAAAATAACGCACATTTGTTATCATCTAAGCACTTTAAACTGTAGCACTTTAAAGGGCTTGGAAGGATTTCTGTTTCTTTCCTACTTTATTGAAGATCAAAAATACTTCCTAACCCTTTCACTGACACACAGATAGTTCTGGCATTGACAGGAAACTATGCTAATCACTTGGCCAGTATATTTTGAATTTTCAGGAAGACTTCAGAAACTCCTTTTAATGATCCATTGCTCAAAGTCCAGTTCAGCTGAGTGACACACACAGCTTGGGTGGATGGCAATAACAGTGTTCTCAAGCTATAAAATATTTATCCCCAAAAGTGACATGTGTTCATGTATTTCCAGCCTAATTGCAGGTTAGGCTCAGGTTGCACTTAGGTTACTTTGTAACCTCAAACCATACCCAAGCAATACTACTACTAGGGATTTTTAGGAATTTTCTGTTGTAACTTCTCACTAATATGAAGTCCAGTACAGAATCAGAAAGCCCTTTACCACCAAATTCTATTTTTCTTATAGATAATTTATAGTGAATTATAACTATGTACTTTGCTGTTCTCAACACTGTTATAGATAAAATATCTTATCAATACATGTCAACATTTATACAGCTAGATTTTCAAAGAAGTAAAGAGACTAGGTAATCAAAACTTTGTTAGAAGACTATGTGTGTGCAAGTGTGTGTGTGTCTGTATGCAAATATACTAGACACCAAAGTAACAGAAGAAATCTTACAAGAGATTCTCTTAAGACTTGGAAAATCTCTGTGAGATTCCATATCAAATTCTATCCCTGTTTGGCTTATTTGTGCTGATGAGATGGTTTTCAGAAGCAATTCTGGAAACTGTCAAAATGTGTTGCACTAAAATGAATTTTTCAGTCTTGCAAAACAGGAATAAGTAATGACAGAAGCCTATCAGGACTTAGGAACTCTAGAAGAGCTGGGATACTTAGTCTGATACCAGGTTTTTATTAAGTTTTGGCTTCCAAAACCTTTAGAGTTTGAACGTGAGAAGGATTTGAACGATGAATTGTGTTAAGTCCCTAGACTTGTCCCGGTTTTGCTGAACACCATACAAAAGCTTCTGTACACATTTTCTTCCATTCACAGACTGCCATTTAAATTTCCAAAGTAAGATCTTTTCACAATTTTGCTCTGTGTATATACCATACTTTGACCAGCTATCTTCACCATTTTCTGCTCTTTTAGCTTCACCTTCATTTGAATGCCCTTACAGCTGTACTTGGAAAGCTGTATGCTAGAAAGAAAACAAATGGTAAAATGCTTATTAGACAAGTGTCATTATGATCTGGGCCTCATTTACCTATTCTTTTTTCAAATCACATCACAAAAATGTTACAAAAAAAAGTACAAAAACATTTCAAACTAAGCAATATCATAAAATTTACTGCAATTTCTAATGACAGTGAAATGCTGAAAACTTTGTGTTAAAGTGCTGAAGACCATGAAATAGAGATTTGATATAAATATGAGCTTTCATTTTGATGCACAAAATTTCACATGGGTTGCAGGATTTTACCAATTGATTTTTGCAACTAGTTTTTCAATTTTCTGGAGCAATGAGAATGACTTCTATAGAAAACATGTTCCTAAATGGTCAGAAGAAAATGCTATTAGATTGCCAACAGGAATGTAATTAGATAATGTTGTTTGCTCATTTCATCTTGATCTTGTACTGGCTTTCATGAGCTTAATTAAAGCACAAGGCATTAATGTTAATATGATATTTTGATACATATCAAATTAATTTTAATAACTAATAGCTCATTATAGTATTAAGTTTTTTATGTAGTCTGAGTTACATTAACAATTAAAGAATTAACAATGAAAAGAATTTTCAACTAGCATTTTATTCTTCTGTTGGGAAAAATTTGTAAAATGTACCCATTGGGCTAGTGCAGCAAAGGCAAAAATATAAACTCCAATATGTTAATAAACACTGTCTAAATCACAGTTTCTAGATTTGCTCTCCCCTCTCACCAAACGTTATTTAAAGTCTTGTGTCTGATCTGTGACTACATTCCTATGAAATATAATTTTCTTAGAAACATTACTACAAGGGTACATAACATTTTATGTATTATGAGCTCAAAACTAAATTCATATTCCACATTTAGATACTATTTTAGGAACTTTCATATTCTTTTATTGTTTCTTTTGGTACATCAAGTTTCAGCTTAAAAGACTAAAATATCTATCTATTTCTTATTTGAAGGCTGTGAGTATTCTCCAATGTTCCTCAAGAAAACCTATAAGATTGGCTTCTAAATTTTTGAAAGGTACACTAATAGATAATAAAACATGGTGTAATTTTAGTCATTGTGCCAAGAAGCATTTTAAAGCTGTAAAAGCACCTTGGAAGAGTCTTGTGCTGTAAAACTTTTGGTGGAAAAGCAAAAGTTTGTCTCACTTTGTCTCACCACTCCAGTTCCAGACCATCCAAAAGGCAGGACCAATGTGGCATCTAAGGACTAGAGACATTTGTCTTTTTCCCTGGGGAGCTCCTGGGCAGAGAACAGCTGTCATATTATAGTTTATACTCTATACTGAGCACTGCTGTTGGAATGTAAAGATTGTGAAGGTGTGTGTTGTGGCTGGTTAGGCAATTTTCACAATTTTCAGTATTGTGTTGTGGCTTCTGAGCCAGCACCTCTGAGGAGTTTGTGGTGGGAGCTCAGAACTTTATTATTATAAAGTGCACTTCATAATAAAAGCATAACAGGCCTTGACACATGGTCTGGTGTATTTGTTCAGCCTGATAAGAAATTGAAATGAACACCCCTCACCCACTGGTCATGGCACCTGGTGTGCGCCAAAAAGCTGGAGAATTGCCACAATCTTCTTTTGTATAGTGGCATGGGTACTTCTCATCAGATTTATATTTCTGAAAGTCCTTCAAAACATAATGGAAAAAAGAAAACCCTTTGTTATTCTGGTAAAAATTATAATAAAGATAAAAAGGTAGAAAATATAATAATCAAAAAGCCCAAAATCAGGCATTTTCTTCTATTTTAATACCTTTGATGTAATCCATTTAAGAGACATCTTTCTTTCTCCTTGCTCCTGTCATTATGATCCTGACAAATAGAATTTGCGCCAGATATGTCCACATTTATTACTGTCTCAGAAGATTAATTTAGTTTTACTTGCTTACAAAGAACAAGTGCTGTACTTTAACCCCAATTATAAAATATTAGAAAACACTAAGCTGTGTTTATATAGAATGTAAAGGCCACATTGTGAAAAACCTAATTTTGGAATTGCAGCTGCCTTACAAGTAGTGTAGGATTTAGCCAAGCACCAAGAGAATGCAAACTGACCCTTCTTACAGAGAAAGTCAATAATTGTATAACCATGATAATATCTATATAATACTTAGAGATAGTGTTTGTTTATAGAAGAAAACAGGTTTACAAATTCCAATAGCAGTACATGAAAGTAAATTTGTGGGGCTGCATCACACCTGAGTCTAAATCCATGAAACTATGAATGTATTTCATATTTTTACATAATCTGGGCAAGATGACATAATTTTTTAGGAGATTATGTAAGTACCGGATGAATATTAATGTATTTTCACTCATATTTAGGAATTTCCCAGCTGGAAAACTTCCTGTTGCAATGTTTCATATGCTAAAAAGAAAGCAATGGTCATTTAATACTGGATGTATTTGCAGATGCAGGTAGTAAAAAATCTGGGTTTTTTTAAACCAAATTTGATGTTTGACATTTATTATATCTGATATGGGAGCAATAGAAAAACAAAAACAAAAAACAACAAAACAGTTTTTATTTTTGCATTTGGGGTTTTTTGTGTGTTTTAAGGTCAAAAATTTTTACCATTTCTGTTTTTTCATAGAAACCTGCTACTACTTAAGATAGGTGATGGTGTTTGCATAAAGTGTGACAATTTGTTTACACAAAATTAGGATGATAGCTGTGAATATAAAACAATATGTTGAACACTCTTTAGATAAATGTAGAACAGTGTATTTCATCTCAGACTGTTCTAATAATTGGGAAAAGATTCCTTTGTGTTCTCTGTATTTTAACTGATAGAGCAATTACTCTTCTCTGAAATTAAAAGTTCTGTGTCCAAATGTTCCTTGGCAAAAATAATGTTTCCATAAAAAATGTATTCTAGAAAGAATAATAAATCAATTGAGAAAATGCATTTAAACAATGTCAGAATAATTAAATACATTTTAAGTTCTATTGTATCTTTTAAAAAAATTCATATAGCTTTGAATGCTATATGAAATATGAATGCTATATGAAATACTATAGCTTAGTATTTTTGAAGTATTTTTTCCTAAATATTGAGCATAAGCAGCCACTTTTTCATTTGTCTTATTTTATTTTGGGCATTAAGTAAATATTTCAAATGAATAATGATAACATATAATATTTTGTAAATTACCATAGGGGATTTTCTAAGCATATCAACTTCCTTTTGTCCTCAAAATTGCCACCATTTCATTGTGCTATAACAGAATTTAATGAAACAAGTATCGGACAATGAAAGTACAGCATTTTTAATTTATACTGCTGTTGGTACAAAACTACAAAAAAGTTGCATCATAATTTGTAACAAGTTATAAAATCACAGAATGGTTGAGGCTGAAAGGAACTTCTGGACGTCATCTGGTCCAACTCCCTGTTCAAGCAAAGTTATTCACACCTCGTTGCCCCAGACTAGGTTCAGAAAAAACAAAAGGAAGAAACATCCACAAAATTTTGCTGAATACACTTCCTTCTTTCTCAATGCAAAAAGCTATTTGTTTGTGGTTTTCTTTCTTATTTTTAGCTTTGATGTTTTTATATCTTTTGGCGCAAGATGAAGTTTTTACGAAACTAGAAGCAAGAGTTCTGCTATTTTTTTCATCAAAAAGAAGAGTTTTTTTTTTTCTTTTTTTTTAACTGGTAAATAATTTAAGTTTTCAATATAGAAGTGAACTTCATATTTTTATACCTCCTCTGAATTTGCTCCAGATTTGTAGCCCTCCAGATGCAAAGACTTTGCTTGTTGGCAACAGCTGCATTAGCTGATACAGCAAAAATGTATATTTTACTCATGCAACCTCCTCAAGAGTAAACTCAGAAATGTCTCTGGGACCAACAGAACCTTTTAAAAAAATAAGAAAACTTGAGCTTATTTTAATAGTTGAACATTGCAGAAGTGGATGTTAAGGACTTGATTTATACCATGCAACAGAAGACCATTATTGCATACGCCTAAATTGGCAGGGAGAGAAATTATAGGAAGTCCTTAGGCTGCTTCTGGAGTCAATGAAGGTAGTGCATTATCTTAAGAAAGCAATCAAATTCTTGGGCTAATTTTTTACCTTTTTTTTTTTTTTTTAATTGGCTGAACAGTAAAGGGAACCTGGGGCTCATTAACCTTATTTAGGTTAGCCTATTAGCCTAATCTTTTCTGAAAATTAGTTTTAATAATAAGATACATACTATACCTCAGTTAAATATACACAGTCATATTAAATTAGTTTGGCTATGTGAATACCATGTCTAGAATCACAAAATAAATAGGGTCAAAGCCCATTCTCTGGACCTTGTGAAATGGCATAATACTCTTTACACCCGCTTTAACAAACTTCCCCTCCACAAAAAAGACTTGACTATGCCATCTATTGCAGTGACCTCTAACTCTCGACATCTGTGAAAACTGATCAGGAATAACCAGGGAACATGTGATCCCTGGAGAAGGCAAATCTATGTTACAGGCCATACTAACATTTTAGAACCTGGACACTCATACCTCCACTCTTACTCACCATTTCTGCACTATACCCATAGCTTTCAGGTCAGACTTCCTAAATTTTAATCTAGAACCGCAGAGGATGCAAATTTGCATAATGAAAGTCTGTGATTTCCAAGCCTGGAATCTTTTTCAACATATTTCTTTGTAAAATCAGGTTTAGTTCCTCATCTCAAAACATAGACTTATTTGACATAGGGTGAACAGTAGACACCCAAAATAGAGGCTCCACTGACAAACTAAAGTCAATGTCTCTTTATTTTGTCTTTATCCACCACCCTAGTGTGAAAATTTAGAAATGGCCTTCTAAAAGAATTAATTAACAGTTCTCATTTCAATGGATATTAATTAAGATGTTCCCCTTCTAGCTTTTTTATTATAATGTGACAATTTAATAGGCAGGAAAAATTTGAACAGACAAACAATTTTACAAGGATAATTTCAGATACATGTGCAGGGGTGTCTTTGATACCCTTGAGGATTTGGTTTTGCAATTACATGGAAGTCCTAATTACATGTTTTGGAAGTGAAAATTTTTCTAGTTGCTCCTCTCTGAACTGCAATTTTTGTGAAAATTTGTTGTCCTTTCAACTATAACTCACCGTGATTTGAAGTGGATTCCTACATATTCATGAATTTAAATATACCAATTTGAATAAAATATTTCATTAAGCTATAATACAAAAAAAAAAAAATCCTTACTGTCATAACTCAAAAGCACACAAGAAAAAATTATGGGTTGAACAAGGACATAGAGTTTTGAAATAATTTATATTTCCATTCAGTTGTACTAGTACATGCTATCTACTTCTAATGAATACTTCTCAGCTCTGATGTTATCTTTCACTTAACTTCCTTCCTGTTAGTAATATACCAGGCTTAATCTTTTTTGACCTCAGTGCCTTTGAGTATAGAATTGCAGACCTAATTCCTTCCCCACCCCAGCACACAAAAGTTTACTTATCCTGTACCACTTACCCCTGTAGTTCAGCCAGTAACTAAAAAAGTAAAATTCAGTTTAAAATCCTGAGACTTGTCCTCAAAGCTTTTGTCATCTCTAATTCTGTTCTTCCCTTTTTCCTTCTAACTTTACCTCTTCCTTTTGTCCTGTGTTCCTCAGCATGTTGGTTTATGTCCAGTTAATCTACTTCTGCCTTCCTGATTTTGAATAACACACAATCCACTGCCCTTCAAACTATTGTGAGGACAGATTCAAGTGTTTTTAAATCTGTCATTAAACATTTTCACTAATATTTGCTTCTAGTCAAAAGCCAAAGACCAAAATTACAAAAATTATGTAGACCAGAATTCAGTCTCAAGGAATTAAGTTAATTTTATAACACTAATAGCAGTAGACTGGAATTGGATACCTAGAAACTTGGAGTCCTTGGTATGATACCCAGTAAACCCACATTTTTACTACTCAATACAATTATCCTAGATAATGAACTATAAATTTAGACTGTAAATTGTGATGTTATAGAAGAAGTTTTCATTACCTTGATGTAGTAATACTGCCTCTCTTGAGACTTCTGGCAATCAATTTTAATTTCTCTTCAAAACACAATTTTAGGCAACATTTTATTCCTCATTTTATGGACAGTGGTGGTTTAGATGAAGAAAGGGGCAAGAGAGAGGAAACTTTTTTGTTAAAATTAGTTGCTGTTAGTTGATAAATCATTATGACGGTTAAAAAAAATTTGAATTGCAATGTTTACGCTTATCTTTGCCATTAATTCAGTCAATTAGTACAATTCAAAACAGCCATTACAAGGGGAAAACGACTGATAAGCTGTTCAGCCATTATGGCTGAAATGTTTCCTTGTATTACACAATCTGTATGGTGAAAAAGCTTTACAGAAACTTGCCTCTTTGGAGTAGCTTATCAGTTTTCTTAATCTTAAGTAATTTTTTTTATAAGACTTAAAAGAAAAAATACTAAGTTGTCTTTCTCTAAGTATGCATAAGTATTTGTATGTCTGTCTGCGTCCATGATGACTTTGAAAACTGATTTTAAAAATAAAAAATTTTCATGACCAGATTCAGCAAGGATACAGTCTTGCTCTTCTAGAGTTAATAATAACATAAACTGAGGAACCTTGCATGTTGTGAGGAGAAGAGTCTGTAAAAAAATGGAATAATCCACTTAGTTTTAAAAATGCTTCTTAAGATGTGTAAGATAATCATATTATTTCAAGATTTCAAGTAATTAAAATAAACCACTCAACCGCATTGCAAAAAATACAACCCCAAAACAAACCCACAACCAGAACAAAAAATAAAATTAAAAAAAATTCAGAAAAATTACCATAGGCTTGGTAACAGCCATGGAGGACAAAACTATTTATGTGAAGAACATATATGAATTAACAAAGACAGCCTTTCTAGCATGTACTACAAAACCAGAATTTATCTGGCAAACACCTGTAATATACACATCTGTATATGTCACGTACAGGAGAATTTTATTGACACCACATAAAGGGCACCACATGAAGCAACAAATTTACTTTAGGACTACATATATTAGTAATATAAACTACGATGGAATTTGAAGAGTCGTTGTCATGTTTTTGTTCCACACACTGGGTATAGAAGCAGTCCTCATGGAACTTCAGTACATCAATAGGACATCCCCTACAAGCAAGCTAAAGAATTTCTCCTGAGAAACAGCAGATATTCTGTGATCAGACTGGGTCCACCAACACACAACAGACTGTAGGTAGTGTACTCATCTGTTCCAAATCTGTCCATCGTCTTTTAACTCTACAAAATCAAACACCTCATATGAAACATATGATTCTTCTAAATTAAGAAAAAGTTGCATTTTTTTTACATGTTTTTCTGCGTCTTTCAGTTTTGCTTCTGAGCATGCACAGTGCACTAGGTAAGCATTTGTTTGTCATTATCACCACCTGTAAATAAATGGCACCTTAAATCCTGCTTGAGCTGTAATTTCTTTGATGGATATAAATGCTCCAAGGTAGAGTAGAACAAAGTATGATACTGAGTATGTTACAGTTTCTTGTCCAGTGATTTATAAAAGCCACACAAAATGAAGTTTATACCCTATAAATTCCAACACATGTTTATCTTCCGAAACTCATTTGGTTTCTATGACATGCCAAAATAATTTATCACTTCTACTGTGTTACATTAAAATTGGAATTTATTGTTCATTTCTTCTTTTCTCTCTTGCAGACAATGCAGTAAGCTCCAAAGATCAAGTGAAGAATAATGAAGTATGACATACTTAGAGCTTTGAAATACAAGAACCTCGGAAATAATACTGATGCCTGTAAAATAATTATGGAAAATAATAAATGAAAACAATGCTAAAGTCCTTGACAATTTATTAATCAAAGATTGCAAAATGACTGATTCAAATTCAACTTCTGTTCCTTAAAATTAACTCCTCATGTCTAAGAAAACAATGTATAAAGGATAAGGAAAGTGGAAATGTCAGCCATGATTTAGCTGTAATACATTACAGAATGTGCTATATAGATAGTGTACTAAATATAGCACAGAAGTAATGCTGCAATAGTAAAGCACACTGACTTGTATTTCTAGTTGAGGTTGCTTTTGTTGTGTTATTTTGGAAACTGTACTATCTTTTGTAACCATGGGTCTTATGCCCATGAACAGCTAAATAAAGGATTAGTTATTGTGAAATGTGGTGTCTGCATTCTGAAGCACTTTTCATGTGTTCACACACTAATTGTTCTTTTTCCAAGTAGTAAATTCTGTACTAACAAAGGAGAGTAAAGAACCCCTACAACAGGCAATGCTGTTGTATGTGGCCACACAAATGAATGAGCAAATTCTGAAAAATAAAAGACTTGCATGTAATGACATTTCAACAGAATATCTTCCTAGTTTCCACGTAATAGCAGTTCAGAAACCTTTTGAGCAAGGGATGGTCTTCTCTGGCCATAACCTTAAATATATTTTATTTTTGTGAATGATTCCAATGGTTTTAAACTGGTGTAACTTTCTTTCTTCAAGGACTTTCATAATTTGTGTGTTTTGTGAATAATCTTCTTTCTTTTTCATCTTGAAATTTGGTCAGTTCTTGTTCATTGAAACATATCTTCTGTTGAAAAAGCAAACACAGTTTCCTATTTCCTATTTCTCATGTTTCTTTCTTTCCCCCTGCCAATCATTTGTTTTCCAAACTCAAGCATGTTAGCTTAATTTCTCCTTATGCAGAAGTTGGCTCTCAATTATTCTTGACTTTTTTGTTTTTTTAGTCTTTCTACTTCTATATTTTCTGTGTTGGAAATACGGTTCAACTGTATTCAAGGATTTTTTAACTCCGTAGAAGTTTAACAATCTGTATATGAAAAAAACAACACATAAAATAGCTAAAGACTATGTTGCAGTACAAGCACCCAGGCAAATATAAAGGTGTGAAGTGTAATATTAGCTTTGATCATTTGTGACCATCCACTACAGATATCACACTTTCTAAAAGCAAATTTTTTCCTATCAAGAAAAATAAAACAACCAAATTATTTTCTTTGTGCATTTTTTATTTTGGCATTTGGTCAAAATATTTGAGAATTGCATTATTCTATTACTTTGTCCTAATATATGAGACAATTTAACCTCTCCTGCAATTTTATGTGTTGTGATAATTGTCAGCATAACTCCAGCTCTTTGCTACTGTGTGGGAGGAGAAATATTGTTCTTGCATTCCCTTATGGCAGCTGACATTCTAGATAGTGCACATTTCTGACTTTGAATTAAGCTTATTGGTCCTAGATGATAATGTACTTTCAGCTATAAATAGAATATTTTAATTTCATTTCTTCTGTTCAGCATAGAATATAGAATGCATCATACCAATCTGACTTCTCATGAGAAAGGAAACCTCATATCAAAATCTTGGCTCAGACAAGGTGAAGGGGTTTACCCAGAAGCAGACCTGGTTTGAAGACATTCTAAAAAGAGAAGGAATCATAGAATGGTTTGGTTTGGAAGGAACCCTAAAGATTGTATAGTCCAACCTCTTCACCATGGGCATCTTTCACTAGATCAGGTTGCTAAAATCCCCATCCAACTTGACTGTGGATATTTCCAGTGATGAGGCATCACAACTTCCCTGGGCCATTTGTTCCAGGGTCTCACCACCCTCAGAGTGAAGAAATTCTTCCTAGTACTTTCTGTCTTCTTTTAGTTTAAAGTAATTTTTCTTTGTCCTGTCCTTGCAGGCCCCTTTAAAAGTCCCCCTTCACCTTTCTTGTATTCTTGAGCTAGCAGAAATCTGCACTAAGGTCACTAGAACCTACTCGTCCAGGCTGAACAACCTGGAAGCTCTTTCAACCTGTCTTCATGGGACATATGCTCCAGGTCTCTGATCGTTTTCTCTGACCATGACTCTGGTCATTTTCTGACCATGGCTGTCCCGTGGACACTCTCAAACAGGTCCATATGTTGTACTGGGGACCTCAAGGCCGGATGCAATTTAATTATTTCATTGTAAATTAATACAATATAACAATGTTTAACAAAAAAATAGTGGTAAGTTTAAAATACAAAGTAGAAGCAGCCCAACAAACCTTTTGGATTGAATTTATTACAAAACTTACAAGTAGTCATAAATACAGAGCTAACTGTATTGATGTAAATATTTATTGCAATTTGCACCTAAACAAAACATAGGTTCCTATTTAAAAAATAAGGCTAACTTTTAATTTTTATCTCACTTTTATCACTTCATGTTGTCTATATATAAAAAAAAGAAATTTTCATGCTTAAGTTCCACTGACATAATATTATCTGTGCTTCCTTCTTCTTGGACAGAAGATACAGTTATGGGTGCTGTGGCACAAAGAGCACTTTGCCCTATTTACTACAATGTAGTTAAAAGTAAGTTAGGAAAAGCAAATAAAATCATGTAACATAAGCATCAACACTCCACTACAGTTTTTTTAAAAATATTATTATTTTTAAAATATTTCACTTATGATTAATAGATTAATCAATTTCCTTATCATAAAATAAGAACATGCATTTACTTCACAGTATACTGTAACAACTTTTCTGTCTGGATAAAACTACACAAGGCAAGTGAAGCCAGACAGTATTTAATTTCCTCTTTGCCATGGACTCAAAAGGCTTAAGGAAAATCAAAGCCTTTCTGAATATACTCTTCCTGCAAAGGCATATTTTCTTATTGCTTTTTAAACCTCACAAACATTGCTTTCAATCCAGTATATTCATTAGACTTTGGAACAGAGTTTGAAATGTTCTCATGCAAAGACAGAAGTCACAAAATCTAAGATGTTAGAAATATTTTGAATTAACTGCAAAAGTACTGATGTCAAGAAAATAATAAATTTGATGCTAGTGTCATGACAGGAAGTACTGCAAATGTGCTTCTTTGAAGAAATATTGAGCATGGGACTCTTCAGGTCAAAATTACATTAAAAATAAATCAAATAGACATGCAAGAGAGAAGTGCAAACAAAAATTTATGACAGATGTAAGGACGTTGAGCTGTGCATAGCTGGTAAGTAAAGGATTCAAGAGCAAAAACATTAACATGAAAATGTATAAAACTACTCAAAACTAAAAAATAACAAAATGGAGCCCACAGCTCAGAAACACTGAATATCAGGCCATTTCAAATAGCAACAGAGTCCAAAGAACAGCAAGAGTGCTCAACTCCTAAGGTGTCTTTTAGGAGGTGATGACAATATTAGAGCTCAACTTTAGACATTATTAGTCTTAGTTTTCTGTTATGAAGCTTTGTCCAGTAAATGCTGCCTTGTATTCTTTTCATTTAGCTAATGTAAACATGCTAGAAGTCAACAAAGCTTGATGTCCCAGTGTAAATGCGGAGGGAGTGGGTCGCAGACAAAGCCAAACACTCACCCACTGTTCATGTGGCAACAGGGATTATTTATTCTTGAGCTCCTCTTTATGAAGGGAATTTGAAAAAAGTTTTGATAGCTGGTTGGTCTGATCTTTCACCGTCCAGCTCCCAGACCAGTGAGATGTCTGCTGCTTAGGATGGAATGTAATTGATTGAAGTTCTGGTCAGTCAACCCAGGGGCTGGTTTTATGGAGTCAGCTGGGTTTCTTATTTATAGCTGAATTAATTGCCCAGTAGAAGCCATCTTGTACAGTAGCACCCCAGAGAAGGCACTATCAAAAGGGATTTTTCACATCATATTAAATATACATCAATTCACATCTGTTAAAAGAATTTTATTTAGCATAAAATAATTTTAAACTGGGAACCAAATATCTTTTGCTCTTACCAGATTTTTAAAAGAACATACATCATTTGGCAAAAACCTTTGTCTTTCCCCTACTACCTGTCTCCTTTTTCTAAACAAAGGAAGAGACAAAAAATCACTAAAAATACCAAAGATACTGTGGGGAGAGAAACACAGGGGTGTTTGTGGTTAAAGCTCATTACTACAGGCCAGCAATAGCACACAGGACAGAAAGCCACATTAGTGAGGTGTTGGGTCAAAGTTAATATGCTTTGCAGGGAACCATCACAAATGTGTATAATTAAATAAATAAATATTGGGAAAACTCTTATCAGAGATGTAAATGCCTCTTTCATTGTTTCCATTGACTCTATATGACTACATGATCTATCTGTGTCAGATTCAGAAAGGTGAGGAAATTCAGAGAAGTGATGTCTTTATAAATTAAATATTGTGGACCTCACACTGGCAAAAAATTGGCCCAGAAACAAAGGAGAAGCATATAGTTAATTTCATGCAACATAATACAATGTTAAACCACCCTACCCTCTTTGAATTAATTTCAGATTTGTCACATGATATGTATTGTAGTTACACAAAGAGGTGAAAAGTGGCTCTAACACTTAACAGAAATCTTTAATCAGAAGCTTCAGCTGAGTTGTTCCTGAAATTAGGTCAGATAAATATAACTTATCTTTGACATACATTGAGGAGTACACATGCCAATAAGATCATGCCTTTTATTTCTGATCTTGAAAATGTACTATAACGATTGCATATCTGCTATTTTTACTTTGTTGAAAAAGTAGTAGGGAAGATTTTTGCATTTGGAATTTTGCACTAATGTCAATTTAAAATACACCCAAGAACTTAAACCAGTCTTTCGATATGTTGAAATCTTCTACATCCCAGTTCAAAAATCTTAATCTCTTGATTTTTTTTTCTTTTTTTTTTTTTTCAAAAATGAATGGAAAATCAGCAATTTGGTTTGATCCTACTACTTGTCAGATGAGATTAAATCACATGTAGACTCTGAACATCATTAAAGTCAAAATGACCTTAGAATTAACCTATCTAAATTCTTAGGATTAAACCATCTGAACCTTAACAGTAGTGGTTAAAAAAAAAAGAAAAAAAAAGCAATTGTATCAGTACAGCTAATTTGTTATAAAGGATACTAGACTACATCAAAGAAGATATTTAACATAGAGATTAATTATATAATCCACAGTTTCTGTTAGGTCATTCTAGAATGTCTCTTTCACAAAACTTGCCCATTCACTAAAATGTAATGTCATATATCTTTATTCAGAGTTTTTTATATATTTTATATTCTTTCTTTCTTTTTTCTTTTTTTTTCTTTATTTTTAGAGAATTTGCACATATTGTCACATGGTTCTCCACTTAATTGACATAACATTTACTTGATGCTTATGGTAATATTCTAAATAAGCCAGCAGCTTATGCTAATATATCTGAAGTAGCTTGGTCACCTTTTCCTGATGACAGTAAATAGTCATTCCCTGAGGGTGTTTGATGCCTCTCACTGCCACGTTAATCTAGTGTTTCATCTTGTTGTTCAATGAAATATCCACATGAATAATAAAATGACAAACGTGAAATTCAGAACAGATCCAGAATGTAAAATAAGATTTTTCAAGTTTCCTTTCCTTTGAAAAATAATTTGTCTCTTAGAGATTTTTTAGTGTTTTAAGAAATCAAGATATTCTGTAGGTTTTCACATCTGCAAAGAAATGCTGTATTTCTGTGTTGATCAGTACAAAACCTTAAAGAATGCAATCAGATTAATTAAATGAACCCAGTGCTCTAGTCAAGGATGAAATGCCTTCCTGTTATATTATTATTATTATTATTATTATTATTATTATTATTATTATCTAATAGCACAAAAGGGAATTAAAAATCTGTCAAATATTTGGTGTTTTTTTGAAGGTGGAAGTTAAAATATCTAGAAAAGTGTTTATAAAATAAAAATTAGGTAGCCATTTTACAAGTAAGGGACAGTGAACATGAGTCAGGCAATATAAATGTCCTGTGCAAGGAGATAGTTATTGCAGTGATTCTCTTTTGATCTAGTGATTGCTGTATATTTCTTTGCTTTCACAGTGAAATGCAAGTAGTGAATTCTGTAGATGTCTATGTAGGAGCAGCTTTCTCATAGGCTACCTAGATAATTTCATCAATTTGAAGTTCTCAGTGAATATTTCTATCAAACACAGAAGAGTTAGTCTATTATTATTTAGTCACAACATTCTACTTCTGTCACTAGTTTGAAAGTCACTATAATGGAAAGCATAAGTACATGTCCATTTCCTCGTACACATACAGGTAAATGTGTTGATATTCACTAGTTTCCCCTTCTTCCTTCTTCTTTCTTTATTCTTTTTTATTTCCCATTTCCCTTTCTCATTCTCCTCTCCTCCCCTCTCCTCTCCTCTCCTCTCCTCTCCTCTCCTCTCCTCTCCTCTCCTCTCCTCTCCTCTCTTTTATAATTTAAGGTCTTCTGAGGACTTCATGCAGATTGTTCATCCTACTTCTATGTTTGCCATATGTGTCAGCGTGTTTAAAAGATAATGATTAAGCATCAGGTGTCAGGAATCTGAATGCTAGACTTTATGTATGAGTAGTTAAAGTAGTTATAAAAAACAAAAAAAAGATTGAACTCTAGGTTTCAATATGGAAAAACTTATTTCTCAGTGAAAAAAATACAAAGGGCAAGTCATGCCAATTATTAGCAGAGAAGCCAAATCTTCACCAGTTTCAATTCAGTAGAATGAAAAGTAAATATATAATTATTTTTCAAGGGGTGGCCAAAACATAATGATTGATCACCAGACAGTGGCAATGGGAGATAGCCACAAAATTTGAATCATGTATAATTATAACATGAGATTTGGATGTTCTATGATTCTTTCATATTTAACAGAGAGAAATTCTTAGAGTACAATTAATTTGAACTGTTTCATACTCCTGGTTTAGGATTAGATGTATCATACCTCACCTGTACTTTCAACAGCAGATTAAAATCTCTTTGAAACTTTCATGAAGTACTCTTTTGCAAATTCTTCATAATCTTTTGTATTCATTTAAAACGCCTGCAAGAAGTCTTCCTATCAACAGTCAAAATCTCCAATTTGTCCACTATTCTCTCCTCATTGCCCTTAAGCCTTTTTATTCAGTACCTTCTCAATTCATTGTTAAGGAGTTCTTGGCAGGAAGATTTCTCCTTCTGAACTCAAAGTTCCTCAAAAGTAAATTCTTCAATAGAAATAATTATTATCTAACTCTGATTATTACTCAGTTTTAATATTATTCTCTTAATATGCTGCTTCAGTAACAATAGTATCCTGAGACATAAGAAATAATTCCACTCAATAAATCCCACCGTTTACAATTTGCAAGATTTTTCTTTCTTTCATTATAACAAAAGACTGAACAATAAGGAACTGAGTGCAAGTAGCACATTTTTTATTTGCATTACATGAGATAGAAGCACAATCCCTAGCTTATGTTTATAATGTATGCAACATTTAAATTGTCAACTTCAAGAAACTTTCAGTATGTACAGACAGTTTGGGCATTTAGTACTTTCTTGAATATGGAACAAATTTTAAAAACTGACTCTCACATCACAACAATTGCAGTTTTCAATCCCTTCAAGCGATTATATTGTTTTTTGGACTTCATAAATGATTCATGTGTGGATGCATATTGAAAAAATATAGTGCTTACATGATTTTTATATTGATAAAAATTTTGACATTTGGCTGGTATTTCCCTCTTTGTAGAAGCTTCATTTCTATAAACCCTTGATTTTCACAGTCCAAATCCTGAAAAGTAGACAAACTTGTCCAAAATGTGTAGATTTCACAGAAGTTTTACACCTCTTATAGAGAAGATTCATTTCCAGATAGTAATCCCAAGAGTTTTTCTCTTTTAGGTTTCTCATTAAGTTCACTGAAGTTACATAAACATATCAGATGGACCAAAAGTGTGAGAAGTTTAAGGCTTTGTCCAGTCATAGAAAAAAGGACATATTTACAGAAATTTTAATATTGCTGGTGGTGTTGGATGGTACTCGTGGCAATAACAATTTAGTTGTCACAATAATTTATGAACAAGATTATTAAAACAGAAACTCTAGAAGCAAGCAAATTCTATATCACTTTCAAACAAGAGGAAAACATAACTAATTTGACCTAGATATTTCAAACATGTATTAAGGATATAGCAAGGACCATCTCTTATGAGTTACAAAGATTAGAAAAAATATTTGTCGGATAAGAAAAAAAGCCAAAATAAGCTACCCTCCTCTCTCTTTTTTTCTTATTTTTATTTTTATTTTATTGCTCACAGAAATGAGTTAGTGGAAATTTTGATGACAGAAGGCAACTTCAATAAGAGCAACTGTGGAATTTATGAACCTTAAAATGAAGAGTAGGCATATTTGTAAACATATAACATTGATCTTAAAGACACGATCATAACTAAACTCAAGAAATAGCAAGAGAAATCACAAGGAAATTAAATGAAAGGTAAAAAATGTTTAGAGAGCTCTGTCTTACATAAACAATATTTGAAGAAAAAACATAAGACTAAATCATCCAAACGCATCGAAAGTACACAAGTGCAATAAAATAGCAACTTACCTCCATCAAAATAGATGGAGAATTTTAAATAATGAAAAGGGACATAACTTAGTGTAAGTAAATTTTAAAAATGCATCAACATGCAGAAAAAAAAGAAGATAGAATGAGAAAATATGTGTAAGAAGTGCTTATATGAATACAGTCTAACTTTTCTACATAATGTGTTCCATACATGGACATGCACAGACATTCATACACACCTCTCTCACTGTCCCTTCCCTGTGACAGCTTCTCTTCTTCTTTTTGGTCTTGAAAAGTTTCAAATTCAGTAAGTTTCAGAGTATGTTAGCAGAGTATCTTACATGTTCAGGTGTCTCCTGCTCGAAAATTGGATTGAAGACTAAAGTGGTTTGTCAAACCCTACATTATGCTGAGAAAAATATTATATCTTCCCAAAGCACACATCAGTAATATACTCACAGGATCCACCTCCATATAGTTCTTAGTTAATGTAAGACTTCTTTACTCTGTTTAATTAGTTTCATGTTTGCATAAGGATATACAAACTATGTAAATATTTAAAAGGTTAAAAAATTGGTTTCAGTAGGGAAAAAATATGCTAGTTTAACCTCATTTAACCCAAGATTTCAAATACGTGTATGAACTGTTCTGTCTTTTTCAGTCAAGACAAAGAGGAATAATGTTCATATAAATCAATTTAATTATATTTTGTTATTTGACTATCTGTTTTACTAATATCATCAATTAATTCTTTTCATTTGTGCCATGATGTGATTTTTTTTATAACCTATTTGAACAAGGGGATGTTAAATACATAAAAATAATTAGACATTCACCACAAATGTTTTCCTTATACTATTAGTTAATCAATAGCTGCACTTTCCAAATTTGTTCTCAGCCAGGTTATACCAAGACAGCTAAAAAAATGCTTGCTGAATGTCACTGCTGACCATATATGATCCATATTTTTAGGTTTCTTTGCTACATATTTCTTATAAATTTGTTTAAGCTGTTGTATGAGAGTTGTATTTCCATTTGTCTTGGGATCTAGAACTGAAAAAATGTAGCTCCTTTAAAATTTGCAGTTGCTCCAAAGAAGGTAATATATGTTTCCACTAATTAAACCAAATACAATTAGCAAATTACAGCATGTTCTGAAATGTGGTTCTGATATGGGTTTTTTTATATTCCTGAATGTTTGCTTTTACTGCTTCATTTCAAGCTTACAATTTGCTATAATATCTACAGGATGGCATGGTAATAGTGTTACATTTCTGCATGCCAGGTAAAATAGACTGATTAATTCAATGCAGTAATCTCCAACATACTTTACAATGTTAATGTAATGTGCAATTTAATTGTCTAAACAAACTACTTTTTAATGTAAAACTAATGAGAAAGGACAAATTTTCTAAATAATTTATATATTCTAAGTGGACCATGCCACTCCATATGGAGAACATTCAGACTAACAGCTGTGTTACAAAAGCTGTCCAACTGAAAGGGACAGTAGCAACTGAGCATGCCACATCCATGTTTTGAGTGCCTGAATCTGCTACATATTCCAGATGGTTGGAGGGTAAAAAAAAGGGCTATTAACATCTCGATTCATAGCCTTGACATGATGGTAGTTACTGTATTCAGTTGTGGGTGTTAATGCAGCTTTCTAAATATTTCACGGTCAAGGACTTTGTGTATATCTTTTCAATGAGTACTAATATCTGGACCTCTTAGACTGCAATATGTTCTTCACAATATGCTCTATTTCCAGGTATAATTTATATAGATAAGGATTGTTTGTGTGGCATGTTTGCAAATTAAATATTACTACCTATTTAGAAGTGTAAATATTATAAAGTAAATGGTATACATCAACTATTACTTCAAGTCTGTAAATAGTTCAACTTTATCAAGGATACTTAAACATTCCAGCTTTCCCTCTGGAGAACACAGATCAGAAAGGCTTGCATTAGGCTGGATATTAGGAAAAAAAAATCACTGAAAGAATAATAAAGTACTGGAATGCTCTTCCCACAGAGGTGGTAGAATCACCATCTCTGGATGTGTTTTAAAAAAGGCTGGACATGGCACTTGATGCTGTAGTGAGTTGAGATGGTAGGACATAGGTTGGACATGATGATCTTAGAGGTCTCTTCCAACCTCATTATTCTGTGATTCTGTGATTTTGGTAAGTGCTGTGAAATATTTCAGAGAAATAATCAAGCTGAACAAAACTAGAAAACAACATCCCCGAGGAAAAAAAAATATTGTAAAGTTTTACTTTCTGCAACAGAGTATGAGGGAATATGCTGCAATGAAAGACAGGTCTATTAATCCTTTTCAGATAACATTTGTCTGTTTAGCTTGCTGTATACTTCTATACTTAGTTAATCCACTTGCAACTCTTTCAGAATGAAAATGGAGAATTTTATCAAAGCATGAGTGTACATATATTTCTAAAATTTCTTTCATGCACAATGTTTTCTGTACTATCATTAAGTCTGAAATATAAAATAGGCTTTCTATGAGATATGAGTTTGACAGATATTTTTTCATATAATGCCTTTGTTTTCAATCCAAAGCAATACAAATGGTTACTTTAAAATGTAGCGAGATGATGAAAAAAAAGGACAAATAATTTGAACATCTTTGTATTTGCTTTTGACACTTTCTCAGTTTTTACAAATAAGATTCAAAAAACTAACTCATAATTTTAACTTTCAACCAAACTAATAATGCATTTTCTCCATTAAAAGTAACAAAAGCAACAAAACCCCAACCAAGATACGAGCTTTGGCTACTCCTTATTTTGAAGAGTCTCAATTTTTATTTTTTTTATCAATTTTTTTTTTTGCAATTTGAACATTTAAGCATCAGAAATATCACTACAGAAGATATCTAATTCAATAACAATATCTTTTAACAAAAATAAGGAAAATAGTGAATCACATGAAACAATACATATTTCTTGACATCGTGATAAAGCAGATATTTTTGCACATTAACTAACAGAAATCAAAAGGAAAATGGCATAGCTATGGAAATTTTTTGTGCTCTTTTGTGGGTAGATTTTTTTTTCTCCAAAACTTTTATTGCATATATAAGAAGTGTTCACTAAAGGTCAAGATCTTATTAACACTGAACAGGACTTGGACTTCAAATGAGAATTTCATTCTGTGGGATGGAACAAAAATATCACTCTATTTGCTGTGATTGTATTCAAAGGAAATTATTCCTCTCATCAGGAAAATGAGTAAATTTCACACAAACGTACACACACATACAACAACCAAACAAAAGCCCATTAAATTTCTTAGAAAATATGTAACTGCAGAAAGATATTTTGTAGTTTTGAATTCTGGACTTTCTCTTTTTACTTTAAAAAAATCCTGAATTTTGAGATATCCTACAAAATATTTTGAACTAATATGGCTTTTCAGATATTTTCTGCAAGTATATAATCTTGTAGTCTGCTAAAGGTACAAGAGAAATGCATTATTCTTGAGAAGTTAACTCCATGACCGGTCAATCAATCAAACTTTTTAATTTCAAGAGGTTTGGCTTTTGGGGGTTTTTGGTTTTGGTTTTTGGAGGGGCTTTTGGTTGTTTTTGTTGTTGTTTTGGGGGTTTTTTGGTCTTTTTTTGGGTGTTTTTTCTTCATTTTTGTTTTTAATATGGAATTTAATACATTTTACAATAGTGTAAATTTTCAAAATTACATGCTATGGAATAATTGAGTGAACTTTGTAAACTAAACTTTGCCTTTTAAGTCACACAATGCTCAATTTCTCTGTTGTGTTTATTCAAATTAAATTCTGTTGTGGTAAGCTTCAAATGAGGGACAGGAGAGAAGCTGAACAAGTACATTTTTAGGGAGCTGAACTTACCACTTTCCCTGTAGTAGGGTGGGAGGTGAAGAGGAATAAACTCTGTGGACAGAAAATAAGAAATACTGATCCATAACCTCAGGATCAGGTACTTCCTTTACATACCATACCATTCCTCTGGTGAGCAAGAATGGCAGCTATCAGCTTGGCTTTACATGGTTTCAGCATAGGTAAATGTCTCAGATGATCTCTAGCTATTATGCTTTTCTGAAAATGTCTCTAATATTAGAGTCACTGTAAGTATGGACTGTAGATATTAACATTTAGAACTGAATTGGTGTCCACAGATGAGATTGTACTTGTAAGTCATATAAGTCAGGGTGCATATCTGAGTAATATGAGTAAGCTACCAGTCAAAGAAAATCTGTTGTCTAACAACATCTGAAAAAGTAATAGAAACCTGTTCTTCATAAAATTGTATAACAGGTCTTTCAAAATGGCTAAATAATATATTACAGATATAAAAGTGCACATGCAAGCATAAAATGAAAAGTTCAATAAAAGGCAACATACAGTGGTAGGATGATATCTAATACCAGCTACTTTTATAAATCAATGTATATGCATTATAGCAGCAATTAATGTTTTTTGCTGTCTTCATCCCCACGATATCTGAATGTCTGTGAGTATTCAAGCAGCTAACAAACATATTAAACGTGGAGACTAAATAACACTCCTCAGTGAGATACAGAAATAGTCATGGATGGATTGATTCATGTTCACTGCACATAAAAGGGGAGAGAGAGAGAAGAATAAAAAAGTGATTGTAAAATCCTTTCTGTAGGTTTCCATGCACCATATAATAATTAATACCTGTCACTGGAAACAACACTAACAAAATTACTGTAGGAGACAGGAGAACAGATATGTAGTTACGTTTCATTTACAAGCCAGCATTATTTAACTGGATGCATGTCCAGTGTCTCCTCCATGCTTTCTTGGGCATCTGGCAGGATAATACCCTCATAGAATTCAAGCAAGACAGAGAGGTTGCTGTTGTTTCTCTTCAACAGGGATGGAGGGAAAGCAGGATTATTTGTCTCTCTATTTTAGGTGTGGAGAATATAATCAAGAGGAAATTTCTTATATTTTTTTTAATTGTCAAATTTTTGGCTCAACATGATTAGTCTTTCTAAGAATGATCCTGCCTGATCCATATGCAGCTGCCCTTACATGTAGGATTTTACATGTGGTCAACTTTTCTTGAAAAGTTGGTCAGTCCAGTTAATATGTTGACTGCACTTTCATTTTCCTAGATTTGTGGAAACTGACTTGACGGGGTGGTTCTCAGACCTATTTTTTAAAATTAATTTTTGTCTTTAAAAGGTACCATGCAAGTAAATGCTACTTTGAGAATATTTTACCAGTTGAGGCATTTCTCTTTAATGCCAGACTGATACACCAGCCTCCCTAACGTATTCTATGGCTGCTGAGCTAAAATATCTTGACGATAATGATGCTTTGATCTTGGCAGCCAACCAAATCCAGAATGGATTAACAGCTCAGTTCATTAGTGTCTTTGTAAAGAAAAAGTGTCCTTGCAAAAAATAATGGATTTTATTGCTTCCAAATTTAGAGGAGTTACCCATTTGGAAATTTATCCATGCCATTAGTTCCCACATGTCAATGTAAGAAAAAAGATGACAAAAGAGGTCTCACTTTATTGGGTTGCGATATATAAATATATAGTGTTACATATTTTCTTTCTGAATTCCAAGTGATAGAACTTGGTAGCTAGTTTTTAACCTTTGAGTACTTTTCAAATTAAAAACAAACTTTAAAAAATTTCCTCTCTGATTTAAGATGATATTGCAAGAAAAAAATTAAAATAAGAAAATAAGAGTTGCTTTCCCCAAATGAAAAACAAAACCAGGAACCATCACAAAGATATACCAAGTTTATATATTTTTCATTAACTTAATATTATTTGATCTTTTCAAGTTCCTTCCTCAATTTGGACAACCACATTTTACATGTTTCTGAACTGGATAACCCAAAGAAATTCATCACTTGTACTAAACTTCTGCATTCAAAAAACACTGCAAAGACTAAATAAGTTGCGATATCTGTGTGATTTTCAGATACATTAAAAATACAAAATGCATAAGTTGTTTTCCTCTTTCCTCACAGAAGTATATATATATATATATATATATATATACACACACACATATATAACAACATGTCTTTGTTAAGGGTTTATGTTTTTTTCACTGCATGCCAAAATGTAAAAAAAACCCAACTTCTATTTACTTTTATGAAGCATATTGTGTATTTTAGTTCAACAAGAGTGGCATGACATCTTTCTTAATTGACTTTAATTGAAAAAGGTACGCATGCACCAGGTTGAGTTTACATCATGTACTCTGTCTTTTCCAAGGATTGGTGTAAGTGCAGGAAAGGGTGGTGCAATGCACCCAGATTGTATGAGGAATCTCTGAATGCCCTTGGCTGGTTGACAAAACAAAGCAGGGAGTACATACATCTCTGTTAGTACTTCACCAAATGAAGCTATAGAGATAGCATTCATTCAAGGATCTCTTTACCATGCTTCTTTGCATAAGATTCTTGTCCATAACATAGGTTGGGAATTTTTTTTTTGTGTTGATCTCTAATTAGTTTAGTTGTGTTGTTTGTGTATGTTTGGTTTTCTTTGAGTTGTGCGTGTCCTTAAATCTGTTTGGCTTCCAATGATGGAAGAATGATCATTTTAACACTAATCAGTTACAAAATAAGACTGAAAATTTAAGGAATAATTAATATTTTTGCCCGACATTGCTTAATGAGGTTTTTTTATGCTTGATTCCCTGTTGAAATAACATGTTTTTTCATGGTTTTGGAATTGTGAATAAAACTAAATTGAGTGAAGTTTTAGTATTTTTACTTCATCGACATCTAAACTACCTTCATTGTCCCTAAATCCTGTCAAACAAAGTTTTTTACTTTACAGGACGAGGTGCTTAGGATTTTCTGTAATGTGGAAGGGACTGTTGCAAGATTATGCATATCATAAAATATTCCAGAAGTAATTTTCTTGTATCAGGAAAAC
This sequence comes from Passer montanus, assembly GCF_014805655.1. Classification (NCBI taxonomy): domain Eukaryota; kingdom Metazoa; phylum Chordata; class Aves; order Passeriformes; family Passeridae; genus Passer; species Passer montanus. The sequence continues at coordinate 10,439,275 of NW_024367708.1, read as the reverse complement.
AAATTTCCATGTAGAAACAGGGTTAAAGATTCCTGATTTTATGTGTAATTAAATATGCATTGGGAGAGAGATACAACGTGTTTGTGTGTGAGTGTGTGTGTGTGTGTGTGTGTGCTCTCACATGTGTGCATGCAGATAGCACCAGGTTGTGATGGTAACAGCAGCTCATAATTAGACAGCATTATTTGTCCTACAAATGTATGCACTTTTGTGGCAGTTTTCTCAAAAAACTTTTTCTCAGTGCTTGGACAAGATAATGACAATGCCTTTCTGAATCAGAAAAGGGAAGGCTGCTGTGTATCTAAGTGCATGAACAGCACCAGTCCAAATTATAGACAAGAAAGGATTCAAACTCTTTGTTAAAGTTCTTTGTTACAGTTTTTAAAATAAAAAGGAAAAAAGTATTAATGAAAGCATTTTAAATGCAGCTGACCTTTTCCATAGTTTTTTTTTTTTTTTTTTTTTTTTTTTTTTTTTTTTTTTTTTTTTTTTATTAATTTTTTTTTTTTTTTTAAAAATTTTTAAAGGTTTATTGTGTCACTTAGAGATAATTCAGGTTTTGTATAAAGCAAGGGCCTGTTTTTTATATTTTTTTTTTTTTTTTTTTTTTTTTTTTTTTTTTTTTTTTTTTTTGCTAAATGAATCTTTTCAATAGACAGGAGACACAAAAAAGCTCAGCTATTTCCTGAGAAAAAGTAATAAAGAAAAAAGTCATGCTTCCAGAATTCATTTGCATGTATCAAAGTTTTTTGGATGCTAAGCAGAAGACAAAATTATATATTGAATTACTGCATTCTTCTGATTAATATCCCATCCTATCAAATGAGCAAAAACTTTCCCCTCAGACCAGCAGCATTTACTAACTATTTATGATGATAAAATTGAGCTCATTCTAGGATTATCTTTAAAAATAGTACAAACTTTGATATGCTGTGCCCTTCCATATAGGGATGCTGGATCTGATTAGTAAAATTAATATCTGCAAAATTCTTATAAGATCACTTATTAATCATGAGACATACACTGAGGCCAAACATCATAGAAATATAAGTGTGAAGGTAAGAAATTCCTTTATGTTAATGAAGATGACATTCTGACTGTCACACCAAGAAATAATGACTCTTGTCTAAAAAATAAGCACAAGATAAAACTGTAAATCTTGGCAAAACTTTAAAAATGGTACAAGAAAACTATGCCTAATAGAATTCAATAGCAAAATACCCACTAAAAAGTCTTTCTTATCAATCAAACATCATAACATTTTGGACAACTGTACACATATTCTTGATACCCTGGAGGTTGTTTATCTGTTTTTGATTGCCAGTGATATCAAATAAGAAATATGTACAAAGAAAAACTGGTTCCCTCATAAAATTTAAATCAAAGAAAACCATATCATCTCTACCTGGCAGTCAAGAGTAAATGTCAGGAAGCAAAATGAAAACTAGGGAAAGAGATACATAGGAAAGAGGCATTACTATGCTCCTTTCCTTCTTAATCTGCTGAAGCTTTCCCATGTATGTCTCATGTATGGAATCAGGAGCACCAAGACGACTCCTAACCTCTGGGTTATTCAAAAGAAGAAATCTTTTCATCAGATAAATATGGTAACGTGATGTTGTATAGATTATTATGGACAGTAATAATACAGTATTTTTATTGGATCTGAAAGTCCTTTGCATTTATAAACTGTCAGTGTAGCAGATGTATTCTTGAGATGCAGAGATTTTTAAGTCTGCCTTTTATACTTCAATTGTTTGCAAGGACTACCTGCTAACATAATTCAAGGCAAACATACTCAAGTTATTCATTGTGTATTTGTTGTAAGAAACAGTTAATACAATAATGAAATGAAATAGGCAAATAAGCTAAATCTCTCTCTCTCTTGCTCTCATAGAATTAGAGGATCATTATGGTAATTATTGTAATTTAATTCATACGTACATTTGCATACAAAATGTCATTATTCAGGTATACAGTAAGTAATTAGTGATGACCTAATCTCAGCAAAAAAAATAGTCACTCCCAGTTAATGTTTTTTACGTTGTTATCAGAAACCCAAGTATTTGAAGTTGTAGATTTATTCTTTTCAGTAAACCTAAACTTAATACACACAGTTTGCACCAATCATTTTATTTTACAACCAAATAGAAAAAAATATTTTTGTAAGTATTACAGATTTTCTTTTTCTGTGGAGAGTAACTAGTGTTTATTTCTTTAATGACACACAAAGGGAATACAATGAAAGATTTGTGGTTTTGATTACATTGTTAATGAAGCCTGATTAAGTGAATTGAAATACCACAATAACAAAATGTTAGATATGCGTTGTTATTGTTTTTTCTTTTGCAGTATCAAACGGCATGACTACCTGCAAACGCCTGGGACTCATTCTATGGATTTCTTTACTTACCGTGCAGTGTAATTCCAAAGGTCTTTATATTCTATCATTAGACTTTTGCAGAAAAGTATAATGAAAATAAAATAGTATGGGAAATGTGGAAACAACAGGCAAAACTTTTAGGTCCCTCAATGCATTGTGGATACCTACAAAAAATATTCTGAAAGAGGAAAGGGACAGAAAAATAGTATATGAGAATGATACTATATTTTCTGTACATGGATGAATTATGCTTTTGTGACCAACCACAATCATGGAGACATTTGTCATCAAAATATTGACTTACATTAGAAAATGTCTGACTACAGAAGCCAAGTGCTTTCCCACATGCAGAAAGGAATAAGCTGAGGATTACCTGTAGTAGCATCTGCATTTTTTAAAATTTTCCTCTACTATGCAAGCCTGTAAAGGAGAAAACAATATTTCTTCACTTCTTGTTTTGCAAACAACACAAATCCACTTCAACCTCCTTCCTCACAGTAGAATATCTCCACATCAGATTTTCTATACCCTTGTACACTGTGAATTTTGAAGCACATAACCTCTGGATATTTGAAGGAAGAAAGAATCCTATTTTTCTTTTCTTTTCTCCTTCATGTCTACTATAATCCTTAATATTTATATTGTAACTATGTCCCAAGGTTAAAGTCAGAATCAATAGTTCTTAGCTTTAAATCTACAGCAGAGCTACAAAAACTCTACTTGTGGCTAAAGAGAAACTTTACCGGACCCATTACATAAAACTACATCAATACAGGAGTACTTAAAAAATTGAAAAGGCTTCCTTCCCTCTAAACATCAGAGTATATGTGGCAGTATTATTTTTTCAAAACTATTGTTAATTTATAGAAACCTGAGACAGTCATTTACTAAAAATCAAAATATATGAGTATCCATTCCCTGGAATTATTGGAGTTTATATAAATGCATGCATAGATAGATAGACACAGACAGATACACATCAAGTGCACATTTCAGTTTTTACTGCTAAAATCAAAATATGAAAAAATTGAAATACCAAGATTTGTCCTTGTTTGTCATTTTGGATTATTATTTTTGGACGTAAACAATCATCTACTATGCTAGAAATTCTTCAAATAAATGATGAATTAATAGCTGAACAACTTGTGTTCTGACAGTCAAAATCCCCTTTTACTGTTCATACTTAACTATGTTCAATGTACTGACTATCTTGCCAATCAGTTTCATATATTTATGTTTGGTCTCCTGGATGCTCACCTTTATTACAAAATTAAATACAGGTGTGTTATGTTAAGTTTATTGGTTGTTTTGGGTTCTTTTTTCTCTTTGGCTTTAGGTTTGTTTGTTTGATTATAAAAGTGATTCCATGTAATGCATCATAACCCTTTTCATGCTGATACACTGTTCTACATGATTACACTTTCATCAAAATAATCCCTTTGGTATAAAATAAGATCACAGAGTAACACTCAGAAATCATAGTAGCTATAGAAACAACCAACTTTCCACCTAACACAAGTGTGTCAAGCCCAATAGTCGCTGGGCTGAAACACAAAAATGTAAGTGGAAATTTATTTTTCTCTTGATGATGTTCATATGTGAGATCACTCTAGACCTCTTAAAAGTTAATTACTGAAAAACCTATATTGCAAAGATTAAAAAATGAACTATCTGCAACACAGAAATTGTCAAAAGAATAAAAATTAGATGTATAATTGACTTTTATTTGATACAATAAAGAATGCATAAAAGAGGTTCTAAGATACATATTTATATATAAGACCAATAGTACATATATTCTCTGCAAATTTCATTAATTGGTGGGCTTGTTTGTGGGAAAATTTATTTTTAAATAAACAGATTTACTACGAACTCACAGTTTTTGTTTTTGTATTTTTAATCTTACAGTTTCAGACTCCGACATAGAGTAATTGAAATAGTTTAACATTATGCCAAGGAAGCATTTGTGCAATGTTTTTCAATAAAGAGGAAAAATAAGATTTACACTGTTATTTCTGTACTGATACTGCTACATCTCTGTGTGCAGTGCTAGAGTCTTGCTTATATTTAGAAATTTGTCTTAATGTTCATTATTTTTTGTATAAACTTTTCTCAGAATTCAACTCAATAATTTTGACTCCTTCATCTTTAACACATAACTACTAAATGGATCTAAAGAAAAGCCAAGGAATACTATTTACTGGACTTCTAGATAACTGGATTTTAGCACAGATGATAAAATCCAGAAACAAACAGACAAAAACTCCCTGAAAAAAAATATTAACTGAAAAGAAATTAATTAATATTCTTGCCAACTGAATATGCCTAGCTTTAGAGCAGAATTAATTTCTTCCTAGGGCAGTAATCTTAATATGCATAACACTAAAATGTATTTATTTATCTCTTTCAGTTTTAAAGGAATCTTAGAGTAACTAGATTAGATTTAGACTCTAGTTCTGCAGGCAATAAAATTTAGCTGAGACTATTATATTTGCGGATATACTTCTACTAAGGGAAGTCCTTGAGATACCATTAAAAGTGGGAAATTATTCCTAGGAAGTACTGTAATAAATTTTCCTAAGCCTTAAAGCATATTCAAGACAACTGGTCTGTGAGACTGGATAAAGGGTCTCTGTCCCTGGTCTTTCTATACTCTTGGAAAATAATGTATTTTCTATGAAGCTTTCAATAAATAATATTTCCCAACCATATACTTTCAGTAAGAGCACATTGGCTGAAAAAGTGAGAACCAAGGATAACTGCATAAAAATTAATTTTTAATGAGAAACAGAAGGATTTGGCTACTTGTAAGACAATTTTTAAAAGCTAGTAAGTTGCAGTTCTGTATTCATGCAAGTTGTACTTGGGTTTTTTGGGAGGAAGCTGAGACAGAACACAATGTCTGCAACGCAGACAACATCTGAACTCCCGAGAGTCCTCAAATTTCACTGAGGGCAGGGAATCCAGTCTTTCTCAGTATTTCAGAAAAATAAAAACATGAATTTATAAGCAATAAATTTGGGGAGGAACTCATTGCAGCATGATACTGTAAAAAAATCAATGCATTAATAATTCAAAGAATCATGATGGTTTCATTTTCTTTCGTTCAATTTTTTAATGCAGTTGCTCTATTGAACTCATCTGGGATTAACTCAAATTCATGTTAGAGTAGTTCTGAACACCATTTAGCCCACAAGTGATAACACAGTTGTCTAGCTATTTATTTAAGTCTATGAATTTCTTTGTAACTTAAGATTTTTTTTCTGTTATTTTTGTTGCATTCTTATCTGCTAAAGTAGATTTATTTTCTACTGTAACATTTCCTCAGTGTTTAGTATTCTTCTGAGACAATTGTTTTCGTTAAAGGATGGCATTGTCATCAGGGAAGATACTGCTCATATTTAAAGCACACGCTCCTCCATTAGTTTTACATTTTTGGCCTGGTAGTGACAGATGGCTTTGGTTAAATGGATATATTCTTTCAGTCAAATGTGTATGTGTGTACGGCAGAAAGGAAAAAAAGAATAAATATTGCTTTATTAAAAACATATAAGAAAACTATAAATTTCCATATCAGGACAACTGAAAAGTAACTATTTTTTATTCTTATCTTCAAAAATAAACCCCAGAAATTTATACATAGTTGTGCTATCATTTACCAATAGAGAGAGAGAATTTGACAAAAACAGTAACAAAGAAAGAACTGGGTTTTTTATAATAAAGCTATAGTGTGTAGCTACATTCGAAGTCACTTTGTCTTTCTGAGAAGATTTTGCTTAGTCACATAAAAAAATATAATCTGTTAAAAACACATAATTAAAATTAAATTTTTAAAATCAGATTATTAAATTCAGATTACTAAAGTGAACTGTTAGTAAAAATGAATGAAATTCAGAAACATTTCAGGAATTAAAAGAAAATCATTGGAAATAAATAATGAAGTAGATTAATCAAAGTTACAAGAGCAAAGGAGAAAGAGCAATAAAAGCCTTTTTTGCAAAGCTAGAATAGAAAGAAAATTGGAATATTAGAAAACAAGACTCAAGTGCAATATAATGAAAAGTAACTAAAAAAAAACAAGCAGAAAACAGAAAGTTAGAAGTATATAGGATCTTCCAGCAGCAAGGTAAGAGAAGAGAAAATAATAGCCAATTAGAGGAACAGAAAGGAAAGGAAGAAAGAAAGAACTGGAACTAGGACTGAAGAGAAGGCAGAAGGTTGTAGGAAGGAGATTTAAACTGCACAAGAAAAGCCTGATTAGTAAAGTGTGTTTACCTAGATAATTAAATAATTCTTGATATAGTTTCCAGTGCTCATTCAAGTCACCTACTTTCTTCTCATCACCTGTATTTGCTCTTTCTTAATTGCCTGGGTATCACTGGTTAATAAAGGTAATTTTCAGAGTTTATGCCTCAACTGGGCCATATGTTCACTACTTTTCTTAAAAAGACAGTAAATCAGAAGTGGAATCTAATCCAATTCAAAAGTGTCCATTATTCCATCATGTACAGGTGCGAATAATGACCTACCTACTTGCTGAAACTTTACAGAGATATTTTGGAAAATATTTATTTGTCGCAATTTGAAATGTGTATGGATTTAGATAGGCTTGATGTACTCACAGAAAGCTGAAGAGGACTTTGTGATGGGACAAGGAGGAATGGCCTTAAACTGAAAGAGAGTAGGTTTAGACCAGATATTGGCAGAAATAAATTATTGAGGGTGTAGTGAGGCACTGGGACATGTTGCCCAGAAAAGCTGTGGTTTATCCATACCTGTGAGTGTTCAAGGCCAGGCTGGATGGGGTTTTGAGAAACCTGGGTTAGTGGAAGTTGTCCCTGCCAATGGCAAAAATGTTGAAATTAGATAATCTATAATAGGTATTCTAAAGTAAATAATCTATAGTTTCAAACAAGAAACATTTTATAATTCTATGATATTTTAAATCAATGCTCTTCAAAGTAATATTAATTTTATCATACTTCAGGGGTTAGATTTACTTTCAGATTACCAGCATGTAAAAATAGGTGTTTAAATGTAAATAGAGTTTTTAGCCTCTGTTATTGTTTGCATAGTTTATGCAGTTTGTGAAGACTGGAAAACAATAGAGTTGATAAAGTGTTCTTAAGTTAATTTTATTTCAATAATTACTACAATATACAATAAGTACTTAATTGAAGGAACGAATCTGGAACTGAAAACACCCACAGGACTTGATGAGTTTTCCTAAGTAGCTCATGTGAGGTTTCTCAATGAACCTAGCTGGCCTTCCATCTCCCCTTTAGAAGGACTGGCTTCTCTCATGAGATTTGTGCCATAATTTCCTCATGCATGTGCCCTTGGATAACCTAGGGCATCTGAAATATTGCCAGACATTTTTGTTAAGGTAACTGAGCCAGTCTTCTTATATGGATAGCCTAAATGTCTTTATCCGAATTAATCACCAAGGCTTCCTTTATAATTAATGAAGTGAAATGGGTACTTCTAAGGAGCAATATATCTGACCTACTTTTAATATGAGGTGGATTTTATTTTAAAAGACCCTATTTCTTTCCAGTTAGGACAGCAGAAACCTATGGGACCTAGCCTGAATATAAGGATGTGCATTATAGAAGCCTAAATTTAGTTGAATAAGTCCTGTACAGTCCTATAGAGTTGTAAGTCATCTTGTAAGGACAGTGTGACTACAAAGAAACATTCAATCTTCAGATAAATTTTTTTTTCAATAGAATAGACAAACAAATAATCGGTCAAAGCAGCAAGAAAGAGAAACCAACCAATCAGTTTGTGATTATGTGTTAGAAAATAGAGGCTATAGAGATATTTTTCTTTTGAATACCAGATAGGACAAAATGCACTAAAGTCATTAAATAAGATATATGATTTTTTTTTCTTTTTTTAAGGGAACACTCATATAGCTTTAACAAGAAAGTATTTCACCAGAGAGCAGAGTGATATATCTTAGCCATAATAAACAAATAAAAGTAGGTGTTTGGGGAACTCAGAATGATGGTCTCTGCTATGTTTGTGTCCAGAAGACTTCTTGAAAAATCATTTAGCTTTTAAACATTCAAATTACCTAATATTGGTTATGCTGATATGAATTATGCAATTACCTATTTGATTCATTTTATAGGACTTTTTATTGCTGGATGCCAGACTCTATGTCATTTCTACAAAGTTTTATCTAGTGGTGTCAAAATTAACAAGTTGGTTTTGCATTACTGCTTTTCAAAACTACTTACAACCTATTCTCTATCTGGGATCTCCCAGGTAACATTCAAACTCAGGTCTTGCTTATAAATAGGACTCAGCTCCAGGTACAAGAAAGAAGTTATTTTATTCATTCTGTTGAAGCAGTTCTTTCATTAATTCTGTTGAGGCTTTTCTACATTTATAACATAATTGAATGCTCATTGAGCAGGATGTAATTTTAATATTCTTCTTAATTAAAAATAGAACTTGTTAAAAAGAAAAAGAAAATCAACAATTTTATAACTGTTGAAATTGTGATTTCTAATCTATGTTTACATATTTTACAAATTTTTTTATAAAATCAAGTTCTAAGATAAAATGCTATAACAGCTGAAGAATATATTTCTTAGACTATTTCTGAACAAGGTATCACCTTTTTAAAAATAAGTTTTCTCATTGTTTCAGTCTTCAGAATACTGAGAATTTAAAATCAGTAAAAATTTCAGTGTAGGAAAGTGCTTTCTTCAAGGGATAGAAAAATGTTAATATTTATTCTGAATTCTTTGGATTCAAATGCACAGCTACAACTTCCATGTGCATATATTATATATGAATGCATGCACACAAACTGCATGTGACCTGATGAATATATTCTTAAAGGTATTGGTGTGCAAACAAAAAATGTGTTGACTATTTTCCTATTACATGGTGCCATTTAAGATATAGCAGATGGAAATAGAAAACTAAGGGATATACCAGGTCATACATCATCACAGAGTGAAATTAGAATACTAGTGATGGAGAAATAAGACAGTAGCTACATCCAACAGCAGGTACTAAAGAAACTGCATGACTTTTATACAAAGCATTGATAAGAATGTGACCTTGTAATATTCATGCAATATGGGTAGAAGTTTTACAGCTTTTCAGGAAGGATGAAATTACTTCTAGAAACCCAGCATCTGCAGGTTTATGAGTAAATGATTAAAGACAGTAGCTACATCCATGAGCAGATACTAAAGAAACTGCATGACTTTTATACAAAGCATTGATAAGAATGTGACCTTGTAATATTCATGCAATATGGGTAGAAGTTTTACAGCTTTTCAGGAAGGATGAAATTACTTCTAGAAACCCAGCATCTGCAGGTTTATGAGTAAATGATGGATGATTAGCATAAAACCATAATTATTAATCATAGACCATTTTTCTTGGCCACAAAGTACTTTTAGAAAATTGTAGCAGTTGCGTTTTTGTACTAGTACATTGTTTACTTAAATGTGGGGTTGCTCAACATTGAGACTAAACACCAGTCAAAGACTGATCTCAGCCACAGTTAAGTCAGAAAATTGCTGTTTAAATAGGAGGAGCTGCTTCTTTTGTAAGTGATCCTTGTCCACAATATCAGTTGAAGTGGCACAATTAATGTACAAGTATGAACACTTTGCATGTATAATAAGATTTCAGGAAAGGTTTTTTTTTCTTTTCCTTAAATAGTCTCTTCACTCTTTTCTGATGCACTTGTTATTTCATGCTAAAATTAGAAGATTTTTATGTGTGAAATGGTGTTTTGATGATTGCATTAAAATTAATTAGTCTGGAATAAAATGGTTGGTTATTATTAAAATAGTGGAAGTCTGGTGGCATGCTCTATCTGTCATGGTTTAAATAACAATGTTTACAATTCCAATTCTTAAGCCAGTTGCAGATACAAGGAAGTAATTATATGGTATGCAGTTCATTCTGTTCTGTAGTGAAACAGTTGTTCACTAATATTGATGATCTTCAGCATGACTAAGGAAAGTAAGTGTGATATATATGATGGTTAATACTGTTAACTTTCATTAAATACTCTGACACCTTGTCCAGCAAGTTTCTTTAAGGCAGGAAATATTTTATTCTTTATTGGAAGCAGAGGACAAAACTTCCAGCATGTAACACTACAGATGTTTTATTCATGTGAGGAAATGATGTGATTAAAAGATTCACTTTAGAACAAAACCTATACTTCAAACTCTGAAATTAGTTTTTGAACTCTAAAATTTTAGCTGAGTCACTGGTTCTTGTTGTTTTCTTTTTTTTTTTTTTTTTTTTCCTAATCTGGATCTCTGGTCGCAAACTCTGAAATTAGTTTTTGAACTCTAAAATTTTAGCTGAGTCACTTGTTCTTGTGTTTTTGGTTTGTTGTTTTTTTTCTAATCTGGATCTCTGGTCATAAAGAATAGGAGAGCCTCCTGCATTAAGAAAAAAAATAAATTCTACAGTGTGTAAAACATGAGTGCCATTGCAAAGTGTCATTAATACTTTTGACCAATGGTGAGATCTATGTCATCAATTGCTTTAAAACACTCACTTTGTTCTTTAAGAAAAAAGAGTGTGAGGGGTTTGAAAACCAAAACACCTTATCCATGACAACATGCCATTTTACAGATTGCATGACTTCCCCTTCCTGTGTGAGGGAGCGCAGAATTCAGAAGAAAAGTTGGGCAGATCAGCACAGTCGTTCATGTTCTGCATTATGTAGACCTGGGAAAAGGTTTTAAGGTTGCTTCAGAGTCTCTCAGGCTCTTCCTTTTCTACATTCCCTAATGAGTTCCCTATCTATAAGACTGGAAAAGAATAATTCCTTGGTCACAAAGCCATTCATATTGCACTAAGGTTGCCTATTTTGAGTTCTCCTTTTTCAGTGCTCAGTATCTCCTTATTCAGGACACCTCTGAAAGTTTGCTCTTCTTATGGTCAACAGTTTTCCATAGTTTGTCTATGTCCCTGAGCACACAAAAACTGTTCAATATTAGTTCTGTTGTTTGGGACAGGTGGCCGAGCATATTTCTACTACTTCTTAAACAACGAGTTGGTTATTTTGTCTACTACAGCAAAAGTTCATGGACAGAATAAGCAGACCTTGATGAACCTGGAAAGAATTTATTCTGCTGATACAAGAATAACTATGAAGTGCAGTGTGTGCTATGTACTACTAGTTACTATAGACCTGTGGTCTCTTGCAGTACTTTGGTATCTCAGTGGCATTTTTGTTGTATTCACAATTTAATTAAACCAAAACTCGCTGGGGATGAAGATGTCAGAAAGGCCAAAAGAAATAGGAAAATTCAATACATGAAATATATCTAGAAAGAGCAAAATACCGTCATTTCTTTTCCATATGCAATCCCAAATAGTTTGTGTACAGCTGTAGATTTCATAGCTCTATTTCACGTCAGCTGCAACAGAATAAATACGAAAGAAGTAGGTAATATAATAAAATGTAGCCTTGTTTTAAGTTGTAAAAAAAATGTTTATCAAACTAGATTATAATCAAGGTGATTCTTCTATTTTATTTTTTAGTTTTAAAGAATTAGAAAGAATCCTGTAAAAAGAATACACAAGTATGCAGAAAATCAATTGAATGAGAGTTTTCAACAATTTTGTTTGTTTTTTTGTTTGGTCTGACAATAAATCTCAGATATACACAGAATTTAGAGATTTGCAATCCATGCATTTAGCATGAACTGTATAATATACTCTCAATTTTTTTATTTGTATGCCTATCTTCCAAAATTAGACAACCACAGCAAAATATGTTTCCAAATATACAACCCCCATTTACCTCCTTTGCTCTCACTAGTTGAGTTTGCACCAAGCCAGCACAGAACAGAATAATGTTTAGAGTAGCATTCCTCTGATGCTATGCAAGATTCTGTTTTGAACTTAAGAACTTCTTTAAAACATGAGTTCAATGTGTAAAGCAAAGTATATTTATATATGGCAATGTCAGTTTTCTTGGTTACACCATGTCATATCCATTGTTCTTTCTTTCTAAGGAGGGAGCTGTAATATTGCATTTTGTGTTGTCTATCTCAGAGTTTCAGCTGGCATATTTTTCTACTAAATATTGTACTTAAGTATGTTTAATTTGCTGATACTTAGAGGCATTAAGGCTTCTATTAGAACATATCAGCTAAAATTATTTTCTTACTGCTTTTATCATTTAATTAATGACTTGAAACATACTTTTGAACTCCTCCTCTCTAACAATTAACTGTAGAAAGGCTAAGGGTTATAGTCTCTGAAGATCTGAGATAGTATAGTGGTGAATTTTAAAGACTATTTTTTCTTTTTGCTTTACTAATACAATGTACCCTTTCAGCTACAAATCAGATCTCCTCATGCAGCTTCCAGACTTGCAAAAAAAGCAGGTGCTGAATTTCCTGAATCTGAGAATGATTGTAAATTACATATTGGTGTCTTAATTTACCTGTAAGTGACTTACCTAGTAGTTGATAAATTAGTTTGTTATCCAGATTTTCTGAATAATTATTGGAAAACAAATTTAAATTCCAAAGAAACCATATATTCTAAAATAACAGTGTTTGTTGAAGCAACTGCTGCAGGCTAGTTCAGGTGGTAAAATATACATCCATATTATGATTTGAGGTCTTACCTCTATGTTATCATAACCGATCTTCCAGCTGTTGCTTCAGAAGGTCCGTGTTATGTCTGTCAGATGTGTAGAGACGTTTCAAGTACCTCACCACATCTAAAATTGTAATAAATTTCTGTATTTAGGTACCTGACTTGTTTACTTTTAGATAGTAAAGTCATGTTCATTGTCTCATATTTCTGGTTCAGTTTTTCAGTGGAAATATCAAACTGTTCAGCTCATCTCAAAGCCAAGATCCTGCTCTTACTTTCAAAAACAGAGATGTTGAGAAAGAGCAGATGTACCTGTCTGATCTTTCCTGATTTGTTTGTCTTATACTGATGAAAAGTCTTCTTTGCTCCAGATTTTCCCAGTAACCTCAGTGGACTGGGACTCCTGAAGATCATTTTACAACAAAGACCAATATGAAAAAGTTATATCCTACCTTGGCCTTTTCCTTAAATTTTATCAAATAACCTTCTGTGTCATTCAGCAGCAGTTCACATTTTCCCTGATGTTTTGTTTTGCTTCTGATAAACCTATCTACCAAAGGGGTTGATCTTGCTATTCACATAATCTGCCAGATTTTATACCAAGTGAGTTTTGATTTTCCTGACCCTATATCTGACCACTCAGTGCCTCTATTCTTCCTGAGTGAGTTAAACCTTCATCGACAGCCTGTATGCTTCCTTTTATGTCTGAGTTTTACCAAGAGATCCTTGCTCACTGTCATGAACACTGACAAGGTCCACTGCCATATTTACTTGACTTTTAGTATTTTTGGGGTTGGAGGAAACAATGCTTGAAAACCATTAATTTGTATGGGTGCATTTGGGATAACATTGGAAGTTTCAAATTTACTTCATGAATTTTGAGAATACATAATAGTCAAATCATTGACATTAAAAATATAGTCCTCTTGAAGGGAATTAGAGTTTTGTTTGTGGTTTCATTTCTGAGTCTTATTTTGAATAGCACGGAATTTCATCCAGTAATATGCCTAGTCTGGGCACATGATTATATGGAATTTTTTTCCTTTTTCATTAAAGTCTATCTGCCAGTCAATTTCCATTATAAATCAATTATGTTTGCAGTGGAAGATGTAGCTGTCATATCTTCAGATATTATCTTATATCTAAATTATGAGAAAAACAGAATTTTGAAAGGGATGTAGAATTTGAGAAAGGGTTTGAGTCTCTTAAAGACTGCTGATAGACATTATATTAGCAGTAATATATTGACTTCTCTCTTAGTCTTGAGGGGATAATCTGTTAGTTCAACAATTCAGGTTCAGTTCTAGCAATATCACTGTCTTTGTAATCAATGACATTTTCACTGGCTGCCATAGGAAAGACTAATATATTTGTGATGCAAAAAAGAAAATCACAACTGCTTTTAACTGTTATAAAATCTGATGATGGACACATTATGGAGGGTCTAAAGACAATCTTTTTTTTTATGATTGCAAAATTATGACTCTGACAGTTATTGCTTGTATGGTCAGGTACAGACAGCTCTGTTATTTATTGCTGCCTGTTAAATATATCATCATTTCCCACTAAAAGATTTTATTATAATTTTTTTAAATCTCATTCTGGAATTACATATTTTAATTTATTTCAGAATGACGACTCAGAAAGTTTTGAAAAGAAATTATTCTCTTCTGACCTTGACTTTCTGAATGTCTAAATAGCTGGTTAGGAAAGAGACTGCAGAAGGGTATAGAGTTGTATCCTATTGAATTTATCAGTGAGTGTTGTTCAAACTGATAATATAAAACATTTATTTGAAATGTTGACAGAAAACATCTAAGGGTGCCATTCAGTTCTAGACTGCAGATATGCTGTAGATGCTTACATGTAAACACAGCAAGGACTGTATCGGTATACAAAGAAAATGTTAATATACGTTTACATTGTAAGGCTAAGAACACATTATATAAGCAACATTTAAAGATATATCTTAGTGCATATGCACACCAAGTAAGCCAAGAACCAATTAAGTCTCTTCAATGAAATAACATACTTATTTTAATGTACATGCTAAAATATCTAAAATATTAGGTATTGCTAGATAGACATCTTTCAATTTCAGATATCTAGGTGTGTTTGTATATACATTTAGGCTATAAATATATATACACATGGAATGCATAAAAAAACCCTGAGAGGAAGTATCTTTTTTTCCTGTAAACTAACAAAGCAGGCAAGGTCCTCAGATAATATAAAATTAGGCCAAAGACCAGTATTGTAGTAAAACTCCATGGGGATAAGCTTTATTTTTTTTTTTTTTTTTTTTTTTTTTTTTTTTTTGTATTTTATTTATATTACCCATAATATGTTGTGGGTTTATATATATATATATATAATTGAAGCTAGTTTTCTCAATACTTGCTATCACTTCTAAGAACAATGTTAAACAGATTTTCACTGACTATTCAGATACCTAGTTTCTACTGAAATCAGAAGTCATGTTCTCATATACTTTTTGTACTTACCTATTTGAGGGTTGTAGATGAGAACTAAAGTCCTGACTCTACAGAGTGGGAATAATAGTACTGTTTAATCTCAGAGAACTGTGAAAAGCCACACATATCATGAGGTGTATTAACGAGTGCTGTGAAGCATTCAGGTGTTGAAGTGAGTGCCATAAAGGTCAATACAAAAATTATTAGTCCCATATTTAAACAAGACTGAATAGTGCAGACTAAATAATAGTAACTGGTGCCAACTATGAAGTAATGAAGAAGAAAAAAAGCATGGTAGCTTCTGATTAAATGATCATAACCTAGAGTGCATAGGAGGAGTAGAAACATTTCTTTTTTTGAAAGGTGTATAAGAATAGGTGGTTCTGTGATTAAAGAGTGAACTCTACTGCATGTAAGTTAGGGAGAGCAACTACACTGTATATGTGTATTCATGTGCGCATGTTTGCATATTCCAAATTTTTTCATTTTCTAACACTTCAGTGTGTGAAAGAATGACCTCTGTGAGGTTCTATTTTGATAAAGGCTCCCACTACCTATGTTATGTATGGACACAAGAGGTTCTCAGGATTGTAGATGATGAGGATACTAGAATAAGACTCTAAGAAAGGCCTATTGCTTTAGAATTCTCAGTGCTAAAGGCACAAAATCAAATGATACTTAAAATAAGAACGGGCATCTTCATGCTGTGAGTGCTGTGGTTCTTGTTATTTTGTCCTTTCTTGATAAGAAATAACAAACATTACAGAGGAAAATATAGTATTATACACTGTATTAAAATAAATCACAGGCTTTAAGTTCATATTGAGTAGAATACAGGATTATGCATTAATATATGAATGTAATTAATTTTCAAAATCTGAACCTAAAATTTTAGAACTGAAGTGGCTAAAGAGTAGCAAATCAAGATTTGTATTTTTTTTAATAGATCAATACCTATTTTGGTGAAAGATGTTGACAAGTAAAGTTGCTAAACTTATGAAAAAAAAATATTCTTCCTAGAAGTGAGCTGTAGGCAAAGACCAGAAATGAAAAGAAATAATTTAGCAAATAGAGAGAGAGAAAGAAAAAGAAAACATAGAGCAAAACCATAGAGTACAGTTAAGTACTTTCCAACTCTTTCTACTGAAAGTTTAAAAGATTTTTGGTGAGAATTTTAAGTAGGGTTTGCAAATAAGCATAATGCCATTACACTAACATATTTATCATTTAGATTAAAAAATATACTCACTTTCTCCTCAACAATGTCCAAGGTATTGACGAATTCCAACAATGATCAAGGTATTGACAAATTCCTTGTTATTAACTCATTACTATTATATTATATTATATTATATTATATTATATTATATTATATTATATTATATTATATTACATTATTATAATTTGTACAAGCAGCAGTATTTCACATTAAACCTTAAAAATTCTGTATTTTAAGTAACAGAATTCAGAATGAATTCAGAATTCTGAAGAGTGTTCAGAATACGTAGGTCTGAACATGAGCAACTGGGATACTTTTACTGCTTTCATCTTTAAATATTCATGACAAGAGAGAAAACCTGTGCACAAAGAAGAAAGAAAAGAAGAGGAAACATATTATATTTATTAGACTGTCTTGCTCCATTTCTTTCTCTTTTTAATGTGCTGCGGGATCTCTGGTTGCAGTCTGATGCCTTGTCATATTTTATTAGCCCAGGGTTTCTAATTCAGTTTTCTCATCTTTAAAGCTGTCATCAGGTGATATAATATTTATTTTTCAGAACTTCATTAGATTTTTCCAGGCTTGGTGAATTGTCATTTTTATTTTTTAAAGAGAGTGATTAAGAAAAATCATTGACTAAAAAATCACTTAAGCTTCTACATAAATTTTTGTTTAATAGGGCACACATACACTATATTTTTGAGTCATTAATCCTGGGGCCACTTAAATTGAAGCAACATTAACGTCCCAGGGTGTTCCTCTGATAGCCAATCAAAGCTATGCTTGCACTTCTCAGGATGAGACTTTTCACTTGCTCACAGGTGTCAAACAGTGATAATAAATGTGTTTTTTTGTGTTCTATTGAAATAAATATTTTTTTTCAATCTACATGGACATATCGGTTTTGATGATATTCTTTACAGAATTTTTTTTTGCAGCACTGTCCATTTATAATAGGGCTTTGCACTGTTTACAGACATTCTATTCTAATTATAATTCAAGTTGTCTCTTCTGGTTTTTTAACTTTGGATGAGTCAAATGAAAAGATGATTTTCATATCCCTAAATGTGAATTCTACCAACAGCAAATCTAAAAATGCCTAAAACCTAAAATATAGTTAGATCATATCTTTACCCTAAACCCTTGAGCTAGAATACACCGCGGGAAAAAATAAGTAATATGATAGTTTCAAAAGTTACTATTAAATGAGTCTACATAAAATATTTAGCAGACCTTAAATTTAAAACACCAAATTGAGTACACTACTCAAAGTGAAAGGATAAATGTTTTTTTTTTCCCTGCTGCTGTTGTGATGTCCTAAGCAATGAAAGGAAAGCAAATAAATAATAGTGGAAGAAAGTCCTTATAAATGTGAAATTACTATAATTTGAAGATAATCATTTAAGAATTTGAGAAAGGTTATTCAGTCAATGAATAACTTAAGATTTTATTACCTTAAAAGTGGAAAATGTAGACTTTCCATATTGTTTCCAGACTTCCTATTATCGTTTTTGTTACAACCTTTAGAAAATGGCAGATGGCATTGACTCCTAAGAATGCCCACTTCAAGTCAATGGTTTCTTTTTTCATAAAGAATAGTGCTTTAGAGAGCTATTGGAAGAAAATGACCATACTTTAAAATGAACTGCTGAAGTAAGTGGTATGGTTGTTGTTGGCAAAAGTACCATTTATGCTGGCATTGTGCGGAACATCCATACAGCTGGGAAAGATCCTGTAGCTTGCTTAATTAAGTGGGGAACATTATGATCATTTTTAGTTCACAGTGCAGAACTGCAGAATTCTCATACAGACAGCATGGTATGTCTCTCATTAAACATCTATTGGAAGAGATATACTGAATTTTATGGTAGTTTCTGACTTATGAGAAGCATTTTCAAATCTTCTGTAAGTACGTGTCCAGAACATCCTGGTACGAAGTACACCATTGAAAACTATTTAATGAATCCTTCTTCAGTACTATCAAATAAATCAAATATATTATAAAAATTGTCACTGGATTAGAAGATTTAGAAATTAAGGCATGTATTGTGAGCTAAAATGAGTAAGTTTTAATTTTTCAGGATTTCTTTTCCTAAATTGCATTACATCTATTATTTGCCCTGAGTTGTTCTAGTCATCTATGTTACTTGGAAATTAAATATTTACAGTATTTCACAGACCTTTTTTAATACTTTTTTTGAAGTTTCTAGTTGTCTATAAGTAAAACAGCCTTTAGAAAACAAAGTTCTTTAAGTAAATAATAATAAGCTAAAATTAAATAAATAATTTGATAACTTTTTCGAATACTATTTGTGATCCATTCCTACCATTTCAAACATCCAGATGTGTGTTCAATACATATGGCAGTATGTTCAAAGAGACATCTTGTAAGAAATCCTACTTGTCTCAATCCTGTAGCAACAATTCATTGTAGGTATTGGTTTCAGTGAGAAAAATCTCATCTATTTATTTTTCCATTATTTGAACACATTCAAAACAATGTCCTTAGTAGGACTGTAAATTGATTGTTAAAATAGTTTTCCTATTACAAAAAAACAACAAACAAGCAAACAAAAAACCAAGATTTTTTTTTCATTAAAATGTCAATTATGCAAATCCAAGTACATCCAAGTACTTTTACAATCTGTACTGCAATTATGACTGTCAGTTGGATAATATTAGTTTTTTCTTGGAAATACTTTCTTGGTAATATCTTCAGGGCATGAAAATTTTTCTCAATTGTCTTTTATAAACAAACCTCTGTTATCCTCTGCTGTAAAACACAAATTATGAAATGAGGTATATGACCTTACAGCAGTATTTTTGCCTGTGGCTCATTTCTCATTAAGCCATACCTAAGCAGGTGTCAATCCTTCAATTCTGCATCTGGTGTATTTAAAAGGAGCAAAGAGTTTCTACTCTCTTATGGGTTTACTGTGATTTACAAATCTTATTGCAATGCAGACAGTCTTCTGAAAACTTGAATAATGTCCTTCTTGAAACACACCTTTTGCATTTCTTTTACAGAAGCTACATTTAGATTGAAAAATTAAATGGGACTGAGACTTATTGTTGTGGGACAGACTGATCTAATTCTGTTAAACACATTTCAAAACATGGTGGATTTACACAAATGTCTGTTGGGATAATGTTTCTTACTCTAAGCCAACTCTAAACTCATGAAAAATATTGACTGGGAGAATTGGACTAAGCAAAATCCCTGACAGACACTGTTCTAACCTTTGAAGAGTGTGTGTATGCTTAAATTCCTGTACTGGGCAACATTCCTTGTCAATGTTTATCAGAGGTATCTGACGGCATAAGTGAACAGGTTGGCATTTTAAAACACACAATTAAAGTGATACACAGTACTCTGAAGATTAATCTGTTGTCAGTTGGTTTTAAGAAGACAGCAGATTTTCCTTTAGGAAAAGCAAAAACTGTTTTGGTAGTATAGTTAAAAGCCCATGAATTTTTTTCAAGAGGTTGCATAATAAAATGTAAAAAATAAAAAGCAAACTTGTCACAAATAAAATTTAAAAAACCCCCTCAAATAACGCCAAAAAAACTAAACAACAACAACAACAACAATAACAACAACAACAAAACAAAAGAAAAAACCCAAACCAAACAAACAAAAAAACCACAACCCAAAATAACCAAAAATAGTCTGTGTTTCCAGGTTGACAATAGCCGAACACGAGCATCAGAGGCCTGAAGAGGAAAGAAAGAAGTTCCAGCAGAAATGCAAGACAGGCCCCATATGGGAGAATGCTTGAGAAGAGGATGTAGCATGAGTATTTTTAGGTTTATAAAGACACTTGTTCTCTTTAAGGAAGGATATCAAAATGGTAACACAATAAGGCTAAGTTCCCATTTGAGGGATATTTAATGTTTTCTGATTCAAATAATGCTGTTCTTACAGTTGTACCTCATGAAGCATACTGATTAATGATCTGCTGGTGGGAAGCACCAGTAAAACTTGCAGTTCTTTTGTTTGTGCATTTCAAAAAAGTTGAGATAGGTATGACTGTACTGTGCTTCAATCAGACCTGGTTTAATCTGGAATGTTACTTGCCCATCCCACTGTGTACTGATGACATGGATCTTCCAGTCTGTTGCTTCACAGTAGGATGTTTGCTTGGGAAGCTGGTCATGGATTTAAGGATGACCAGCACAGTGGTCTGGTAATGGTATACACTACACACAAGTGGGTAATCTTTCAAGTACTTTCTAATGCAGTTTCCATAGAATAACACAAAACACTGAGATGTGTCTTGAGATACACAGAGTTTTGTAGAAATGGAACATATGATTCATTTTACCCTAAAGCACAAAATAATTTTCGGTATTTCTCTCAGGCCAGAGGGCAGGAGTCAGTGCATTAGACAGACAACACCTATAAGCAAAATGTCAGATAAAACTATCACTTTTTTACAAAATAAGATTTCAGAAAAGAAAAATATAGAAAAATATTATAGCTTTAAATAAATATAGAAAGACAAATAAAACCTACTCTTCAATATTTTACTTCTACTTTTAACAAGGCACAGTTATTTAAAACCCTTAAAAGAACAGGCTGTCACTTAGGTAATGCAGAGACTCTATTTCCCTGCACCACTTAATTAAAATGTACCTACAAATGTAAAGTGAACCACAGAGGATGTTAAAATACTGCAAATAAACCTGCACTAATGTGCTTAGCATCTGATTTTGTTAGCACAAATGACATTAGTGCAAAGGAAATACAATATTTAATGGTAATAGCAAAATTAGATATTTAAAAGAAATGTAATGCTTATAGCCATTAACAATAACTACTTTTTCACATTGAGAATTTTGAATGCTGAGTTATTTACTTGTGCTATTGATCCAGATAATGATGACTTTCATGTGACTTGCTTCAAGAAGCAACAGGAGAGATCTAGGTGTCCAAATGCCTAAGGGCAATGAGGGACTGCCTCAGATCTCAGATTTATAAACTTCCCACGTATGAAATTGCTTCCTCATCAGTGTCTTTCTCCTCTAAACCTATTTTTCCATTATTTTTGCCATGTTAATATTAAACAGGTGTCTTAGAATGATTGAAAAATCACTCTGAAATTAAATAGATACATGAATACCAGTTTTTTTCTTTATGTTCATTCACTGTATGTTTTTACTTAAAATAAAACAGAAATTAGAATTTTTTTCCATTTATTTAAATTTATCTTTCTATAATATAATTGCTACATATGAAGGCAACACAAACTGTTATATAATATTGACCAATAATGTAATGGGTTACATATATTTATAAAGAAGCAGACATTTCACCTGATTGATTAAAAATATTATTAAACTTTTAAAAATTATAAAAGTATTTTACCTATACTCCAGTTACATATCAAAACACCATCAGCAGTGTCTTCCTTCTCCAGCAGAACTATCTTACAGTATTGTGAACTCCTTTTTTATCTCTGTAAACATATGTATGCTGTATATGAAAAGCTGAATCAAAGTAAAATCAGTAATAATATTTTAATCAGTAAAAGAAAATATCTTAAATTTTAACTGAAATGTTAATATTTCTTCTTTTAAGGTGGAAGCTTTGGCTGCCTTCTACCTTCAAGCTTTTTTCTGTAATCTTTGTTTTCAGCTTTCAGGTGCAGAAATTTCCTGTAATGGGAACAGTGATGTATTTGAAATTGTATTGCAGGCTAGTCAGTAGGATAGAACAGAACAGAATGCTGACCTATTATGTAGTTAGCTACTGCCTGTAAGCTGTCACACCTTCACCTCAGGGTCCTATGATAGGGTAGATTTAAAAAGTCTTACTATATTCTTTTTTTTTTATTGGTTGTTGTTTGGGTTTTTTGTTAAATCTTTCAGTGAAAACATTGTTTGCTAACAAAAGTTATTTAATCTCCCAAAAATTATCTCTTTGTCAATCACTTCTAGATTCCTTATCTTCTCTAATGTCCGAGTACTTTATCTGTTGTAATTATGAAGACCAGTTTATTAAAAAAATAGCAAAACTAATTTAAATAAATATTTTTATTTGATTAATAAAAATATTTGGAGTGGATTAACAAGGGTCTTCATACAGAGAAAGTCATGTCAAATGACATTTTCAATGGTATGTTCCATTTTAAACCTTTCATCTTGTTTTCATCTCATTAATAGCTACTGTATTTGATAAAATTTTATGAGAAACACTATAGGTAGAAAAAAGTGTATTTAGATGCCCTTTACATCCTTTCTTTCATTACAACTTAAGACTTTTCAAATACCTTCTCCCTGAAGAAGACAGACTCAGTCTGTTTGTTTGTTATTATGAGCATTTTGGGTGGAGTATTAGCTGTAAAATCCTAATACCACATAAAATAACACGACATATTCTTAAAAGGTCATCAAGACACTGTCATTCCTAAAGCTTACTATTCTGTGCTTAAACTAATTTTTGTGTTTGAAAAATGCACTATTGAAATCTTCACTGACAAGTATTATTTAACCTCCTTACATTATATCTTTCCAATATCCTCTATGTATGCAAAGTATTTTCAACAGCATGTTTGTGTTATAGCTTGTAGATAATCTGATTTAAAACAGTTTGTATTTCTATTGTCAAAAATTTTGTTACCAAAGGTATGGCTGATCTATAACAGTCACGATCCATTTTTGAGTATTACAACTCACTTCTACTGGGACTTTTTGTTTTCTGGTAATACCTTTACCCTAGGATGAAATTTACACACATTTACTGGCCTTTATTTGGCAGTTAACTGTTACCAAATAAGTGCTGAGGAAGGGGGGATGACAAACCAAAAACAAAGAGGAAAAAACCCCAAACCAAAACTCCACAACCCATAAAAATGTGTCCCCAAAGGTTTTAGCACATATCTGAAAATTAGAAACAATTTACATAGGCAATATATGAATATGCAGTAGACCAGGAGAAATGTTCCTTTACTTCCCGCAAGGAAAGACCAGCAAAAAAACTCCAAAACAAACCTTGCTAATTGTCTTTCTGTTTTATATTTTCCTATTAAAAACAAACTTCAGGATCACTGCAGCTTGAATTTTCTTTGCATTACTAGACAGAATACCAGAAAAACACAATTAAAAGGGGCTAGGCAGTAATAGTTCCTACGTTAAACTCAATGACATTGCCACTTAGCATTAAGTGACTGACAAGAGCTGAAATGGTTTTGTCACAAGTTTATCACCCCCCTGAGATCAAACTATTTGAGCTTTGAATTTTCTTCTTTTTAGGTGATTTAAAATAAAAGTTCTCTGAGTTACAAGCCTTACTGTTCTGTACTGTGAACAGAGAAAGACTACTGCAGAGGACAGTTCAAGTAAATTATGTTAGTTGGTTACATGGCAGTGAGACAGAAGCAAAACAAGCTAATAATGCTTAGTATTTACATTGGATGGTGGCTCTCGTGTTACCAACAACTGGTACACAGACAGGAGTGGGACTGATATCAATGGAATTATATCAACATATAAAATGCTTCCAGTGTAAATTACATTTTTCTTTCAATGTCCCATTGTGAATTTTAGAACAGAACACAGGCAGTAATTTTTTATAATTTTTTTTAAAAACCCCAAAACCAAATAAACAAAAATATCCACAGCAAATTTTATTTCCAATAAATTTTCCATGATTTTGGAGTGCCTGCTTCAATATCAGGATGCTTATACTTCCAGATACCTCATTTAGTTCCATCATTTGTATTAAAAACATAGCCAAAGGTGGTACATTATCAATATATTATCTGACAAAGAAGAAAAAAAAGAGAAACTTATGCATAAGGTTTTGTTCTTGCAGGGAATTTAACAAGGATAATATTAGTGTATTTACTCATTTAATATAAGTTTTATTCTGAAAATACATATTCTTTTGTTTACTGATACTTGTAGCATTCTTTAAAAAATATTTCAAGTTCAAGCTACAAAACATGACTTTATATGTAAGTAATTATATAGCTCTTCTTGACGTTAATTTACTTGTGGTACAAGAAAATAGTGAGGAGAATGGGTGGCAAATGGATATTAATTTCTGTATTGAAAGTAAGATATATAGGAATAGCAAAGACTTTAAAAGCAGCTTTATGAAAAAAATAGGATACACAGGAACAAGAAGATTAAATACATGGTTTGTTATAAGCTGTTGTGGTGAATGCACAATTTTTTTTTAAAGGTAAGAAAATTCTGGAAAGATTCTGATACATATAGTTCCTGTCCTCTAAAAAAGGTGCTGAGCTGCAGACTAGAAAAAAAAAATCCGTAGACATCACCAGAACTAGAAATTAGCCTGCTGCTTCCATTACGGTATATCTGAACTTCAGTTGAAAAAGAAGTAGTTGAATTCCAACAATTTTCTCCATCGAAAATGAGCTAGTCAAGCACCAAAGGAAAGTCAAGAGCAAGATACCAGGGTGATGTTGAACTGTGATTGGTTTCTCTTCCACTATAAACTAGTTTACAAAGGGTTTTCTTGGAAACTGAGGTCACCTGTGGAAAGAAGGAAAAGAAAATTCTTTATGCTACATGCAAATCCATTCTAGCTTTGCTGTTTAAACTTTGTACTTTAAGAACCTTAATCTGCATAATTTTTTATAACATCATATGTATAATATTTATAAAATTATATGCCATATTTTACAATGTTTTAGCCTGAGAGGGGTAATTTAATTAGCTTCATAAGCAATGTACCTTTGATTTAGATTTGCAGAATGGCATCTAATCTTTAAGAAAAATTAAAACAGGGAGGAAGAAATCTTGCCCACCAGTACAGGGGACATCTCCAGACTTTCACAGAAAGAAAAGCTCTCTGTTCTCTTTTTCCCTTTATCATGAATTTATTCATTTGTTTTGATAAAGATTTTGTAGCATGAAAAACTTAATGAGCTATTTTCCAGAAGCAAAAGGCTAAAGATTTATTAAACTCAATGGCAGTTGCAGTTTACATGATATGGTAGAGATCAGTCAGGGGCAAATCTCTAGAGGGTTAGTTTCAAAATAATCATTGAGTTTTGGCCTATTTTAGCTATGGCATATACATTATAAAATGCACTGTATGAATAAGCAGTGTTCATATACACCACATCAACCAGCCCAGAGGCTAAGAAGCCAAAATTGGTGTTTGGTGTTTACACATAGACTGGAATAAGAAATGTACTTGTTGTACTAATGGGTTTAAACTAAGATTACCTATTAATAAGTCATAATCTCTCATATAGCCTGGGGAGACACTTAACTGCAGTATAAATAATATTTGCTTTAAAAAAGTAATCACTGATGAATAGCGGAATTGTAGGAAGATTAAATATGATGAAACAATATACTGTGTGTCTTAAAACCAAGAAGATCTCTGACTTACCTAAAGGACCCAAAATTTAAATTGTCTTAATGAGTTGTGGAAGCTAAAACAATTGCACATTTTGTTGAATACTTGCAAGATTTCATACACTTTTTGTACGGTGTGTATGTGTAGGAAAACAACAATCATTAGACTCTGCAAAACTGTTATGGGTCTGTTGTGATTTAATTCCTGTAGGCAGCTAAGCACCACAAAGCTGCTCATTCATTCTCCAACAGTGGAATGAGGGAGAGAATGAGAAGTGGAAAAATTAAAAAAAACACATGGGTTGACACTAAGGTAGTTTAATTGCTAAAAAAAACCTGTGCATGCATGTAAAGCAAAATAAGGATTAAATTTGCTCCTTTCCATCAACAATGTTAAACACCGTCCAGGAAAGCAGTGATCCATCTTGCACAGCAATTACTTGGGAGGACAAATGGCATCTGTAAATCCCCCCTGCTTTTCTCCTTCCCTGTAACTCTTATTGATGAGACTTCACATGATATGGAATATCCCTTTGTTCTGTTGGGTCACCCATCCCAGCTCTGTCCCCTCCCAACTCCTTGTGCACTTCCAGCTTTCTCACTGGTGAGGCAGTTTGAGGAGCAAGATAGGCCTTAATGCTGTGTAAGGCACTGCTCAGATGTAGCTAAACCATTGATGTGTTGTCAGCATTGTTTTGGGAACATACCCAAAACACAGCATCATGTGACCTACCATGAAGAAATTTAACTCTATCCCAGTTAAAATAAATACAGCTTGGAAAGATAAAATTAATAAGAAAAAAATTTATTTTTTCATGTTATTACAGAGATCATAAATTCACTGATTTTGGTTTAGATAAGGGTTAGGCTGATTTACCATTACAAGGAACATCAAAAAGACATTCTTTCTGATATTAGAAGCATATTGTGCACATTTTTTGTAAGATACTGTCAAATTTTAAACTGAAATATAACAAAAAATAAAATATTTTTAACAAATAATAGATTTCTAGAACCACGGCAGCCTTAGTTTTAGATGCAGTGTCTAGACATTAGAGATTGTCAGTGTTAATAAAACTAGAATGAAAAGTGAATCAATAAAGCTTATTCTTAGCTTCAAGCATTTATTTAAAATATTCTAAGGGGAAAGAAAAACTGGATAGATTTGATCTATACTGAATTTACAAATACATTTTAAAAGGAAACTATGAGTTTCCTTAAATACCTACACGTATTTCAACTGCTTAAGGATATGTATTAGAACATAATTGTCATCCTCCTGGGTAAATTTTTTTCTTGTTCTGTTCATGAATGATAAATAATCATCTTTAGATAAATAAGGTATTTACTGTTTAAATGGTATTCCTCCTGAGGGAAAGGAGATGCCACACTTGTAGTTACAACTAAGAATATGTATGTGTTTCCTCAAAGAGAAATGAAGATGAACTAAATAAGAGAAACTTTGATAAATTAACCAATTTGACGTTGAAGAGATAGCAGTGTTAGTGACAACATTTCAAGCTTCCTTGCATGAATTTCTACATACAGTTCTGCTATATCTCTGGGAAGACCAACTGAAAAAATAAGAATTATATACCTGCATTCCTTCAGGTTTTGATCAAAAGACAAAAAATGAGCATTAAAAATCTTCCATTTTAAATGAAAATATTAGATATTTTCCACAGCTAGAACATTAACCTTGCATGTCTGTTTATTCACCTCTTTTATTAACTGTACTTTTGCTTTTGAAGGCATAAATAAGTAGATAAAACTTTTTTTTCCTCCCACAGGAATCCTTGCAAGAACAATCTAATGAGGTTAGCTGGAATTACAGATGCCTGTTACAAGAAGTTAACATATGTGTATAGAAATGTTAATAACTGTTGGATTTTCCTTTGATTTGCTTGCATATGCATGGACTTACGTGTGAATATTAAGACCTTTCTGTGTTCCAGAAAGGTTTTGATGTCACCAGTTATTGGAAGAATTGTCTGTTACCCTGGTTTGTACAATATAAACTCTTCAAGGCAATGCAGTGGTTGTAGCACATTGAGAATGTGCTACAGCTGAGGTACTGACTGCTTGAGGTGATCCAGAGACTGCTTTACAATTTTGGCATACTCTTAGAAGGAATAGAATGTCATTTTACTGTCAGGGTTACTGAACCACCAAAAGGAAAAAAAATAATCGCATCAGACAAAATTAGTTTGCAGATACTTTCTTAATAATGCTTAAAATAGTAAACACCTATAGGAATACTTGTAAGAGAGAAGTGGTGCAGAAACGAAAGAAAATCTGCTTACTCTATTCCAGGAAGTCCTTAGCATATATTTCCCAGTATTTCTTGTTTTAATGACCTGTCTGTCATGTGTTCTTTCTGATGAGGTAACAATTGAGGTTTCTGCTCACTGTTTTTAATGTTCATCAGTAGAATCACTTATTGAATGCAGATGTTCTTGAAGAGCTGATGCCACAGAATATACTCAGGATTACTTCTCAGAGTGCACATTTAAATAGAACTGAATCTTAAATCATATCCTTTCTCCCATTATTTTCGGAAGGGTTTGGAAACTTCCTACAGTCTATATCATCTTTGAGTTCTTCTAGTGGGCCACAAAAATGTAGTCTTTTATCTAAAATTTCTTCCATTCTTGTCGTATTACTTAGATAAAGTAGATATTAACATTTTTTGTTAGAACAGGAAGTGCAGCCACTGGCACTTAAGTAAGTAACAAGTAAGCCTGCATTTCAATGCAGTATAAACTTTTTTTCTTTTGGTGATTGCTTGTGTTTCAGTATTAAATGTGTCTTGTACCAAACTGTACATTACACTGTAGAAACACTAAATAACAGAAATGTAACTAGTTCATAACTAGTTTCTGAATGTGTGTTTATATTACTCAGTAAAATCACTACAGAAATTTTTGGCCATAAATTGAATGGCACATTCTAGCCACATTTACACTATAAAAGCTTGGCCATGGGTCTTTCCTGTGGCTTTTTTGTGGCTCTCCAGTTTTAATATGCATCAACAGAAACATCAACAGCACTCTGGAAAACTGTGGTATCTTGAGAGGTATACAGAAAACTGTAGATTTTCTCTTACAGTAACATCAGTCCAGCATCTCATAGGCATGTCTTGGGCAATAAAGGCACAATTGCAATCCCTATAAATAAATTGCATGACAGCAATCCCTACATTACCTAAAAGCACACAAGATGTGCTAGACCCGTCACAGTTTCAGTGCAAAGGAATAGGAAACATCATTGTTGAAAAGCTACCTTTCTCTTGTTAAGACTAAATGAGGAAACTGTAGGAGTGTGCCCCCTAATGACAAGAGTGGCAAAGCTAACCTTTGTCTCCCAAAAAAAGAAAGAAGCCCAGAAGTTTCTCTCAATGATTAGGTGAAAAGCCACCTCATAAGACCTCAGGGACTTCACCAAAAACTTGAGGTCATCTAATTGGATAGAAACCAAAAAGTCCCGCCTGGCCCATCAGGTAGAAAAGAGAACAAAAGAACTAAAGTGCTTTTGTGAGGTGTTTATACCAGGAGCAGACCTCTGTACCTGGTTCGAGTTTTTCTGTTTGTTATTTTGCCTTTTATTAAACATTTTTTTGTTTCTAACACTGCAGCAAAACTCATTCTGCTTATTATATGCCCCCAGAGTAATAGCGAAGCTATCCTTGGGTGTATTATGTTTCTTTTGGAAGGTTTATGAGACCTGGCCCAAGAAAAAGGAACCTAATAAGGAAATCTCCGTAATACCCTTTCCCCTCCTTTTTTTCCAAGCTTCTTTTTCCTTGATCTACCTCAGTCTCTCCCTTCAGTGTCTTTGTGCTTTGCCGTAAACTTCCCATAAGTCTTCAATATCCTCACAATGTCCTTAAACTTTCTTCTGCAAATTTCCACACAATTCTCAGATGCTCTTCCTCCTGTATACCATAAATCTCAAGTCCTCATAGGCAATAAGCCTCTAGTCTGCAGCGTTCTGTGAAGAGAATCTCTTTGGTTGACTACTGCTGTGTGGACTCACATCAGAGACAATAATCTTGTTGTTCACCTTTGTTAGTCCTAGACCAGCTGGTTCCACATGGTCCATTTGCCTTGATTAGATTACTAAATTTTCTCCACCTGCCATTGTTTATCTGACCTTTACTGGATCTTTGTATTTTTTCCCCTTAGCAATGTAACCTAATACTATTTTTCTAAGGATTAAACCTAATCTCTAATAATTCGGCCGTTTAACTAAAGAAAATTAAACCAGACAGCCAAAAAGCAAATGAAAGAAAATCTTCTGTAAAAAAGTCCTCAACACAGAAAAAGCCTCTGGGGAATAAATGCTATTAGCTGTCTTTTCAGGTTCCTGCTAGGTTTGGCAGACTAGGTTTAATGTGCTGTTCCAACCCCTAAATCACCCAGTCTTTAGGTGTTGAGGTTTACAAGCTTGACATGGGTCCAAAGAGGGAATTAATAATACAGAAGTGTCTGATCTGTATTCTGCAAATTTTGGGAACAATCCATCTGAGGTGCAAGACTTGATTAACAAAACACAGATATTTAATTTAGGATGTGATGAACTGTGCTGTGAAAGACAATATGATGCATATCATCCTAAAGCAAATGTTAATTTTTTTTGGAAGATTTTTTTTCTCAGGAGGATCACTTCCTCTTTAGTGACTGAAAACAGAGCCAAAAGCAATTTAGCAGCTGAAATTTAGATTTCTAGTGCTGGTTCAGATGCTATGCAGCACCTGAGAAAACTGTAAGTCCTATAAAAAGTATCAATAATGAGTAAAGCAAGGTATCAAATACAAACAAGACATTCAATAAGCATCAAAAAGTAGTTTTTACAGAATTTTGCACACTGTTTTTCCTTTTGAATGGAGTCCAAGTGCAACACAATAGCAGTTTTGACAGAGTTCTATGGAGAGAGAGTCTAACTGACCAAATTGCAGGTCTGCTGAGACAGATCTTGGTGGACAGTAGGTTAAACAGAAGGAAATTATGTGCCTTGGTGGTCATGAAGGAGCAGCAGACCAACCTGCATGATGAGGGAAGTGAGTATTCCCCCTTACCTGGTACTCATTAGCTGCATCAAGAATACCAAATCTAGCTTTGGGCTTGCTGGTACAAGAAGGAAGCTGATTGCCTGGAGTGAGTTTGTTGCAGAGCCTCCCATACAGTCAGGGTCTGGAGCATTTGCACTGTGAGGAAATGCTAATGTACAAGACCTTGTTTAAACTGGAGAAGTGAATGCTGTGAAAGAGCTGAAGAGTGGTTTCCCAGTGTGTAAAGGGAGGTTACTGACAATGTGAGGCTCTTTACTGAAGTGAATAGTGAGGGAACAAGAAGCACTGGCCACAAATTGAAAAGGGAGGTTGTGACTTGGTGTAATGAAAAAGAAATCTGTGTGACAATAATTTAGAACTTGAAAAAGGAGGAGCCTAGTTGAGCATGGGGGTGAGGCCGAGAAAGTGTTGCTTTAAATATTAATTATATTAATTGATATCATTTGGATTAATTTTCCCTTACTTAAATGTGTTTTGCCTATGATTTATAATTATTCTCCCTGTCTTTATCTTAACTTAAAAGCTTTTCATCTTGTTTTCTTTTTCTGTCATTTTGAGGAGGGAGAGTAATTAAAATGGATGGGTGTGGTTTTGGCAACTGTAAAAGGCTAAGCTTCCACATTAAATTACACAAATAGAATAGAGAAGCCTATTTCCCTATTCCTGCTTATCAATATATTAGGAGCTTTGATATATTGAGTAATTAACAAAACCCAGAACAACAGAGAAGAAACGAACCACTTCAATCACCAAAGAATATAGATGAGCTTTTCTGTATCTTAGGCACATGCAGTCCTTCTTGTTTATGTTTCATGGGCTCTAAGGCTATTTTAAACATATTTAAATAAACTTCAATACATTCCTCACAAAATATTTGTATTTCATTTTATCCTCTTTATATTTCACTTGGGAAAATTTAGGACAAATTCTGTCCTTTCTTCAGGACAAACTATCTATGTGTTCTGAAAATACATCAGTCCCTGAAAACGAAAAATAAGTGTTTTATTTGGAGAAGGTTATTCTGAATGGCTGCCAATATTTAAACTATATATATTGAAGGAAAATAGACATTACCTTTACTGGATGGCCAGCCTATAAAGTTTTCAGTAGTAAATGAATTACATATTAGGAGCATAATCACCTCCATCACTACTGTTATGTGAACAATTTGAAAACAATAATACTGGCAGCAATAAGCACTGTGGGTAATTTGAGTACAGGGAATCCTCATTGGTGTAGAAAGGTAGATTCCCTAGGTTTTTTCAAGTTTTCAACTAGGAGCAGTTGATACTACCTCATTATTTCAGGTGATGTGACTTAATCTCTGTTGTCAGTGGCTCTGTTTTGTACAGTCATTTGTGCTAACTCATCACAAAATAGGACCTCTGCCAGACTGTCCAAAACTATAAAAATAGAGAATTCTGGGCATGTTCAGTGAAAGAATTTTTCCCCTGAGAGAATTGTACAGGGCAAAAAAATCAAGAATAAGCAAAATATTGAGGTTAATACTACTGGAAATTTTACTAGTGAAAAGAACTTAATGAGTGTTTCAGTCTCAGCATAAAAATCTTCAAATAGTGGATAGTAAGAATTAGATTCAAATCAGCAAAATTTTACTGTATAAAATATATTTCATGAATGTAATAAGACGTAGGTTGATTTTATGGTCACTTGGTGGGATAGGCAATCATGGGGGGAAGTTCAATTCACCTGTATTTGTAGGGAATGACAGATCTTGACATAAGCATTTAACAGGCAACTGGGAAAAGTTCTGAGTTTGCCCACCCAAGTGTGACACTTAACAAAGTTTCCTGGCTTTAAGACACTGTGCTTGTGCCTTGTTGCTGGTGGAAAGGAATCACTGAAGTGGAATGAATGCACTGTCATTTGTTTCATTTTTTTTTTAAATGCTTATAAAAAAACAAGTGCTGAATAAAACTGGATGCAGCTATCTCCTCTCACTGATCACAACGAAACATGAGAAGGATATTTTAAATTAGACACACTATATTATGCTGTGGAAATGAGATGGCATGCTGGAAAAAATGAAGAGATTAAATAAAGGAGAGGATGAAGACAACTGTAATTTTCCATACTTTAATTTGCTGTTATTGAAAGCAGTTTGAAGACTATTTTCTACTAAGAAAGGAAAAAAGTTAGATAAAAGGAGCACTGTGTAGCTGAAGTTTTATGGTGAAGTCTTACTTCCTTTCACAACTCAGTTGACAGAAGAACTGTGCTTAAGTTAAGTGATAAGAAGGTTTTACAAAATATAAACTTATGAGTGCCATGGTATCATAGTTAAGGTAAAATTGCAGTGTGCAGACTAAATGTAACTGGATATTAAAATATTTTAGTCTCAAATATCTCCAATTTTATGAAGTACATGACACTCCTATTCAAGAGGAGATACAACGTGGTCCAGAAGTTGGATGGGTTGTGGTAGAAGCTTTATCCATGCTTTGTGTGATACTGGGCTAGGATCTGACTGCTGTGAATGACCTTGGGAAACACTAGTTACAGGAATGGGATCCCAGTTTATGAGTGTCCTGCTCACAGTCACTCAGTGCCTACCAAACAGATACCAGTAATGGTTTCCTCTGGAAGATTCTGGACATGTTTGAAATTTTCACAATGATTGATATGTTTGCATCTTTCATAGCAACCAGTGCTTATCAGTGTGTTTATGTGCAAGGTACTCCCCTATCATTATGACTAACTTATGCCCTTGTCCTGTAGGTCTAACTAAAATTATGCTCACAATGTTGTCAACCTGACCTATTTTATGCTATCTGCACACAGTGTGTGAGTGAGGAATACTAAGCAGAACAAATGCGTGTAAATACATATCACATGAAAACTACAGAGTTTCTAGTTTAATTTGATCTCTGTATAATAGAAAATTTTGGAACAAATTATTAAATAAGGACTACCTGCAAACTAACAATTTAATAGAAAATGTAACAGCATTTAATATCTATTTATAGAGTGAAAAAAAAAATAAGAAATCCTGATATTTGATGGAGAAGTTAAGCAAAAAGAGGACAAGTAATTCTAATAATTAAAAATCTCAGACTCACAAAATATTACATTAAGTATGTACTGCTATTTCTTTCAACATAGAAGTTCTGGATGTAGAATATTAACTAATGGCAGATCATGAAAGGGTATTTGTGGTTGTTTTTCTTTGATCATGATAATAGAAAATATAAGGACACTTTAATTTGAGACAGAGAATATTCTTTAAAATGCAAGTAGGGATTAAAAAAAAAAAAAAAAAAAACAAAAAACAAAACAAAACAAAAAACTCAAAGAACCCTGCACATATTTCATAATCTCACTTTTCAATAAAAGAGAAATTTAGACTGGAGAAAGCATAGAATACTTTAAAGTAATATGTAGGAATAAGTATATAATTTTATTGGAAAAGGCTAAACCACTCAAAGTACTTATCTCAGAAAAATAGAGGAGGCTTCTGATTAGTACACAGAGATTTTTGGGGTTAGCAAATGCAGTGCCAGGAGTTGTGAACCTTGTGGGTCTCTTTGAACTCAGGACATTGATTCTATGATTCCCTTTTTCTATGACTCCACTCTGATTATATGCTGATGACATTCACCTGCAGCATTGCGCCTGAGTCGGGGCTTTGCAGTGCGAGTACCATATGGACCTACCGGAGTGAGTGCATCATGGAGCCACAAACATAGTTAGGGCACTGGTACAACTTTCATGTCAGACAAGATTGAGGGAACAGTTCTTGTTAAGCTTGCAGAAAATAATGTTTAGGGATGAGTTTAACAAAATATCTAAAAACCTGATGGAACAGAGTAGAAAAGAGTAAGCCAGGCTCCTCTTGTTCAGTAGTGCTCACTGACAGGACTAGAGGCAATAATCATAAAGTAGAAAACACAGTAAATTAAATCTGAGGAATAGAGGTTTTTTTTTTTTTTTTTTTTTTTTTTTTTTTTTTTTTTTTTTTTTTTTTTTTTTTGTTGTTGTTTTGTTTTGTTTTGTTTTGTTTTGTTTTTTTAATTGTGAGAGGGACTGAGCACTGGAACTGGTTATACAGGGAGGCTGTATGAGTCTCTGTCCTTGGAGAATCTTCAAACTCAACCAGATATTGTCTTGAATGCTGTTGTAGCTGCCCCTGCTTGTTCAGGATCAGTTGAACTACAGAGTCACAAGAAGTCACTTCCAGACTCAATGGATAGACTTCAGTAAATAGAATTTTTTGTTACCCATGTACATTTTCTGGGGGAAGGAAAGGAAACAAACTCTGTAAGTGAAGATAGGATCTTCAAATCAAAATTGTAACTTTATACTGAGGGAAATAAACACATATAATTTAAACTCTAAATCTCAATTTTTATAGTTTATTGAAATTAAATTAGATCACTTTAAAAAATTGGTATAAAATATTGTCACAGAAAACTTCTGAGTGGAATGTGTAATACTTTGTCTGGGAAAGGCCTTTTAAGGATTTACTACTAGTGAAGTCTTGGAAAGTTACAATGGCAGAAGCTAGTAGCTGTTTGAATGTGTCACTAATGATCATTTGAGTGTGCCACATAAAAACTTCTTGACTGTAATATGTCCTTTAGCTCAAACTGTACTCAAGCTCATACCTCTTGCATATGCTTTTAAAATATGAACTTGCTTTACGAAAAAAGTAATGCTCTGAAAATTAAGGCAAGAATGTTTGAAAATATTGCAGGATGGTGGAAAAAATGTTATAGTTTTGAAATGGTGTCAATGCATGAATGTTGTCACAGGTACCAAATTGACTACTTTAGATCAGAAACAGAGAGAGATAGTTTAAAAAAAAAAAAAGAAATAAAGATTATTTGAAAACTTAATGGAGCAAGTAATGCTAAAGGATGTGATTTGTTACTATCTTGCTCATAATAATAGATGAAAGCAGTCTGATTTTGGCCACAGTAGTTTAGCCTCCCAGTTTTTTCAGCTAGATACCAAGGCTAGATTTTATTTTCTGGACCTGCACATTTCGTTTAATCAATATATTTTTACAGTACTGAAGGAAATGAAAATTTGATGTAACTTTAAATAAGTGAATTGTAATGTGAATGTAATTTCAAAATGTAAGTGAATGTAATTTTAAAAAAGTGAGTCATTGCACAGAATCACTCTACTTGTAACTGCAGTGACTGTGATTCAATTGTATGGGAAAGTTACCATAAGTGCTGGGAGATGCATCTTTTAATTGATACTATTTTGAAATATATTGCAAAATTTATCAACTGTAGTCTAAATTGTCTTTCACCCCTCATTTTAAGTACTGTTGCTATCTGATGACTTCTTACATGTCAAAAATCAGTATATATATTTTCTCATCTATGTCAGTCAATATAAATAAAAATAAAAGATCACAATAATACCATTAAATGATAAATTTAATCATTTGGAAAATGATTTGTTGGAATTTGTTGGAAAAAGGATATTCTACAGTACTGTGAAACTTGTCACCCTAGGACCTGGTCTTTGGTCTGAAGCTAAGGTATCAAATTGTTACTTCAATGGAAATTCTTAATTAACTCTATAGGTTTGAGGTCTGTTTATTATTATGTAGCAATAATCAGTCATAATATTGGCTTTCTGAAAGAATTTAGGAGGTTTTAAATGTTTAGGGGCATGCAATTGACTTGAATAGATGGCCCAGTCGCTAGAAAGAGTTAAATAGCTGTTAAGACTGAGGAGTAATTTCTTGAAGGAGCAGCAAAACACAGTTCAAAATCTATTTCCTCTTGTGTAGTTCTGTGACAATTTGAGAGGAGCATCTGCAGATTTATTTGCCGTAATGCTTTTTGCCATCAGGAATTTAACTCACACTGTTTTATGAACATGCAGAGTTTCCCATGTTGATGTGTTCATTTGAAACTATAGAGCCTTTTAGAGAAGTAAATGACTGCTGACTTATAAATATGTTCTCATATTTGCATATATTAATAAAATTAGGCTTAGAGGAGTGATAATTTAGTTCTGAACTTAGCAATTGTGTAAAATTTATTATTACACAATAAGTCCCCAGAGGTTTTGATTCCCACAGTCAATCATTGAGGTCAATATTTTTTTTGTTATTGTTAGTAAATTATTTTTCCTGGAGGACTGATTTGGAATAGAGAATTCTACAATAATTTTTTTTTTCCTATGATCAAATTATTTGTTGCAATAACAAACTAGGAACTAACTAGGAAAACATTCTGGGCAGATTAAAAAAAAAGAAAAGAAAGAAACCAAACCAATTTAAATTAATAAATTAATAATTTTATTACTGATGAGGGGGTAGTTTTCTCAATAACAGCAATGTAGCATAGTAAAACAAGATAATATTCATAGAAGAAATACTTTTAACCAGCAAAAATTAATAGTTACTTTAAAATCCATTTTTGTATCATTCCAGCTATGAGATTTTCACAGTTACCCTGGTTTCAACCAAGGACACTATTAATTTTTTGTAGTAGCTGAGAAGGAAAGTGGCTGTGGAGGCAAGGCCAGGATCCAGATGTTATTTTTTATCACCTCATATCATTGCTGGGGGCAAGGGGAAGGGACTCTCACTACTGATAAAATGAGCAGGGTTTCTGGTTAGGAATAAACTTGGCAGAGGAGCAGCCAAGGTAGAATGATGGCAGTCCCAAGCCAGGGAGACTGGTGGGGTGGCACCAGCTGTGGTCGGCCTGGATTGGGCTCAGTGAGCATTCTGTACTTCAATCACCCTCTTGTACACTTTTGGTTTTAATATCATTACTGTTACTGTTTTCTTATCTCATTGTTTGTTACAGTAAATTGTTCTTACATCAGCATGTGATCTTTGCCTTTTGTGCCTCCAGTGCTCAACTCTATCCCACCACAGTGGCAAGGGTGAGGAGAAAGGCAGTGAGAGATAGGCATGGGAGAGTCTCAGTTGGGGACACTGAACTGGGGACTACCATTCATAAACCATAACAATTAACACTAGTTCATATTCAAAATTTTATTCACACACTGAGCATCTCAGAATGTGGGCAATGTAAGATTTTAAATTGTAGTATTTTGCTTCAGACTATTATGAAGGCAGAGATCAGATCACAAAAGTAATTAGGAGTTGTGACTTTTCAGTAGCTTTTCCAAGGCCTATTTCTTTCATAATTTGCCTTTGCATGAATAAAATATAATGAAAACAATACACGCTATTTTGATTTAACACTTAGAAAATTATTTTGTGAGAGGAATATAATTTTTTCAAAAATGTACTGTAATCTGAAAGAGATAGTTGTTATGTGATTTAACTAGTATCAAGTCAAGGCTGGAAACACTGCAGGAGAAATATTGCAGTTATTAAATCCTGCACCTGCATGGAATTGCAGTACATAATACAACATCCTGAAAATTAAAATGCCTTGAACAATTTCAATAATCCTCAGCCTATTCTGTGTATGTGTGTGTTTCTAGTATATGGGTTTAGTTCCAATGTCATTTTTTTTTTAAATGTCACATTGATAAAATAAAAAGAAAAATAATCTAAAGAAGTTGATAAAAAAATGCACTAGATAAATTGATCTGTGAAGCACCTCCAGCCAAGAAGAATTCTAAAGAAGATGATAAAGATTCCTTTAGTTTACAATGTGCATTACAATGCTCAAGATCAGCATCTGCCACAAATATTCTCAGTGATTTGTGATAATATCAAAGCTGGAAGTAATTTTCTCATGTAGTTCTAAATTTTAGGAGAGAAGTGTGGAGGTTTGGGTATTTTTTTAGTGACAGTTTAGTTAGAGAGAAGTATCATGCAAGTAAAGAACTATTTCCTGTAAGAATTCAATCACAAAATGGGTTCAATCACAGTAACACTAGAAAATTGTTAGATTCACAGGGTTATGATACTCATATTGTAAATGCATTGGTTTCAAGTTCTGTTCCAGGAGGTCAAAAGAAGAGATTTAGAAGTTTTTCTATGAGTGAACTTTGACCAAGACAAAGATTGTGATGTGTTTTTACTTCATGCGCTAGCACCTTAAAACTTCTATACAAGTGCTGTAATGTTAATAAAAAGCTACCTGACAGCAATTCTAACTTGTCACCATCATATTTTCTGGAAAAATACCTTCACCAGGATTTCTCTCCTGGATAGCTGAGAAACCTCAGAGAAAAAGGGAAACATTAATTATCTAAGTTGCTTGTCCTGTGTTTTGCTGCTTTGGAATGTGGTTTGGAGATTGTTTATCCAACAGGCGGTTTTATGTGAATTGGTTTTACTTATTGACCAATCAGCCAAGCAGTGTCAAGACTCTGAAAGAAGAGACACAAGTTTTCAGTAATATTCTTTCTAGCCTTCTGTCTGTATCCTTTCTGTATTCTTTAGTATAATTTAGTATAGCATTCTATCATATCATACCATATCATGTTATACATATCATGTTATATCATAATAAATTAGCCTTCCAAGAACATGGAGTCAGATTCCTTCATTTCCTCACCTTCATCTGGGTCCCAGCAAATACAAGACTGACTGAAACTGAAGAATTGAACTTAATCTGCACAAAGCCAGTAATTTAGTAATCAACTATATTTTGCTAAACTTTGAGCTAGAATTAGCAGTTTCTATACAGCTTCTAAAAGTTTATTTGCTATATGAGGCTGAACACCATGTCTTTCTTCAGATTGATAAAGTGGTTAAAGATTTCTAAAATATTGCTGAAGTTAGATGATGAGGTGGAGATAGCTGGTCAAGACAAGCAATTATCCCTCTTTATTGTTGAGGCCTCACCTTGAATATGCTGTGGAGTTTTGGGCCCCAAAATTTAAGAGGGATATCAAGGTAATTGAATGTGTTCACAGGAGGGCAACAAAGGCTAGGAAAGGGCTGGAAAGAATAAAACCCAATATAACCCAATAAGGAGTGGGTCAGGACTTTGGAATTGTCCAGCTTGGGGAAAAGGAGGCTGAGCAGTGACCTCATTACCCTCTACAGCTTCCTGACAAGGCAGACGAGAGGGAGGTGTTGATCTCTTCTCCCTGGTACCCAGTGATTAGACACATGGGAATGGTTCAAAGCTGCACCAAGAGAGGTCCAGACTGGACATGGGGAAATGTTTCTTCACTAAGGGGGTGGTCAAATCCTAGAACAGGCTTCGTAGAAAGGTGCTTGGTGTTAAAAACTTATCAATGTTTAAGAGGCATTTAGAAAATGCTTGTAATAGCTTGATCAGCTTTGCACTGTTCAGGCAGCCAGATTAGGTGATCACTGTAGGTAATTTCCAACTGAAAAAGTGTGTTGTATTCCAAGAAAAGAAATAAGCTGCTGCCAGGACACATCAAGTGCTGCTGGGTGTGGAAGCTGTTGTAGTAGTCAATGTAGACAATGAAGTACTGGAAAAGTATTTGTTGTAGTAGAAGTTCAGTCACCTGAACCATTTCCTAGGGTCCATTTACTATGTTGACCAAATATTCAGTTCAGCTGCCTGTGCACTTACATCCTATGCTCTCCAATATTTTCTAAGATATCAAAGACATCTGCAGAGTATAATTTCATTTTATTAAGGTCACTGGAGAAGCTTTAGTCAAGGAGATTTTATGCTAGGAAGAAAATACATATATATACACATATATTAATGTGTAAAAAGTTCATAAACAATTTTAATATATTAGAGATATATTAATGAGAAACAAAAAAAATTATGATGTTTATGCAGTAATACCTATAAAAAAAATGCTTATTCCTGCAGCTGAATAATTTTTCAAGCTAGGTCAATGAGAATTTTTTATCAGGCTTCACTTTGTACTGCAAAGACATAACTATCATAACAAAAATAAAGGGTGGTGTTGCAACTACTAAATTAATGAAATTCTTTCAAGGAGATATATTGATTCCATTTATAAACTAAACCCTGAAAAATATGGATGAATGTTAAATTTCAGGGATAAATTGATCTAGTGAAATATGTGTATAAATTTATTTGCTTTAAACATGAGAATTTTCTTAGCTTCATTTGTTCTTGTTTTAAGTAGATTTCAGTAGATTTCAAAATGTTTTATATTAAGTATCAGTAAGTAGTATTTTGCTGAAATAATAGTATGTAGAAAATGGTCTTTTACACTTTAGAATAAAATCCATAACAAGCATGGAACTTATAAGTTTCCTACAAAATTGCTGATTTAAAGTATTCATGTTATAAGCATTGAATCCTGCTGATGGTTGGTTTTGAGTGTTGTTAAAGGAGGGATAGAAAACACCAGAAAGAAGAAAAAAGATATTACAGCATTTGGTGATACTCTTTGGTAAATGGAGCATATATATATATTTTCATCTCTCCAGACATGGAAATTTATCTACAACATATAGGACAGTGTTCTGGAGCCACCCCACTCTCTCTATATAGTTGTCTATTACATGGTCACATTTTCAAGCAAACTGAATTCCTTATTAAGCAGCTGTCTATTTTTGGTTGGATGAATCATGTATTGAAAATTCAGAACAATGAACAATATCCACAGTATAGACATCTGACGTTAGTTGCAACTCATTAAATTCTGAGAGTCATCAAAGTGATTAATTAGAGCATTAGTATGTATTAGCCCATAAGAAAATCAGTAAGTTTCAAATAATATATTTATCTTTGCAATAACTTCCTGAGTATCTTGTGGCACAAGTGAGACAATTTCTCAGCAGTCCAACTGATATTCATTCTTTTCTATACTTGATAATTTTCTCTTTTATAGCTTGCCAGCTGACTCCTTTTTAAGGCCATAGAACCCTTCTTCTTTTCTTCCTGAATTCAAACCTCTGAAGTGAACATATTTCTAATTGCCAAAATTATTATAAATGGTATTATGCCCAGAGATATTTCTGGCTATTCCAGTCATTAGTTCATTATCAAAACCAAAGACATTTATTGTTTGCATCTCATTGCTTATATTACTCTGTGCAGTGGTTTAGAGACAGAAAGAACAAATATCTAATACATACACTTTCATTTAATATTCTTGTCTGATAGTATGTTTCCTTGTAGTGAGGGAAAGTTTTTTGCTTTGGGGGAAAAAAACCTTTATGAGTTAGAAAAGGACACCTTCTGCAACTAATAGAGCATTAACAAAGAAGAGTACAAAAGCATTTTGGCAAAGAAATGGCATTGATATATATCACAATTTTCTCAGGGAAACATCTTTGTAGTCTGAGAGGTAATTAGGACAACTAACTCTCTCTTCAAGGAAAGAAAGGGCATTATTTCTAAATAATTGAAGATAACAAAAATCAGCAGTAGGCAACACTCCAGTAATCTAGGGTTTGGTCAGACTCCTTTTTCTCCTAAATTGCAGATGGACTTGAATTTCAAACAGTTTTTTTTCTTTTTTCTTTCTTTTTTTTTTCTTGGTGGGGGTGGTGGTGGTGATGTTGCTTTGGTTTTTTGTGCATGTGAAGTGTTTACATAATGGGTCACATGAAAAATTTAAATACACAATATTGTAAGATAAATGCAATAATTACGTTTTAAAAAATGCTAAGTTATGCCAGTTTTAATGCTCTCTTCATAAGTAGAGTGCAGATTCATAAAGAAGAAGGAAAGTTTAGAATAGAAGAGCAAAAGGCTGACAGATCAAGTCTGCCTTTTATAAATTGTATTTACAATTTTTTCTCTCCCTATTTAACTGTTCTATCTCTGTGATATTCCCAGGTTCAGTGGTTCACGGCCCAATTTTTAACTATCCATCTCATCTTTGTGAATGCTGTTGGACTCTGAACTAGAGAAAAAAATATTGAAAAATCAATTAGGAATAGTAAATCTCATAATTTTCCCCCAAAATGCTGTCACTTCTTCAGTTAATTTTTCCAATTAAAAAGAAAACAAACCCAAACCTCAAGAAATGTCAGAAACAGATTATTTAAAAATAAATATCTGCAAATGCCGTGGATCAAACCTCAAACACCCTAAAAGGTTTGCAATGTTCTCAAGAATATTTTTGAAGGAAAAAAACCCAAACCCTCACAAAAATGCATTGAAACTTACTGTAAATGTACACCAGTATAGTAAATAATTTGCTGTGTTTAAGTGAATAAACTGTGCTTGCTTTTCCTATATGTCAAATGTTTTCTATTGAATTACTCTTTTTCAGATAAAGTACGCTAAATTATCAATCAGATGTTTTCTATTAAAACAGAGAATAAGTCCATAAAATGTGTGTGTGTGTGTCTGTGTGTGTGTTCATTTAAATCCCCTGGTGTCTGTAAGCAGTGTCCATCCCAGGAAACAAAATTAAACTGGAAAAGTGATCTGATTTTTTTTTTTCCTACTGCTTTTTCTCATTTTTAAAAACCTTCAACACAAACTTTTTTTTTGGAAGAAAAGTAAAGACTGCACACTCTGTCATTGTTTCTCATATTGTCAGGCTTCAGAGAACAGTAAGTACAATTTTTTGTGATAGACTGATCACTTGGAACTCTGATTTTTCTCCTCATGGCTCCTTGAATTTTTTTTCAAACTACTACAATCATAAGTTAGCACTGAAAGACAGATAAATACTAGAGAAAACAGCTCTGTCTCAGAGTCTGATCTGCCAAAATTTAGCCTGCATGCAGTGTTATCTGGCCTGAATAAACAGTATTGCAAAAACCCAAGGCAAGGCAAACAACCTTTAATGTAGCATAGATTGCTGAAAAAAAGGGTAAGCTAAAATTACCAGATGAATGAGTAAAAGATAATATTGTTGTAAATATGCAGTTAAAACTACTTGATTTGCAGTTGCCTTGATAATTTCCAATTAAACATATTATTATTCCAATAAAGAAGATATTATTGTCTATTGATATATAAATACCATGTGTAAATACATTCACAGACCAAGTGATAGATCAAAGGACAATGAAATGATGCTATGGTTCCCTGAAATGTAAAACATCTGTCTAGTTAATGTTTTATTTTAACTTATAAAACTTATATTAATAAGGTTTCTAAAGAGAAGTTATGAGATGGAATAAAGCAGTGATTTAGGACCAGTTATTTAGAAAAAGATTTTGATTAAAATCCTTAAGACATTGATAAGAAGAGAAATATATTTTGGTAAAAATCATAGATAGTTATAGTATATAGTTGCAGTTAAATCATGGCAGTAATTCCTGCATTTTATCCCAGCCTGCAATAGTCTGTGTTTTGGAGCTAGTTGATTGTTTGTTACCATCAAATTAAGGTTTTAATTAAAGAA
Organism: Passer montanus; assembly: GCF_014805655.1. Classification (NCBI taxonomy): domain Eukaryota; kingdom Metazoa; phylum Chordata; class Aves; order Passeriformes; family Passeridae; genus Passer; species Passer montanus. Next base: position 10,394,990 of record NW_024367708.1, on the reverse strand, counting down.
TTAAAGAGTAAAGTCCAGTTTCCTTGATTGGGAAAAATAAGCGTGATTTTTATACTCTTTAGCAGTCTAACATCACCTAAAGGAATGATTCATGAAGTAACATACTACAGTTACTGTTAAACTGTTAAAGGATTTTGAAAACTGTAATTATTTTCTTGCCTAACATTAAAAATGTCGTGCTCAAGAGAAATGTTATAGATTGGTAGGTGAACAAATTTGTTTTCTTTTGAAAGGCAATAGATAGGGTCTGAGTCTTCTCTTAATTGGTATGAAACTGAAAGGAAGACAATTAAAGAAGTTATGACACTAAAACAGCAAGAAAACACAAGGCTGTATACATGTATATATATCTTGAACATATTCTGAATCCAGGTCTTTGAAACTGCAAATCTAAAAAGCTAAGTTATTTTAAGTAGTTGAGCTATTTCAATTCTAATTCTAAAGACATGTCCAAATTCTTTGAATCCACTGGCTGACATGTTTTCCTCTTCCAGCAACACAAAAAAAAATAAAATCTCATTTAAATTCCTTCAAATTATTAACCAAAAATAGCTAAATTTTGTCTCCTTTTTCTCAAAGCATTCCTTTTGCCAGGAATAAGAAAGGAATTTAAAGTATTATTCATATAATTTGCTAATTTTTTATTTTAAAATTTTATGTTAACTGTTGAATTTTGATTTATATCTCTTTCTGTTAATAGAATTGTCAACTGTAACACAAACTGGTCAAGTCAGATAAAAGTCAAAGTTTAAATTATCTTCTTTCAGTTTTGATGGATTGTAGCAAATTATATTATTGATTCCTTGAATTAAATATATACAATGAGTAATTTATACAAATACATAATTCCTTAATAACAGGATTAGAGTCTAGATGTATTATCTAAGTGTTCTTAGTATATGATAATCTGAGAAAGAAAGGACATTTTACTTTCCCTAATAGGAAGACATTAATATCTCACACTAACGACATATTAACAAGAATATAATAACCAAAAGCAGTTATAACTGCCATAATTGGGCAGTCTGCTCTTGGCAGTCTGCCACCCTTGCAGCAATGTTTTTTCCTCGTATTCCCATGAAACGTCCTGTGTTTCTGTTGATAGAATACTCTGCAGGATACCCCGACCTTCTTGACAACAAGGACACATTGAGAGCTCATGGTTAACTGGTCCACCAGGACTCTCTTCTCTACAGAGCTCATTTACAACATGTCAGTCCCTAACCTGCAATAGTGACTGGGGTTATTCCTCCCATGGTGCTGGACTTTGCTGATCTTTGCTGAACTTCATTAAGTTTCTCTCTGCCAACAATCTAACCTATCTCACTGAATGGCAGCACATCCTTCTGGTGTATCAGCCACTCCTCACAGTGCTGGATCAGAGCAAACCTGCTGATGGAGCCGTCTGCCCCTTTATCCATGTCACTTATGTACAAATGAGCCAGACTGGAAGCTGCACTGACAACTCGGAACACTGCCTGCAACACATGCTTTTCAAAGAGTCAGAAACTAGTGCTTTCTTGGGTATGTTTACATGTATTCATCATATTTTCTAGAATTTCTATCACACAATAGACTGTCATATAATACCTTGCAATCTTTTTCCCATTATCTGGCTTTTTATGTGATGGTTAGGGTTACTTACATTAAATCCCTGACTACAGCCTAAGTATACATTTCATTCTCTTCCCACTTTTTTTACAGGACCAGTAAAAACAGAAAAAAATATAATTATTAAACCATTTTAGCACAGCAATGTAACTTAAGCCAGAAAGAATTCGGATAGAGCATCCTTCATCCATGATATGTCTCATTCAGAGTCTTCCATCAGGTAACTTTATGTACTTTTCCCTTTTCTTCCAGAAGAATCTGCTATAGTCAGGGTACAGGACTAACCACATTGACTCATCATTCAGTGCTTTTTTCTTTTTCATATCTTGCAGAACTTCTCTTCTTCTCTCCATGCCTGAAGCTTTCAGTAACTTCAGCCCCTTCCTAGAATGATAAGCATTTCTGCATAATTTATCCCAGTAATTAAGGCATAAATATGTCAGGCATACAAAGTATAAGATGTGTTATAAATTGCCACTTTTGAAATGAGAGGATTAAGTGATTTGCCTACTGTGATGCAGAAGCTTTCCTATAGTGGAAGGGATCGAATTTATTTCTGTATCTATTCATGAAGATATAATCTAAATTATTTCCTAATAGCATATACTTCTTTCTACATAATCGATAATTTCATCTTGACATGTTTACATTCGCTTGACTTCTCATTTTATTTAACAGATTAAAAGGAATAAAATAGATAGCTGGCTAGCAGATGAAAACATTCCAGTTGAGCCTCTGAAGACTAAATAACTTTTCTTTCTCAGTAACAGGACTGAATGTCTCTTGCCCATATCCTCCTTTGAACCCTTTGCCTTTCATTCACACAAGCTAGTGAAGATGCAGTGATACTGGTTCAAAGACTGTACTTTGGGGATTTAATGATCCACACAACACCTGACCTAGGAAGTTGTGATTGCACACATCAGTTCACCTCCTGGATTGTGCTGCACTGCCCGTATTCCTCCACAGGATATGAACCCAGACAGCTGAGGGTAATAGAAGACCCTGGAGGCTGCACCCACTTGGCAACAGCAATATAGACACTGACCTATCTTTGCCTTTGTCATGAAGTGAGGTAATATCTTGTAAAGACATACTTTTCTATCACACTCCTTATTAAAAATCTTATAAAACCTGTGAAGACCACATTACCCAAAATTGTCCCCTTGGACAGGACCTCTGCAGGAATCTGCGGCCACACTAAGCATCAATGCAGGGCTTTCAATAACAGAAGTGATTTAAGATTTTAAATCTACTTATTACCTTTTTCAGAAAGTTAATTGAATACATATGTTACTTGAGAGAGTTTGATCCTTGTGGCACCCAAAAGAATCAGCACCTCAGTGCAGAAGAAAAGAGGAGAAAGGCAGACCATTTGTTTTCTTAAACTTTTTGTGAAGAATGTGTCATTCAGAGAGAAAAATGCAGTTTATATTTTCATTTTCTATTAGAAAAATTTTAATTTATTCTGTTTTTCAAATATTTGCTTTGCCTTCTTAAGAAATAAGAATATTCCTCCTTTCTTCAGTCCCAAGAATGATAATATTTTGTTAATAAAGTTTGCAGGATACAGAAATAGAAAAAAGAGTGATAAATAATTATAGATAAACAGAATTCTAAAGCCTAGAATATGTATATTTCTATGAACAAATATAACTGTGCATCACACAAATTCAGCAAAACAGCAGTTTGTGAAGTTTCTCTTGTCTGAGCTGAAGATGCTGCTGCAAGGACACCTGCAATACAGACTTCTGTTTCCGTCCATGTAGTGACTTATCATCCTGCTTGAGTGATGAGATTCCCTAAGCAAGTCTTAATTATGTGAAGACCTCAATAAGTTATTGATTTTTTTCCAACACTCAAAAACGTTTGTGCAAGAAGTGATATTTCATATGGGAAATAATGTGAATACAGTCGACATTAACTTCATTGACCTACTTCATTCCTCTGATTTAGTATAAATCCCCACAGTATTTTCCAGCACCTAAAATTCACATCAAGTGTGACAGATGATATTTTCGTAAACATTTTAATACTCTCTTATCTCTGGAGAATGGGGAGTTTGTGCATTTTCTGTAAGAGCAAGCAGTATACTTGGTATTGAAAAGGAGAGGAAATTTCAAAAGTTTGTGGTTTTGTCAGACAGAAGTGAAGACTAAGGATTTCCAATTCAGGAAAATAGGGAACAGTGGCACAAAAGGGCTTCAAAAAGCAATCTCCTAGGGAAAGAAAAAAAAAACCAGAAACTATGTAGAATTCTGTGCCAGTCACTGAGTTGGCTGAAATCAAGCCTGAAAGCATGGACCTGCCTGAAAGGAAAGAGTGCAAAGTAAAAAGAGCAGTATAGTAGGTCCTTCCTTTCGTTTCTCCTACTTATTACACTTCACACTGCTAAATAAAAGATATCCAGAAACCATTTTCCCATTATCTAAGGTATTAGTGCAATTTCTGCTTGTTTGGACCACTGCATCCACCTTTTTCCAAGATGCGTCTGCTATAGAGAGGAGTAGGCCTAAGCAGCATGGACTATTACTTTTAATTTTGTTGTATGTTTGTGGTTTGGGTTTTTTTTGTTTGTTTGTTTTTGTTTGGGGTTTTTTTGTTTTGTTTTTTTTTAATAAATGCCTGACCTTTTTATTAGGCAGCACATTGAGAAGTGACAGGTATACCTGTCATCTTTTGCCATTTTGATGCACAGGGAACTCTAAAAAGACATAATTTTCATGTCTGTAAAAGGATTTCGAAGTCACTAATTGTCTAAGAGCATGAAAGTTGGTAACAAATTGGATGTAAGAACAGTGCAAAAGCTAAAAGCTAGATCAGATCCAAAAGGATCATAACAAAATGGGGTAGCACTGTGCCTTCATTGTTAATAAGATCAGAAGCAAATTTTTGGTCCAGCTATGAAGCTGAGAAATGTCGTATAGTTCAAGAGTATCAAAAACAATAAGAAGTAAGAATAGGGAAATTTTCTTTTTATTACAGTGCAAAGGTTCAGCATTAGTATTTAAGAAAAAAATCTAAAGCAGATGTCTAAAAAATATAATTATTTATAAAATTCTGTTGATTTTACCAAGATAGATTATACAAAAATAACATGGAGTTCCTATGATAAGCAAAATAGTTTTTGTCTGCAAGAAATACAGTAGATCACTTTTTCCTCCAAGTCAGGGAAATATTTGCTATAGTATCACATGGAGTTGGAACAGATAAGCAATAAAGGACAGCTTGCAGAGTGGTTCATGGCTATCTCATAGGAAGATAGGAACAGGTAATACTGGAAGGAGAAGCATAAGTGAAATAACTGGTACAAATAAACAAGAATATCTCTGATATTGGAATGGGATTTGGATATTTGTAAATGAAATTATCTTTTGAGACAGCTTTGAAACTCATAGTGAATACTTGTCAGTATAGAATATTAATACACCACAAATAAAAAAAAAAAACAAAACAAAATAAAAAATTTGCAAACATTAAACAAAATTAAATGAAATATTGTAGGTAGAAAATTGTTGATTGAGGCTCTAATAACAAAAATGCTGGATACAAGCCATGACCCTATTATTAGATAAATACTGGGAAAGAAAATTGTCTAATTAGGGATTTCATCAGAGTGCAACAAAGAAATGATAGATTTTTTTTTTTTCCCAACAAGATAAATTAAACAGATAATTTGGGGAATTTTTTCTCTGTTCAAAGTTTTATTGGAACTTATACACAGTAAAGTACATAGTTCTAGTCATCCATGGTTCACAAAGAATTAACTTAAACTTAGTTAGTACAAAGAAAAATTAATAGTTTGAAATGGAATTTTACAATCAGAAAATAACGTAATTTGTCTTGTTCAGAATAGAAAAACAAATGCTCAGGGAGAATGTGATTATTGTCTATAATTATATAAAACTACTCTTTGAATTGAAAGACTGCTTCAATAAAAATAGAAATAACTTATGACAAACAAAAAAATTAAAAAACCCAAAACCACAATTCAGATTATCAGAAGGTTGTTTCTCATGAAAAAAAGTTCTCTGAAAGTATTTTTGAGACCTAAAAATATTCTCCTTTTCAAATTCATGTTTGTAAGTGAAGCAAAAACCAAGGAGGTTATCTGTTCCAGAGGATGAACAGGTCCAATGGCCCTAAACACCATTTCAAAATTAAAGTATTTAATAATATAAAGTACATGGCATAAGACAGGAGAATTTAACAATACTTCAAGCAAGGCTGTGAGCACCCACAGTTTTAAAATTTACATTAGTGTTCAATAATTTTGAAATAAAGTCAAGTGTGACAATTTCATATCTGGTACCTAAAAAAGACAATAAGAAAATAAGACTCTCAAATAAATTTCTGCTTTCTTGATCCCAGGCCTAACTTGAAATAGTGTCCTTCACTGATTGTGACTGTAATTAGCACTACAAGAAAAATCCAGTGGTGAAAAAGTGGTCATTAGACTTTAGAATATCTCTCCAATAATTTTGACTTGGATGAAAATCTGATGAACTGAGTTTGTTACAACTATATGACATAAAAGATCTCTGTTCTCCACGGTTTAAAAAGCAGTTGAGAAACCAATCTATTCTTTAGAGACCCAAACAGAAATAAATAGTTTTCTCCTTCATACATATATGAAGGAAATACGTATACATATTTTATGTATACATCTATTTAGTTTGAAGTGTTTTTAATCCACATTCTATAAATATTGGAGAAATATTTTGTATCGACTTTTCTATGATAAGAAAATTGTAGAAAAATGTGAAACATGGTTCAAAACAGAATATCTGAACAGACACATCAATTTCCATGTTAACTCTCCTTGGATTTCATAGATATGACATCAGGCATACAGGAGATACAATCTTCTAGAATTGCAGCCAGAGGACAACTACGATGAGGTAAAGAAGGTAATATGGCACAAAACATCTGCATATAGATTCTCAAATCACTTCCCAAATGCAAAACAAGAAAATAAATATGGAGAAACCACCCCTCCGCCAACATTTTCTTGAAAAGAAAACTCTTCCCAAAATAATAATCATAAATCCAGTGTTATCTAAAATGCATCATTTAATGTTTTATGCATAACAATATAGTGAAATGTTGAATAATAAGTATTATTGTCAATGTTTATTGTACCATAGCCTTAAGATGGAAGATAGGCAGAGAGAATTTTACTTGCTAAGTCCAGAGAAACTGGTGAGATCTAGCAGCCTATATTTAAATAGTATTTAAATAAGGACTATAAGAAAGCTGGAGAGGGACTTTTACAAGTGCATGAAGGACAAGGTGGAACTCCTTTGAACTGAAAGACAGTAGGATTAGATTAGACGTTAGGAGGAAATTTCTTGCTGTGAAAGTGGTGAGGTACAGGAATGTGTTGCCCAGAGCGGTTGTGGATACACCATCCCTGGAAGTGTTCAAGGCCAGGTTGGATGGGGCTTTGAGAAACCTGATCCAGTGGAAGGCGTCCCTGCCCAGGGGAGGAGGGATTGGAACTAGATAATTTTTAATATCGCTCTCAATCCAAACCACTCTGTTTCTATACCTTACATATATATATAATTACATGTTTTTATGAGATAGTAGTATATGCATACATATAATAATAGGAAATAAAATATTAAATTGTTGCAACGCATTTCATCTTCCCTCATTTTTAATTGGCTAATTAAGTTGTTTACATCTTTTTTTGTACTCTGCTTATTTCTAGTAAGTGAAAGGAAGCATGTACTTTTTGAACTGGGTTCACCTCTGTCCTGACTTATGCTCTTGCAAGATGAATTTCTCTCTGTGAAGTATTTCAGAGATGTCTCTTGTCATGGTATTTGCACTTTAGATTCTTACATTTGGTCAAACATATATGACCCCTGGAAGTCTGATCAATCTCACACTTTTTAGCTCTATTTCTTCTGCACATTTTGCAGTTTTACATAAGTTGGGTTTTTTCATTACAGTCAGGAAGCACAGCTAAATTCAGTGATGCTGGACCAGCATGAATGAAGTTGTATGTTTTTTTTTTAAATGCCCTTACATGAATTTCCTGTCATGAATTTTCAGTAGTCTGTCTCTTCCAAATGGATTAATACTGTGGAATTGTAGGTAATGAAAATCTCTCTGCTGTATGACAGAAATATTAAAACCAACTTTCTGCACTTCACTAATATCAGCAGGGTCCCCCAGTTTCAATTTTGTCGAACTAATTCATGCCACTTCAAATTTTATTGCAACTTGAACTTTCAGTCCATAATTAATTACATGAGCAGCATGAGTATGCCCTGGATACGGAAAGATTAAAGTCTGCATTTCTACATCTTAGTTCTGACACAGAGCTTTATTTTGCAGTGCCAGTGCTGGAGCCAGACTTACAGAGAATGTAGTTCTGAAATTTTACTTCAAGGCATTTCCTGTACAATGTTAAAAATTAATTTACCTTTCTGACTATTTACAATCTAAAGAGACAGCAACATAGAAGACACCTGTGTTCCTGCTACAGAGAATGTAGTTCTGAAATTTTACTTCAAGGCATTTCCTGTACAATGTTAAAAATTAATTTACCTGACTTTCTGACTATTTACAATCTCAAGAGACAGCAACACAGAAGACACTTGTGTTCCTCTGGGGCAGCAGCTATAGGCTAGGAAAATTAGTCCAAAACTATTTGTAATGATACTAGAAACCTATATTTAAGTAGCTGAAGCACAGTTCAGATGTGAGCTAGCAGTTTGGTTGCTTTTTTAATCATTAGAAACAAACAGAGACTTCCTTAGAGCAAATCATCCCATGTTAAAAGAATTTTCTAAGAAAGAGGCAATGATTTGCAACTTGGAGTACCATTGTCTCTCAATTGACCATAGTGTAAGTGTCATAACATACATCAGTCAACTAATTTTTCGCTAATTTTGCCTGAGATGTTTGTTATTCAAAAGAGATAAAAGCACATCTGTCAGTGACTGAGTATCAAGAAGTGATATCTCTGAAGAGATGTACTATATGTGAGAGATGTTTGGGGGCCTGTGGCTACAGAAGGAAGGATTTTAGTATGATACAGAGGAATTACATTCAGAGTGTGAGAATTCCACCTCTACTTTGTAAAAAGGGGAGTAATACAGTTATCACATTGTGAAAGAAGGCAAAATCAGTCCTTGTATTTTTCAGAACTCAGTTCTTTATCTATGTCTTCAAAAATATGCATGAGATTCTCCGGTGAATAAATTAATGTCAGACTTCATTTTATTATGGAAATGCTTTCTCCTAATAAAAATTGTTTCCTTAAAATAGATATTTAGTTTGCATTAAAGTTTTTGAATGCCTAATGAACACTTAAAGAAATAAGTCTTCGACAGTTCAAAAAGACTGCACAGACATAACTTGTTCATTTATTTTAGTCCACTTGGGCCATTCTGGCTCTATGAAACACTGCAGAATGTTCTTTCAGAAATATTTCACCTGACAGCAGTAACACATGGAGGACTAGATCTTATACCTCTACCTTGGATTTAAATCTGCTGAGCAGCCCTCACAATTTACTTGTTCCAATGGTGCTGTTTTGGATGCCAAATATATAAGAAAGATCTGAGTCTCCTGTTCCATCATCTCAATTTCTTGTTATCCTGCTTTTGCATGGATAGAGTTAAGTTTCTCCACAGTAGCTAGTCCTGTGCTACATCTTAGATTTGTGCTGGGAATAGTTTTTGTAACACACTGGTGTTTTAGTTATTCCTGAGCAGTGCTCAGTGTCAAGCACACAGTGTCAAGGCCTTTTCTGCGCCCCACTCTGCCCTGCACGTGAGTAGGCTGGTGGTATGCAAAAGGTTGGGAGCAGACACATCTGGGACAGTTGACCCCAGCTGACCAAAGGGATGTTCAGTACAATATCACATCGTGCTCACTGATAACTCCTGGCAAGATGGAGTTTGAGGGCGGCTGCTATTGCTCAGGGACTGGCTGGTCATCAGTGGTTAGTGGTGAAAATTTAGAGGATTATGCATAATTTGTTTTTCTGTGGAGTGATTATCCTTTCTTTTTTGTATTTTTGCTCTGCATTTTGTCCCTACAATTTTTTTCTTTCAAGTGTAAACTCTTTGTAGTTGAACCCATGAATTTTCTCTCTCTCTCACTCTTCCAGTTCTGCCCCACATTCCTCTGTGGGGGTGTGAATGAATGGTTGTGCAGAGTGTAATTGCCAGATGAGTTAAACGACATTTTAATGCAATTCACAAATAATATTATTTTATAGCTGAACTTCACACTATTTTTATGCATATTTTAATTTCTGTTATAAGTGCATCTTCTTTTTTATTCTCTTTTTCAAATAAATATATATCAATTTTCCTACTTATACGTACAATGTAGCTTTTTAACCTTGAGTCTGTGGCTTCCCCTGGAGTAACAGTGGTGACATTGTTCACAGTGAAAGATGACTGCTCTTTCAGGTTAGTACAATTTTGTAAAACAATCCATAACTCTACTTTATACTCTCCGGAAACAATGAGAGAACATTTCTGACATAAAATCTCTCAAATGGCAAAGAAAAGCTGTAGATTGCCTGAGGGTCACTAAAGAGATGTTTCTGTGAGTTCTGCTGCTTTCAGTACATATAAGGGTCACCCATGAAATAGAAAATTAAACCTTTTTGTAACATGTATGGCAGAATTTCATTAGGCAAGGCATAAGACTTTCACTTTATTTAAGTCATAAGACTTAAATAAGAACATTAGAACTAGAATTGTAGAGGACAAAAGCAAGAAAGAAAGTGCACATGGGAAAAACATTTATGCAATTGAGATACATAGGGAAGCATAATTTTATTGAATGGAGTTTTCCAAGACCTCATTATACAGTTAATACTTATATGGCAGTCACAAAATCCAATTTGAAAGAGAAATTTTCTAATTTTTGAGACTGTAATAAATTGATACTTTATAGGTTGATTTGAAATGTGTTTAATTTTAACTGAAATTTGAGGTTTTATATAAAAAGTTGAGTTAGAGACCTTGAAACAGACCAACATTCCTTGAGATGGTTTCTTTTCCTTTTGAGAGTGTTTATCTATCCTGTTTCACAAACTGCCTTCATGCAAGCTTTTGATTAATACCCTAAAATAGATATATGAAAATAAAAAGAGATGAGCCTTTTCTGGTGGCTCTATGAAGTAACAGTAACAGTAACATTTTTCAAGTAAAAATAACTCTGTATTAATCCTTCTTTAAAAATGTCTAGAGTTTGGATCTTTGTGCACGGCTACTATTTTAATATGAAATGGAGTGTAGCTGCTCAAAGTTTTTTGGAGATCTACTGAATGGTGATGCCCTGCCAGAACAATGTGAAAGCACCACGTGTTGACGTTCTAATTTCTGTATTTCTCAAGATTATAGAAAATCTGCTGTGATGGTCACAGAAGTGATTGAGAGTTTCCAGTCAGCCATGAATTTAAAGCAGGAAAGCTCATTTACACAAATTAATTCATGCATAATTTGTGCATAAAAATATCTAAGTTCTTCCAGGAAGATGATATAGCAAATAAGCAACCAATCAAATCTTCATTATATAAGGAAAGAATTGAGATGCAAGGTATTTTCTTCCTTCCAGTCTTCTGATTGTATGTGCTTATTATCACTGACTTTGAATGAATAGATCATTTCTTTTTGAATTGTAGGCTGCAGGTTGTTCTACAGCTAGTCAGCTTGGCAAATTAGGGCATCACTTCTGAAATTTAATTAATCCCCATGAAGTTCAAATACTGGAGATAGCAGCCTTCTGTTACCCTTTAATAAGTATTCCAAACACTAGTAATTTCATTGTTTATTTTCATGCTCCAGTGATTTTTTCCTATTTTTCTCAATCTTTGTATAATTTCACAGAAAAAAAAAATGGATAAATGAAATATATTCTGCTTTCACTTCCTCAAGCAAATAACCAATTAAAAATATAAATATAGCCTATATATAGAAATTCAAAAATATTTTTGGTAGGAGTATAATTAACTTTAAAAACGTATTTTAATTCTAACCGATTATAACTGTCACATATTACATGTTGCATGAAATGGATATTTTTGGAAGTTTCTTTTATGTCAAGCAATTTATACTTATCATCAAATTGGGATCTAATCAAGGAGCACTCTCATTACTCATTTGTCAGTTCACAACCAGGCGGCTCAGAAACAGAAGGTATTTGGGAGCTCCAGTGCCATTTGAAAAATAATTCCTCATAGTGATCTTGTAAAACATATTTATAATTTATGATGTGCTACAAAATTGTTAAGAAAACTCCATCCAGAATTTGAAATTATCTTCTTTGATCCGTTAGAAAGATAGCCTGCTCCAAATACAGTCAAGTGTTCCAAACAGAGTGGCAAACTTAAAGGTCTAACTTGTCAGTAAACTGTTGGCATTAAAACTAATTAAACTTCTGCTTGATGTTCTGTAGAACTATCACCATAATTCTTTAGCAAGGGACAGAGGACATCAAAATCAAATTTTAATGTGACTGTTCCATTTTATTCTATCAGGTTGAGCTAAGAAATTTCTGAGAGCTTTCCTCAGCCTTCACACTTATAAACCAGATGGGACTGGAAATGAAACATTTAAAAAGCCCTGGGATCTGTGTACCATTGATGTAAGGCTCTGATATTTGTGATTATGTGGAAGTTCACTGATATGACATGCAAGGATACTTCAGGCAAGACTTTTCTTTTTAACCCTTTTCCTTACTGTCTCTGTTACACTCAAGTAGCTTGGACAATACTAAAGAAAAAGAACATTAGTAAAATATATCACAGGATGATGACATCTTAATTAATTTAAATTTGATATTACAGATTTTAAAAACTAAAACCAAACCAACAAAAAATCTATGAAAAATATATTCAAAGACATTAAGAAAGAAGTCAGTGACAGAAGCTACAAGACAAAGACATTTGGGGAAAAAAACAAAAAAGCAAACCAACCAACCAACCAAAGCCTCCAAAAGCATACAACCAAATGAACCAAAATAAACAAAAACCTCAGTATAAATTTCTGAAATTTCCGAAATGTCATCATTCATTTCACAATGAAATCAGAATTTAGTTGTGGTGATGGAAACTTCTAACTTTCTTGCTGAGTCAAAATTACTACCGACCCACCTCTGTAATTTTGGGGAGAGACAAGGGTTATGATACAGGCACAGTTCGTGCTCTCTGCTGTTGCACACCATCTACTCCCAAGCCTTTTGAGGCTAGGATGGGTGTCCTCTTCACTAAGTGCCAAAGGAAAGTAAGGCTCCAGAGAATTTCACCGAGGATTGCACACCTCTGGTGTGAATGAACCACAATTCCTCAGCAGGAGACATTTCTGTTTCAGATTTTCCTTGTTAGTCATGCAAATACAGTGGTATTGCTGCTGGTTGTAGGCCATGGGGTTTATGCTGAGTTTGCAGGGTGTCAGAAGTGAGGCTTGTAAGGCTTTTTCTGAACTTGACCTGATAGGGGTGTGAGGTTTTTTCTCCACTTGGTTTATCTGCAACAATTTTTTTTTTAATGACCAGGTGTCTATTTTTTTTTTTTTTAATTTTTTTTTTTTTTTTTTTTTTTGTACTTGCATAGTGTCAAAAAATTGCCATAGTAGAAAGGAGCATTTGTGTAGAATGAAGTACTGGTAATTCTAATATATTGATGTAGTAGTGTACAGGCATATAGACAAGGTACAATAACAAACATTTTGAAATATAGGGATGCAAGATGCAGTGTGCATGTGTAGGACACAAGAGAGGGGACAGAGACTAGCATTGAAAATGCTAGTGCTGTAAGACCACCTCTTGAAGGGTCAGGAAACTGCAGAGATGGGAACTGAAAAAAAAATTAGACTTGGAGTTAACAGCAGATATCTAACATACTAACATATATAAACCAGACAAATAAAATAATTCAGACATAATGCGAAGTTTCACATCCCTGAAGGAAAAGCAAACAGTAAAACATCTTAGAAATTATATAATGATGCCAAGTGCATCTTACAGTGAGAAGGAAGAAATCTTCACCATGAACCTTATGTTACCCAGATGGTTATGACTCACCAGTTCAATCTTGAATACATATTAGGATTCCAATGGAAGCATGGACATAACAAGAGAAATTGGGTAGATACTAAGAACCATGTTTATACCAAATTAAATTGTACTTTTACTGCTGAGATTGTTTCCATTTCAAAACTCTTTGCTTTTCTTTGCTTCTTTTTCTATAATAATACAATATATGCTAATAAGAAGCCTTTGAAGACTTGTCAGTGACAGAAATGGGACTGTCATCTTCACTATCTTTCCTCTTCATGTCTGAAGTGTTTATATTTCTTAATCACTACCAAAAGGGAAGAGAAAGTTGTCTACTTCCAATACTGTTACTGATTTTTGTCAGCAATCAGCTCCAGGTTTTTCAGCAATATATCCTGCCCGTTTGGAATCCCTTGCTCTTATCTTGATCTTTGTTACTCATCTTGCAAGTTATGTTGCCCCTCTCATACTTTTCCATGCTACTGAAGTACAGCTGCAAAAGTCTTAGCTCTTTGGTGATTACATTGCTCACATACTTACCTAAAATGCTCATATGTTGGGTGTAGCTGTATTATCACACATAAAAAATGTTTATACACAGTTATTAGTTACACTGGTTTAATATATTTACTTATATTTAAATTCAAGGCATGCCAGTTTTGTAAATTTTACAGGCTTCTGCTTTGGTTACAGCTTAAAAATAGTTATTTTTTATAAATCAAAATCAAAAAATCAAATGGAAAAATCCTGTATTTCTTATAATCGGTATCTCAGCTTTCTTGCAGAGGGTGTGAGTGTTGAGTTCTGTTTTGGGTTTTTAATGTGGTTGTTTTGTTTTGTTTTGTTTGTTTTTTTCCTCTGTTTTATTTTCTACCTGTTACAAAGCTCAGCTGATTAAACAAATTCCAGCTGAGTTGTTTGGCAGAAAAAAAAGTATTTCTGGGATTGTATATTTTGCTCTGTTGTGATACCTAGAATGCAGATTGGTGGATTTGGAAATGACTGTTGGTTGCCTCAAGCAGTCTTCAATGACAAAGAAAAAAGTTATTGAATTTTGCAGCACTACATATGACAGAGATGTGATTGATGAGAAGCAGATGTAAAAAGCTTAATGTAAGTCTGTTTGATAAATGACATCTCATTTCTTTCTCACCTGCTGAAATTTACAGGAATCAATTTTTTCCCCTCAGTTTTAAGATGTATAGGACAAATACTAGTCAATCCTTTCTTAAATAAGAATATTTCACATGCTTATTCACATGAACACAAATGTTAAAATTCCTTGTTCATTTCAAGCTTGCTTAGAGAGAAACATTTTATATATGTATATATATACACTCATTTTTTGGAGAGTACTCAATTCAAATCTTTTGCTTAATGTGCTTTTGTAAGTTTTTTTTTTTTTTTTAATCTGGAATCATAAATCTGCAAAATGTTGAAGACAGATAAAAATGACTGGAACCATCTACTGCCTAAACTGGGCTTCACTGTAAAAAGAAGAGAATATTTGAAAAGACGCTGTAGAAAATCATGAGAAGTTTTTGTGACTCAGATCCCAGTTCCTACCTTTTATATCCATACTCTCTCTTCAGGGAGGAAAGTCACCTGAAGCAAACTGGTGCTTGCTGTATACCCCTTGTCAAAGCTATACTGAATGGTCTATGTCAATGGAAAATTCAGATGGACAAATGACTGAAAAAGCACTGTCATCTGTTTTTTTTCATTAAGAGAAATGTTCAATAATGTTTAAATATGCATTTATCTTAGAAAAGCAATCCTGTAATATGAATAAAAACAGTCCACTAAAGAGATGAAAAATTAACTCCCTCAAATGACAAACAATCTGAAAGTCTGCTTTTTTGGTAAATTCTGTGGCTGAGAAAGGAGATATTAAATTGATTGCATGTATACTTGCTTCTTTTTTTTCTTCTACTGATAGGTGCTAGTTACATCATACAAGGTTTCTTTGTATGTGGTTTTGTTGTTTTTGTTGTGTATATTGTTTTTTCATTGTATGGCAGAGCATATATGCTCTGTATTTTGCAATTATAAAATTGTAAATTATTTGAAACATGATTGAAAGCAGAAAAAGAGAACAGAGAAGAATAATAATCTTAGAAGGTCTGTGTCATAACATTAGTGTCACGAGATTGGTAGAGGAGCTCTAAAGAGAAAGAAAACATGGAGGCCTAAGGGTGGAAAAAGAAAAACAACTATTGCCAATAGAATGAAGGAGAAAAAGGAAAAACAGAGAAGTCTTGGAGGAAGGAGAAGGAGGCAAAAATAGATGTGGTTCCCCAGATAAAATACCAGACTGCAGGTCTTGTGGGCCATTCTTTTGAAAGATAGAAATTACAACAGCAGAAAAAAATGGTCATTGACTTTAACTTAATTTCTCATAACTTAGTTTCTTTGTTGTCCCTAGAACCCATTCTGCTGTTTTCTTTCATCATTTGAAAAAGAAACATTGAGCTAACTTTACACAGTCAGATGCATTACATTTTAGAACATACTCTTCAATTTCTGACTGTACCAGAATGCTGAGCTATGGTTTTCCAGGCACTGTCTACAGTTACATGATCTAGTTATATGATTTATGGTTGTTTTCATTAAAGGTTATAATTATGTGTGCACTTTTAGATGTGAATTGTTTGGTACCCGCCAACAATATATTTTCCTTTTGTTTCATCATTTGTTGATTCAGATTGCAGTGTATCTGCCTCAGTGTGAGCCAGGATATGCAACAGCATGCTAAGATATGCAGAAAGGCGCTGAGGAACTGGCTTGAGATTTTGCTAACAGAAGAGCCCACAGAATGTTGTTGGATGTGAGATAAGAAATGGAAAGGGATATACCTTTCCAAAAGAGGAAGGCAAGGCAGTTTAGGTAAGGGAAGAACAACAACTATCACAAGCTGAATGAATAAAATGGACACAAGAGGATAATAAATGTAGCTGGTCATGTGTAAACAAGCTGCTTGTCAGCACACTTGTCTGACTGAGCCTTGGAGCTTTGCTGTCTGACCTTACTCTGTGTGTGTAATTTTCTGGGACATTGCAAATTGTTAATTAAGGGAGACGTGCATTTGCAAATGCATAAGATCTGAGACACTTATTAAGGAAAGGGCCCAGAGTCTGGCCTTGGCTGTCAGATGAACTTAGAGATATTGCCAGTATTCAGGTAGAGTGGGAAGGAGAAACCTCTGGGCCCCAGAAATCCACTGGATTCAACTTCTCACAGTTCTTCAGTGAAGGTACTGAGGAATCAGGACACAAGAACTGCATGATTTGACAACGTAGGTAAGTCTGCTATGGCCCTGAATCTGCTAATAAAAATTCTCAGCTTGCCAGCTAGGAGCTCAGAAAGAGGACCTACGCAGTTCATCCATTACAGCACACATTCCAGAAAATGATGGCACCATATTTTATAGCAGTACATCCATCTGTTTTTTGAAATGTGATATCAGTTTCCTAAGGAGACACCATCCAAATGAAACAGGCTGCTCATTCTCTTTCAAATAAAAATATGCTAGATCTAGTAGCAATCCTTCTCAATAATTTACAGCAGTTCTACCTTATTTGAAAACTCTAATAATAAATTAATCATCTTTAAAATGCAAATCAGTGACATATTCAAGAATTATTTTTGAATGATGCATGTCTCCAATAGTTCACTGCTAAAAATCATGTGGGAATTGATCTCTACAAAAGTGTTCCCAATCCAGTTGTGTTGGTCTCAATTTTCTTCATCAGCATTGCTTCTTTTTTTTTTTTTTTGCTCACACTTGCTGGTTTAAACCTGCAGTATAAATCCTATTGGGTTCATCTCCATCAGAAACAGACTGCTTGCACAGTATGCTACAGAAACATGAGGTTCTTAACAAAAGTACAGGAACAGAGTCTTGTTTTGAGTATCTTGTATTTTAAGGGAAGAACTATGGTAGTATTAGTCTGAGGAAAAAAAATGTTTTAATGAAGATTTTACATACTCCAAAATTGTATTTGTAGTCTCTTCCATCACCTCTGTTTTATATTAATGTGATCCAAGATTCAATGAAAATTGCAAATGGATTATCTTAAATAAACTTTTAGTCTGGCTTTGAGAATCAGATGTATGCAATGAAGCTTTTTTTTTTTAATTAATAATACAGTAAACATGGTCCCAACTTTTAGAGTAATTTTCATCTCACGTATCATAAAGTTTTCATGTGTTTCTTAATTCCACACCGATTTTTCAAAACCACCGATTTTTCTTAAAATTATAGTGTAAACTTCTACTTAATTTGTTCAAAATATATTTATAGTTATTATTTATAATTTTTATATAAAAAGTAAACAAAAACAAATTCAGCATGAAGTTTTTGAAAATAAGAAACATGTTGGAATCAATGAAAATCACAAAATCATTTTTCCGGTTTTAAGACAAATACTACTATGAGACGTGTTGTAGCAAAATGTCCTGGTCATCAGAAGGGGTAATAAGTGATTAATTGCTTTGTCAAATAAGGCCTGTGTATGCTGACTTAACAGAATCTGTTAATAAAAGAATTTTTAAAAAATATTTAAAAATTTCTTTACCATAGTATTTAAAATTGCATTTTTTTAGTTATCCTTGTTAGTGTAAGAGGATCAAATACTGCAAAATATGAGTAAGTCAAGTATTTACTTAAAATATAGGTAAAAATAAAAACAGATATCTTTATACATATTTCATTTTTAAAAATGTAACATTTTTAACAACTTATTCTGATTTTATTAAGGTGAAATGAGGTTTAAGAAAAAGAGGTTTAGAGAAAATACCAAAATTTGCTGTATAATACTGTTGTAGTGTTTGTCCTCTAGATCTTCACATAAATTATATCACCTGACAGCTTCTTCAGGCAACCTAAATATGTAGTTAAGGTCTAGACAAAGATTAAATCAAAATGATTAATGAAGATTAAATCAAAATGATTAACACATCCTGCTTTAAAAAAGCCCTAAGCATAACTCAAAGTGAAAACAATTCCTGAATACAGGACAGAAAACAACAGGTTTACAATGGCAATTGACATTCAATTTAATTTACTTTTGTGACTTATTACATGTTACTACTGGCTTGAAAAAACACTATGACATGCGTTTCTCTGCTTTTCATTGTTCCATTTAAAAAAAATGTTCTACATAGACCTCTACATAGACAGGCCATTTACTATAACCCTTAATTTTTTCTGTAAACTGCAGTCTCCTTGTTCTGATTAGGGCATTCCTACACATTTATTTTTTTTTTTTTTTCTCCAGCTCATTTAAAATGACAAATCCAGAAACTCTTTGCGTGAAAATAGTATTCTCAGTTGATGGATATGACAGAAGTGTGTATTTACCATTTTTTTGGCATGAAGCTTGATAGTTTCATTACTCCACTTTGTGCCAACAATTTTTCTAATTTTCACCACGGAGCAAAGACTTTGCCAGTACTACTAAAAATATCAAGCACTCCATGACATACAAAATGCTGGGACTCAGGGCTTTCAGAGATTATATCAGCCTCAGTTTTAACAACTTTAGTGGTCAAGTGACTATGCCCTCACCTGTTGCAGCTGTCCACATCTCAGAAAACATCATTTAATCAAAGACTGGGAAGGCTGGCTTACTTTGAGATAGTCTGCATAAGCCATCAGTGTGAGATCCATGTAATTTCTCTAGCTATCTAAAATCTTTCTATCTAGTCTGAGCTGATCATTTACACTACAGTCTTTGTAATGGATTGCTCCAGAGGCAATTATCTCACATATTTTGCAAATTCAGAATGGGATGAATCAATCTCCTGAATGTCCTGTATGTTTCCACAGGGTACAGAGAGAATCTGCATGGTGAAATTAAAGAAGTAGTTTTCAAACAGAAAATAAAACATAAGGTAAATATTTTCCAAACATCTAGGTATGATGATAATATGTATTATGTCCATTGTCACAATATAGGAAGCTTGAGATTTGGGCATTCATATCATGTTTTTGAATCTAGTAGGCAGCATCTAAATTTAGCTTTAGATGGAAAAACTTGAAAATATGGAAAATTAAGACTCAATAGAAAGTCTGGGAAGTAAGCAGTATTAAAGTCTAAACTGTTCAAGGATTTTCATAGGATGAGAACATAGAGCTGAAAGTAATGGTTAGCTTCTGCTCTTGCATAAAATGTGTAATTTAGAACTGCTTGCAAAAATTATTTTTATATGATGGTCCTCATCACAGGTAAAAGACAGTTTTGAAATATCAATAGCAAACAGAAGTTGTCCAAAATAAAAAGACAAAAGAATAAAATAAAAAATTAAAAGGTTCATTATGTGTCTTATAGTATTCATATTTTTGAGGTGGATTACCATTATCTCTTTCTTAATGTGAGCACCCAAAAGCTACTAAAGGGACCTTCCAAGATATTTTTATTCTGGAAAATTTTTCATATGAGCATTCTTCACTGCTCTTAGAGGATCAGTTTTCCTTCTTCTTTTCAGAGGTCTCTGTGTAGTTGCTCAAATGAAGCAAAAAACCCCAGATTTTCTCTCTTGTATCTTCTCAAATTCTTCTAAAAGAACATAATTTATGAATGTATATGCATGTGTGTGTGTGACTTTGCAATGAACATAAATAGCTAATCAGAGTAGGTTTGCAAAAGGAGGTAGTATTTGTTGAGGTCAGAGGCATTAATTATTTCTATAAAAATTTTTCAGACAATGCAATAAAATAATTCATTTAACCACCTCAGACTACTTTTGAGGTTTTTTTGGGTGTTTGTTTTATATATACCTTTATATACACACAGATTGATTTATTAGTTATTGCATAAGAAATCTGTTGGCTGTTATAGCATGCTGTGCTCCATCATTGTACTTCTAGACTACTTCATATGCTATTAATAAAAAAATAAATATTAAAAAATTATTAAAATCTCATTTCTCCTAAAAAAACAGCTATGTTTTTTGTGTTCTGGCATACTGATGTGTTCGCATTGCTTTTGGGTCACTTCCACACTCTTACATTACCCTTTAGTTCATTTACTACCATTCAAGTACACCAACTGCTCATGAACTGCTAATATTAAATGTGTGGGTTTTGCTAAAGGAAAACTACTCACTTTATAATGTGGGCTTTTGATTAGCTCTTTTTCCTCAGCACTTCACTTACTAGTAAGAGGATACTCAGCATATTTCTGTATATAATTACAATGAGAGACAATTCAAGGCTCACACTGTACTTCAGATATGTAGCTCTACATAATTGCTTTCAATTTAAGAATGCTGAAGCCCAATTAAAATGGACAATTACTGAGATTTTATTAGTTCAGTTACAGCTATGTAAGCTTTGAAATTTCCAAACTCTTGAAGAACTAAATATGCCTGAAAGTATCTTTAGAAACTTCCATGTACCTTGATTTATTACTTTGTCTTTGGTAAAATAAACATTTTGTTTTAATTATATAATTAAGGGAGAGTGTAATTGTGAAGAAAGCTGAGAGAATAATTGAAAGAAGACTGTCTAATAGCTATTAATTTTTCATCACACTAAGATAGGGTTTAAAAAGTATCTATATATTGTGGGAAAAACAAGAAATCAATGTGCTTGAGTCAAGTGATATTTAAGAACCCAGGGTGAAATTTAGTTACATGCCCTTTAGAGACATTTGATTTTTCAAAACAGACCCCTCCAGGTGAAAACATATCTGTTTACACATAGGAAGTGACTGAGTAATAACAATCTGTGCGGCTCAACATTTACTTTCTTTTTAAATCCTAAGAGGGTTCCTAAATTAGGATTTTTGCCACCCATCTCCTTGAGAGATCCAAGGGGGGTGTGTGTATTTTAACTTACATTTTATATATTGGGGATCTTATATAATCCTCAAGATGAACATTCATGCAGGATATTATTTTACAGGATATGATTTTGAAATTAGGTTTTGTTGGCAAATTTCTTTGTGATTTTGATCAGATTATTTAATTTTGAAACTTCCTGGGATAATTATACTTCCATCTTTACTAGGAAAATGTAAATAAACTAGACAATGAGAAAACTAGGACAAAAAGGATAGCGTAAAGGACTTGGATAAAGCTGATGTTGATTTTATCTAAATATTACCAAAAACTCATTCTAAAACTCATTCACCAGCTTCTTTACCTTGCTTTGCAGATGGTAGACTTTCAATTTTTTAGTTGAAAAGACCAATGAATGGCACAATAATCAATGGTTTCCTCTGCACATTCATCTAGAAATCACATTTTTTCTTCTTTCTCCCTTGTCCAGCTTTCCTACATAAATACTTTCAGCTTTCCACTAAGTTTTCTAAGTTGAATTTGCAAATGGTTAGGTGTACATAAAATCAAATATTGCTTCACATGGACTGAGTGTCTAGAATTCAGTCTGGAGTGAAGTGTAATCTATATAGGGAAGGAAATCTCTGTAGAATGGCAATTCCTTGAACAATAAATTGTTTGTGGTGAATTTACCTGCCCCTTCCCTTACCATGGATATTCCACTAGCATCAACATAGTCTTTGAATTTCTACAGACTTTGATTTATCAGAGAATGAGTTAGAACAAGGTAACTTTTGATACAGAGAAAATTCAAATCCCCCAGCTAATAAGGATTTGAAATAACTTATAAACAAATATTTTTCTACTTTCCTACAGTCTGTACACAAGGGCAGATTTTATTTTAGTCCACCAGATTTCATTGTCTCCTTTTCTGCAACAGATTCCATGCAGTCCTCCCTGGATCTTCAGGGCACGTATCTCCACCACATCTCTAACATGGCATTGAGCCTCTGGGTCTCTCCTAACACACTGTGCTTGCAGCTTTTCTCCTTCTTGTGTGAACCAACAGAACCCAAATTAACACCCAGCTGAACCAAGCTTGTATTTCTCTGTTTTGTTTCTTGCACATGAGAAAAAAACCAAAAACCACTAACAGCATAGAACATAAGAGTCACCCATTTCTTCCCAGTTCCAAAAATGTAGTTTTGACAAGTCAGCTTCATTAATAAAGGGCAGCAAAAAAAGATACTGTTGACATTCTAGGGTTCTGGTTTTCCACAGAGAGAAGTTTATCCTGTGATTTATTCTTTATTATACAAAACAAAACTAGGTATGATCCAACACCATTCTTCATCTCACACAGATAAAAAAGCTTCATTAACATACTTATGACTCAAGCATCTGTTAAATTAAAATGTTTTAGAAAGAGATTATATTTTGTCTGTATCATTTGTTTATATTGTGTAGGGATCATGCTTTAATTTAGAAAACAGATGTAGTGATCAAGAATAAAGGAATCTGTCTGGCATGTTCTGCTGAGATGTACATCTTGGAATGTTTATTTTCATTTAGTTGCAGTTGTCTTTTAAATAGAAACTGCTTTTTCTGAAATGTTCTTTGCATAAAATGATGTTTCATTACCTTACCTTAAATTGTTACTCAGAAATATTTTTCAAGTTGAAAATTATCTGGGGAAGAAGGGATTAAATATTTGCTGGTTTTGATTCTGTAAAATTTGTTTACTCTTTGTTTGCTGTTACTATTTGTTTTGGTTTTTGATGGGTTTTTTTCCTGTTATTTTATTTTATTTGATGACCAGAACTGTTATAATGACTTCAGATAAAGACAATGACAGTGCTTAAGTATGCATTTTGAATTTAATAAAAATTAATTACCTTATTAATTTTCTGTTTTACTCCAAATTTGTAATAATTATGTAAAACAGCTGTCCTCTCTGCTCTAAAATTACTAGTAATAAGCATGTGAATGTTATTTTTCTTTTGTTTTCTTGGAATTTTGATGCTCACAAATGTGGTCATTTTTAGGTATTTTCCTGTTAAGCAACCTAGAACAAGAAAGAACATGGAAACCTAAAGGAAATTTTAAATTCATTTATAAGAAACCTTTAACTTTATTACTGAAATTTAAACATTATTCTTAAAATTCTTTAACTACGTTAGGTTATGGATTTGGAAATGTCTCTTTCAACATTTGTGTTCCAAACTCCTCCCCCTCCTTGCCTTTTTCATTTGAAGGTTGTTGAATGGTGAACAGCAACGTTTAACAATCTGTCAAAATAAGCTAACAAAAGAGATTGGTAGGATTCTTATTGCTAGTAGTCTCAGAGTAAATTCAAAAAGAAACTAAAATTAGCAAATATCCTTCAGTCAGGTTCAGTGAATCTGAAAGAATTATTCACTTTTTACTAATAGGTTTTTTTAAGTTCAGAACATGAACTAAGGAACATTTCCACTTAAGAAGTTTTGACATGGATGGATAAAAAATGTCTAAATTATAGAGTCTGCCTGTTAAGCCAGACACCAATTCTAGGTCTTGCTAAGAACAGTTCAGAGTGGAGACAAAACCAGTGGATTTCTTGAACAGTTAATTTCTTGAAATATCTTACCCAGTGTGGCAGCAGCTCTCTGGCTACAGAGAAAAACGCAACTTTCCTGGATGAAATATCTTACCCAGTGTGGCAGCAGCTCTCTGGCCACAGAGAGAAACGCAACTTTCCTGGACATCATTGTGGGAAAGGCTGTGAGAAGAGCAGAGAAAAGAATGTTAAACAATTCTTATCTTAGCTTGCTGCACCTGGTATTGTGAACATGTGGAATGTGTAATGGAGATTTGTTTACCAAAGTCTGGTTTCTTAATTGGCCAATGGTTATGGTGTTTTGATTGGAGGACCAATTAGGTCCAACTGTATCATAACTGTCTATAAAAATAATGGGCTTCCTAATAAAGAAAATGATCAGTCTTCTGTAAATACATGGAGTCTATGTAACTTGTTACCTGGCTGGGGGCCCTTTGCAGTGACAACCCAGTTCTTGGAAAATGGAAATGGAGGAGTAAAAAATCAGAACTCTTTTAGTGTTGATAAACAATCTGCATTGTTGTTATGCAAAGCCAGGACATTTTTGGCTAACTAAATTTCTTGGTGCTGTGAAACCACGGGGCTAAACCAGGCTGTCTCAGAAAGCAAACAAGCAAATTAGTCAAACAATTGATTTAGGACATCAGGCTACTGAAGCTAACGTATTGTGGTTTTCCCTGAATCACCAGTTCTTCATTTCTCAATAATTAAAATTGAGAGCTGTTCACTTTACTTTCCTCCTGACTCACAAAAGTGAGTGTCTCCTTGATATATCTAACTTCTGGCCTCAAAAACTTTCAGAGTTGTCTTGCACATTTATTTAAGATCCTGATCAATAGAAAAGTAGTTTTGGATATTTTACTGAGACAAGAACCTTAACAGTTTTGGGCTGATGCTTTTTTTGGGTATAATCATAAAATTTCTGAAGCCATTAACAGAGTTTTGCAGTCTGCCTAAAATTAATGGATATTATTCATAACTGACATTCTCTCTGCCTGCACAAAATGCCTAAAGAGTGCATCTCCTGATCTGCTGTTTACTCCTCAATCCATCGGATCTCTTTTATCACTTAAAACAGTGTAAGCACCTCTGCGAAATGAACCATTCTATGAGGCAGGGAGATATAAAACCAATTTTGGTTTTTTTTGTGATGGATGAAAGTTAAAGCTTATGTCTTCATAAAAAACCACTTTAATACATTTTCAATGAGCTCAGTCAACTTTCAACTTTGTTATCTGGTATTACATATACATTATATATATATATATATATATATATGTCTACTGGAAAATATATTTGTAATACCACTGCTAGATTCAAGACCGGAAGATAGGTATAATCAGATCAGCTTGAGGATTTCAAGAAGAGATAGACTTCTGCAATTTCCTAATCCAAATGAACACTTTTGAAAGTCAGAGTTAGGTTAGTAATGTAATAGATTGAGGTATTAAAGCATATTTTTTGGAGCCTGCTGATCACATATTTTACAGGATATGATTTTGAAATTAGGTTTTGTTGGCAAATTTCTTTGTGATTTTGATCAGATTATTTAATTTTGAAACTTCCTGGGATAATTATACTTCCATCTTTACTAGGAAAATGTAAATAAACTAGACAATGAGAAAACTAGGACAAAAAGGATAGCGTAAAGGACTTGGATAAAGCTGATGTTGATTTTATCTAAATATTACCAAAAGCTCATTCTAATATGTCTGAAATTTCATCATACTGAGAAAAAAAAAATCAAATAATTCTTAATGTAAGTGGAGATATATCTTTACTTTCATCACATTTGATTTTTCTTTCCTTTTTTGGTGTTAATTTCCCATCTAACAGAAAGAGCTCTCAATACACCTGCATGAGGTCTACTAGCATGTATATTTAAATAAAGAGATACATATTTTATATATACCCCTTTAGTAGCATTTTTCAATGCTGTTGTGTTCAAAAGAATAACCAAGATCATCATAATAAGATAGCACACACCATGTACAAAGACATTAAAATTTTTTTTTAAATGTGAGTTTTCTCACTGGATTTATTATTTGAATTAATCTCAGTCTCAAAATAGTGCTTTTTATTTTATTTTGTTTTTATGTTTATTTTGATCAGGCAACTACGAGCCAATTAAATTATTTATTTACTATCCAAACCACCTTGTTTAAATTATATTACCATAGAATTAGCAGACCCAATGAGAGATGTCATCTCCCTCTAGTCTACCCTCATGAGATTCCACTTGGACCACTGCATCCAGCTCTGGGGTCCCCAGCACAGGAAAGATATGAACCTGTTATAATGGGTCCAGGGGAGGGTTACAAAGGGCAGGAGCAGCTCTCCTATGCAGAGTGGCTGAGAGAGCTGTGGTTGCCCAGGCTGGAGAAGAGAAGGCTTCAGGGAGACCTCGCTGTGGCATTTGGGTACCTTGGGAAGGCTTATAAAAAGGAAGGAGAGGAACTTTTTACACAGGAAGATAGTAACAGGACAAGAGTGAAAGTTTCTAAACTGAAAGAGAGAAGACTTAGATGTTAAGAGGAAATTCTTTACTGTGCAGGTGGTGATGCGCTGAAGCAGGTTTCCCAGAGAGGTTGCGGATGTCCCATCCCTGCAAATATTCAAGGCCAGGTTGAAGGGCACCCTGTGCAGCCTGATCTAGTGAATGTCATCTCTGCTCACTGCTGAGCGGTGAACTAGATGATCTTTAAGGTTCCTTCCAAACCTAAACATTCTATGATCCTATAATTCTATGATATGCTGCTTTTTTTCCTCTCTTTTAGAGTACAGGCAGGGTGGGAGATGTTTTGAGTCTTTTGGTAGTGTCAATAACTAGGCTAATCATGGTGATTTGATCAGAGTGGTATCAAAGATTTGTAACAAGGTCTCACAATAAAAAAAGATTCTAGAAAACTAATTACACAAACAAAGGCTCAGATTACTCAGTGGAAACAGAAATTTATAGAATCCTACAAGAATATACATCAATTACTTGGTCATTCATGTTGTTCAAATATAAAAAGGACAAAAGTTGCTGTTGATGTGAAATTTGTCAGGGTGGTCAAAAGTAAAACAAAACATAATGAAATATGGAAAGGTGGTATGATTTTGAATGTCCGTGTAACAAAATGCAAGATGTAATATATCACTGATAAGAAAAAATTAACAAAAACTGAAAACCATATCCTTAACTTACAATAAAGTTTGCAAATTTAATTATTTTCCCTTGGTTTCTATATTAACGACTAAGATACACTAAATAAATGAAAGCCCTTGACTTAAAAAAGAGGTAAATAATGTAAGTTTTAGCATATGGTCATAATATTTTGAATAAAGAGAAAATTAATATTGATGTTGGACTCAATCTAACAGTTTGATTACCTTTTCTTAAAGGTCTTTTGCAACTAAATTAATTTATATTTCTGTGAATTTGTTTTTCTCCTAGCACAAAAATTCTAATGCAGTTACCAGATACCTTGCTTCAACTAAATGAAAGAATGACTATTTTACACATTATCATTGAATTGCAGAACTCTTTTCCACCAGTAACCATAACATGATAATTTAATGAAGAAAGCATCTATCACTACTTCAAAAATACAAGGCTGTGAGTGAAATCTCTAGATATAGAACTCTATAACCGGCAAATTTTTCTTAGGAAAAATCTAAGGTGCGTGCACTAATTTTTTTTTTTTTTCTAATTTTATTTCTTAGAATAAATTCTTAGTGCAAATGACAAGGTTTTATTGACTGGCCAGCCCTTTGAACTGACCCACACTCTCTATTTTTATGTTCTTATGTATAATGCAATACATAATGGTCTTAGCAAATATATTTGCTTAGCCTTCTTATGATTTTTTTACAATATTGACCCTTTTAATAAAAATTGTTTCTGTCTGTCTTTTCATAACCTTGCATATACATCACAAGTATGAATGTCTTACCTTGCTAGTTCACTTAATTGAATAAACACTTAAAAATAAATACTGTAAATAATGCCTGGTTTTCTATCTACTCAGTTATTCCTGAAACAGCAATGAATATCTTTGTCTTTCACACAGGTCGTTTCAAAGAGAATTCACAGTAAATGAATTCATCATAAAAGCATTTCCAGTTATATCATTGTCTGCTAGTCTGCTATTCCTAGGTCACTAAGTTACAATGACTGGTATTCTTTTGTTGAATGATTTCTCATAGGCTTCTGCATTTCCACGTGGTAGAAACCAGAGTCTTTACTGCAAAGTTAACTCTGTCACACAATGCATGCCATGCCCAGGAGGACTACAGGAAACATGAGGGAGGACACTTCAGAGCTGGGGTAGCCAGCCACCTGTAGACAGCTCTGCTATACATTGTCTTCTAAGCTCCATTTATCAAAGGAAGAGAGGAAACATAAATACAGATGACAGATTAAAAAATGCTGCTACATATTACAGCTTGACCTTCAGTATTTCAGCCAGGTTTGGCACCCTTTGCCCCATACAGTATATGGCATTTGGTCTCACTTATATAACCTATCTATATCTATTTCTATCTATCTATATATAGAGAGACAGATATTTGCTATAGAGTCTTGATGGTCTTGAATAAGAAATATTTATTCACTCCCAAATGTTAATTGTTGGGAGTGAATAAATAATTCTAAGACCATTTATTTAAATGAAGAAGCTGACACCAACTACCAATTCCTGAAATGATATTGTTTTGGAGAGAAAAGAGAAAAATGAAACACTCAGTCCTTGATATCTATCAGATTGGAATTTAATGGGCTCGAAACCTATAACTAGCCAGGTCTGGGCTTCACAGCTGAATGGTTCAATCAGCAGCTTTTTATAGTGCACTGTGGTAATTACCTCTTATATGAATTGTCTGTTCTTGAAAGAATGACACTTTAATCAGCTCTACGGAGATCCTGACATTTGAGGTACCCTGTGCTTTTTTATTGTTTGGAGAGGTTTTTGTTGGGGATTTTTGTGGGTGGGGTTTTTTTTTGTTTGTTTTGGGTTGGTGTTTTTTTGTTGGTTTTGTTTGTTGGGTTTTTTTTTGTTGTTGCTGTTGTTGTTGTTTTTTGTGGGTTTCTTTTTAATCTGCTGGTTTTTCATTTTCTTTTGACTTTATCGATTTTAAAGAAAAGATGTTTGAACAAGGATACTTGCCCAGTTCTACAGCCCAAGGTGATAATATAGAGCAGAAGGATGCCTATTAGGATAATTTAATATAGAAAATATAGTTCAGAGTCTTTATACATTGAAATCTTCTATCATTCATATGTTTTGGTAATTTTTATGTTGAATCTTCATATACTTTTGTCCTTGGAAAAATGATAATGCACTACATAGGCTGTTGTACATAAAGATTTAGGTGATTTTTTTTCTGCATTCAGTAGCTACTTTATTGATGGCAGTTATATCAGACAAGACATTTGTTTCACTCAGGTTTAAATTAGAAGTCAGACAGTTAGAATTTATAAAATTACTCTGGCATAAACTAGAGAAAAGTGAGAACTCCTGAGACAGTGAGCAGAAGGATCATCTACCAATGTGAGTAAATAAGGGACACAGTGAACTTGTTGGAGCAAATTTCCAAACTAGCATAAAATGTTTCTTGACACTTCATTACACCTAATCTAGAAAGTCCCTGCAACTCAGTCAGCAGTCTGGATCTTCATAAGAACAATAAACAAGATATGACAAGATGCAGGTAAAAGCCAGCACATACTGAACAGACATAGGAAGTGGCACTGATTCCAAGTCCAGACATCTATATTTCTACCAGGCCTCTGATGGTTCCATAGGCAACCAAAGTCATGTAGACAAGGTAGCCTGTTTTTTTTTTTAAATCAATTTTGTGCCTTTTAGCCATTCGACTTAAATTCTATTCCCCATCTGTATTTATGCATTTTCAAAATAAGCACTAAAACTCCTTAATGAATTAAAGAAATTCCTTCTGGGGAGCAGCATATTTATTGCAGTTAATATTTTTTTATGATACTCAAAGAATGAATGCTTTAAACCAGATGCTTTAAACATCCAAATTTTATTGCATTTATAGGCCAGTGAGCAGATGGTTCTAAATTTTCAAAACCATGTAGTACTGCTTGTAGGCAGGGACAAATAATTGACATTTTAATGTTAGAGAATAAAAACTTAAACACATCACAGCCATTTTATGTAATGAAAAGATAAGTAGCATCAAATACATTAAAAAAGGAATAAACTATCACACTGATTGTGTAAATGAAAGTGTAATTCACAGAAATTTTTCCATTGCTTATTGAAAATGTAAAAGCTGGTAAAATATTGTGACCATTCATCAGTCCATATAACAGACACTGGACAGGGGATTGATCATGTTGCTTTTTGGTTTTCCAGAGTTGATATATCCTTAAACAGTAGTATTAGAGCAGCATTTTAATAGATTCATAAACAGGAAAAGCAGTGCTGGTGTAGATGTTTTACAGTGAATCCTGGTGAGACCCATTAAACCTATGTTGCAACAAAGATAATACTTACAAAGATTGTGAGTGAAGAAAAAGTTCAAAAAGTTCCTGGAAACAGAGGTCAAGACGACACAATAAAACTTCCTATTTGGCTATTTAAGCCTTTTTTTTTTATTCTTTCTTCACAAAACCAAGTACATAAAATTTGTGTTTTCTGAGTGTATATCAGATTGTTTCCTGACTTATTGAAGGTCCTTATATACGATTAATAAAATATTGATGAAATGCTACAGCCCGACTGCAGATATAGACTGCTCAAGCCTCCAGAGATGCGGTAGAAAGCTCCCAGGCTTAAGGCCAAGTATGTAATGGACAGTCTTGTTGCAAAGAGAACCAAATGCCCCTTCTTCTACAAACCCATAAAATTCCACTTAAAACCACTATGGTATCTCTACAGATTGATTGATACAAATTTGATTGATAGTCTTTATTAACTTCTAATGGGAAAACAGTGATTCTTGGGGCAAAAGAAATTAGGGGAGGGGAGGTGAGGTGAGATAAGGAAAGATATAAAATGGAAAGATGATGGCAAGCAAGGCAAGACAAAAAAAGGAAAGGAGAGAGGCAGCTGCTCACATTGAGAAAAAAACCCTAGAGATTAGCAATAATTTGCTGATTGAAAAATATGAACAAAAAAGATGCATTTTAATTTTTGTGTTCCATAGGTTTCCTCTGTGATTTAGATAATACATTTTATATAGTAATGGTTCTACAATATATACTGTGTGGTCAAACCTTAAAGAAAAGAAGGGTTTAAAGTATTCAACA
Organism: Passer montanus; assembly: GCF_014805655.1. Taxonomy (NCBI): domain Eukaryota; kingdom Metazoa; phylum Chordata; class Aves; order Passeriformes; family Passeridae; genus Passer; species Passer montanus. The sequence continues at coordinate 10,363,704 of NW_024367708.1, read as the reverse complement.
CTCTTATAAGTAGATACTACTGACTAAGGAATTAATATTTCATGCATTTTAAATATCTTTTTCTCAAAAATAAGGTTTGTCTGTGACTTGTTTTAGCTTTTTATACATCTAAAAAAGATTTATTTCTCATTGACTTATAGTGATCATAATCAAAACCATAAATTAGCATGTAAGTATATATTGAGGTGTGATTTTCAGGAAAGTTACCTATTTCGCCACATTAAGTTGGAGCTTGTGATTGATCTTCTAAAAGCTATTTCACATAAGGGATTTTTATATTGATGTTATTTTAGTACTTAAGGAAGTATTTTTTACAAATACTAACTGCATTTACCTATCATAAACTTTCAGAAGTTTTTCTTAGTGGTTGAAGTTGTGTTAATTTGCTAGTTAATGAATAGGGAAAAAACTGAAACATACTGTGGTCTAGTAAACCCAGAAGAACACAGAGAGCTGAAAAACGAAATTGCTTATTTAAAAGAAACTATCTTCTTTAGGAAGCATGAGAATTTTTTTTTTTAAATCTTTGCTTTGAAGAAAATGATTACTCTAAAACTCTTTGTGTTAATAAGAGAAACAAGAACTAATCAATACAGATTTCCAATTTTTCTTTGTCACATTAATTATGGCAGCGAGAATATGTTACTTTTCTTTGGTAAAAAGTTGATTGAACTGATTTTAGGTAGAAACATGCTCTAATTCATGCTAGATGAATTAGAGAACAAACACAGCAGACCAAAACTAGGGCAAGTTGAGCAATTTAAAAGCAAGGCTAAGCTTTTCTGAGCCCCATATCTGATCAAATGTTTCTTATAGTCTTATAGTGTCAGCATTTTACAAGAAATTCAAGATAAATCCAATACTCAAAGTAGCTCATACTAATCACTGGCTAAGCAAAAGAGCAAATGCTAGTATTTCATTTCAGAAAATGTGTATGAATTATTCACTGATACAGTTTTGTCCTTCTTAAGGGCTACCAGTTTAACTTTCTTTCATACTCATGCTGACAACTGTATTAGATGGCAGCTTCTCTTATGACAAAAATACAAAATATGTTTGTACTGTTATTACAGTGAACGTACACTACAATAGTTATAAATCCACTATGAAGACCAACAGATATTACTTATCTGTTCTGCAAATGTTATAGAGAAGTGACATTTTTGCACTAATTATAATAAGGAAAATACTTTAATATACAAAATCTTTTCTGAAAGATGATCTTGCTTGAAGCTACCAGGTTTTTCCAGTTTGCAGAGTAGAAGTCCAAAATTTTCTGTTGTTACTTCTACATCCTGTGTAAATAAAAACCATCTTAAAGTTGTGAACTTAATTTTTGGCTTTTTTTAATGAATAAAAGTATCTGTAAAATTAGTTGCATTATATATGTACACACATACACATATTCATACAGAAAAATATAAACATTTATATAGATGTGTCTCCCCAATAATATAATCTATTTTAATGAGAGCAGCTTCAATTAAAGTTGTCAGATTCCCTCTTCAAACTATTCAGTAAAAAAGGCAGAAAGAAAAACCAGTGAAGTATACTAAGAGAATCACTAAGTTTCAGAAAAATGTTTTCAAAATTTACTAGATACTTATATCCACATTTAGTGACTAATTCAGTCCTTAGTTCAGTGGTTGAAAATATTGTTCTAGATAGGGTCTTCTTCATCTGAAGCCATTGTCTCCAAACAGTGAGGGAGATAAAGAGGATTCCTGCAAAGAGAAACATAACCATACAAGGCATTCTTCAGGACATGTAAGAAAAAAGTTAAATAAAAAAAAAAAAAAACCAACCCAAACCCCATTCCTAGTTATAGTGATTGGATTTTAGATGTTTTGTCTACCAAGTTGTCTGTGATTTAAAATGATAGCAAAGCATGGAGGTGTAGAATTGGATGATTAAGGAACTTTGTCAGTGCCTAGAATAATAGATTATAATCTGCTCTCTATGTCCATATTTTTTGTGTTGCTAATTCTGCTACCATTTTTATCTGCCTATTGTATATTGCATACACCTATGAAGTTACATAAATAATGATTAGAATATCAAACATATTGATTTTGTCAGAGTGATAGTCATTTTCTCTTTTACTGCTTTAACTGCCATTAACATCTAATGTCTCCTCCATAATTAGTGAGGAGACTAATAATGGTAAAATAATGATAGCTGCTGATTATGTAGCATCAAACTTTGGAACAAGCTGCCTAGGAAAGTAGTGAAATCATCATCCTTGGAAGTGTTTAAAAAATGTGTGGAAGTGGTACCTGGGGGCATGGTTTAGTGGTGAATGTGTGGCAGTGCCAGGTTAATGGCTGGAATTGATCTTAGAGGTCTTAACAATTCTATAAAAGATGACTTTAAAACAGTTTAAAATTTGCAGGTCTCACAGTAGTAGATAAGGAGGTCATATTTGGAAAATTAATTTGCAGCAGAGCTAAATACTTAAAATATTGAAGTCAGGCAAATGAAGTGCATGAAATGTTAAAATAACAAGTTCTGTAGGTATACAGTAACTTCATTCTTAATCCCCTAGAGATATTTGAGTAATTTGCCAGCTGTAGCATTTATTTCCTTTGCTGAAATTCTCCTCTCTTTGCGACATGGTAGAAAGATATGAATATAAAAAGAAGCCATATACCTCTAAGTTATATTGTTCTGAAAGCTTACTGCTGAGGAAGCAGTAAGACTTCAAAACAAAAAGAAGCATGATATGAAGGCTACAAATGATTTCACTAGATCTCATTTTTTCTTCACTGCTGAAGTTCATTTTTCCAGTACATGTTTTGGAAGATTTTCTTCATCTTTTTTTTTCTGAGAATTCAAAATTCTCCTTTGGGAGAATAAAATATTTATTTAGATTTTGTTTGTTGGTTTGTTTACAGTTGTCCTAGGGTGACCTTATGATGCTTGTATCTCCAATCATTTATTCTGCTTGTGTTGTCTGCAGAACAGACAGTGGGACAGAGCTCTCCTTTGCTTTTGAGTTGTTTTTTTTTAGTTAGCTGAGGCAGATAAATTCCCCAGACTGTGGTTGTTCTTTTTCTTGGAACTGATCCACCCAGCTCTGGACTGAAAACCCAGAAAAACACCGGGCGCTCACACCTGTGGCCCATCAGGGCCTGGGACATGGCATTTTCTAGCGAGAGACTGAGCGAGACTACCTCCAACCCACAAAAAAGACTTTCTGAATTTACCATCTCTTCAGAATAAGTTTTATTGTTTAATTTATTTTTTTTTTGTGCTTGGGAATACTTTGCTTGTTAAATAAACATTTTTTTTTTCCACTTTTCTCAAAGATCTGTCTCCCGAACTGGTGGGAGGAAGAGTCTCTTGAATTTGCTTTCTAGGGGGACCCTTTTGCAAGTTCCCTCCCTAAATTTGCCCTAAAGCAGGACAACATTATTGCCTGGTATACAGACGTGCAATCCCTTGGGGTGGTCCAAAGATGCACCAAGAGAATTTTAGGCTTGACGTTAAGAAATATTTCTTTACCAAAGGGGTAAAGAATTTACCCTTAATTTACCACTGGAACAGGTTTCATACAAGCATGGTCAATGACCCAATCCTGTATATTATTTAGAGCAATTTGGATAATGATTTTAATAATATGCTTTTACTTTTTATCAGCCCTGAATTGGTCAGGTAGTTGGACCCAACTGGTCACTCCCAACTGAAATATTCTCTTCTATTAAATTTCATTTGTGTTTCGTATTGATTTATTTTACAAAATCACTCCTAATATTCTTATTTATATTTTTAAATTGTAATTATTTTCCAGTGTGGGTGGACATGATATTTAATTGAGTCTGGAAGTGTGAAACTATGTATTATAAAGTACAGTGAATTATGATTAATTGCTCTGTTCTAATACACTAGCAACTGTTTATTTCTGTGCAAGTACCTTTTTCTGCACATGTAAGGCAGAAAATGTTCTGCCGTATTTTTATAGCGCCAATATAATTGTAGAGTGGGAGAAAAATATGCCATATATGGTAACTTGGTGCTAGAGGTTGCTGTAGGTTAATGTACCTTGATTAAAGCAATGAAACATATTCACAGAAAAGTAAGGAAGGGTCATCCTCCTGAAATTGTCACAAGATATACAAACCATTTATTCTGATTTACAAAATGAGAAGAAACAGTTTATATTTAATAACAACATATTGTGGTCTGCACACTGTTTTTTTAATCTGAAATATTATTTTACATAGTAAATGCATTTGTGTGACTCATACAGATTAGCACAAATGCAAGAATGAAAATTTGTTCCTCATATTAGGATGAGAATACACAGCAGTCTCCTTTCCTATAATCAGGAATGATGTGGTCGAAGTAGAAAAATTCAATTACTGAAGTCTACTGTAAAATCTCCACTTCATTTTGGCAAAAGATTAATTTCATTTTACATATTCTTTATTGTGCCATTCCTCTTGATGTACCCTTATATAAAATTTCTTTAATTTTGTCCTCACCTATTTTATCTTTAGTTACTTTTCCCTTCTTCCTTCTGCTTCTATCTGATACTCATTTTTATATGCGTCTAGCCACTGAATCTAGATTATTAAGAGTAGTTTGAAATCTAGTAACAAAATGTCCAATAGTTTTTTAAGAATTTAGCAGAGATATGAAGAAGACCTTAGAAAAATCTTGCAGAGTCATTTGCCACTGTTGTGCCTGCTAAGATGCCCTGCTCTCCAAACAAATAGCCATCATGAAATTTCAGTGTTACTATCCCAGGTACTGATAAGACTCAAGATCTGTATACAGCACTGTGTCTTTCCCCCTGTTTGCAACTTCAGGCAAAAACTATCTGAGAGTGCTGCATCCCGTGTGTTTGGAACCACAGACAGGAGCTGCACTGGCCTGAAGGAGACAGCATGGAGGACTGTGATAACACTAGGGACTGAATTTGTAGTAGACAAACGACTACTGGGACTGTTCTCTGGCACTGGTACTGGCATGGGATTCCAAGCATCTCAGAAGGAGTGCCCAGTGTAATTCACCCAGTGGAATTGTTTTTAGCTCACAGTATCTTCAGAGCCATACCTGAAAACTGATAGGATGCCACCAGTTTTTTCAGGACAAAGTGATGTTAGGAGTAAAACAGCAAAAATGTTTTCTCTGTAAATTAAATGCCAGTCTTTATCTTAAAATTACCGTTAATTAATTCAAATGAATAAAGACTCTGACTGCAGTAGAGAAGCAAAGTAGGAGATGCCAAATCATGGTGGGCTTGATGGGGATTTCAAACAAAATAGGAAAACAGTTATCTTCTTATTTATATACAGTTGTGAAATCCACTAAAAGTTCTGAACTGGAAGTTACTGGAAACAGAATCTTCATCCCGTAGCCTATAAATTTTGAGGTTTTGTTGTTTTGGGTTTTTTTATTGTCTCTGGTATTCTGAAAGAAATTATTTTCAGATTCTTCTCCCAGCTTTTATTAAAGTAACAATACAAACTAAATGTTGGGTATAGAAAAAAGAAATACATATAACTCTGAAAACAACTCCATCATAGAGGGTATGATAAAATAATGCAAAAATACAGGATGCAGTTCAGCCTGTAATTAAAATTATTCCAAAAAAAAGATTTATATTCAGCAAATAAGCTGCTTTTTTTTTTTTTTTTTTTTTTTTTTTTTTTTTTTTTGGGGAAATCCACTAAAAGTTCTGAACTGGAAGTTACTGGAAACAGAATCTTCATCCCGTAGCCTATAAATTTTGAGGTTTTGTTGTTTTGGGTTTTTTTATTGTCTCTGGTATTCTGAAAGAAATTATTTTCAGATTCTTCTCCCAGCTTTTATTAAAGTAACAATACAAACTAAATGTTGGGTATAGAAAAAAGAAATACATGTAACTCTGAAAACAACTCCATCATAGAGGGTATGATAAAATAATGCAAAAATACAGGATGCAGTTCAGCCTATAATTAAAATTATTCCAAAAAAAGACTCATATTCAGCAAATAAGCTTTTTTTCTTTTTTTTTTTTTCAGTGGACTCACAAGACAGTTGTGCATATATATAATTAAAATTATTCCAAAAAAAGACTCATATTCAGCAAATAAGCTTTTTTTCTTTTTTTTTTTTTCCAGTGGACTCACAAGACAGTTGTGCATATCATTTCTCTGACAATCTCTTTTACTAATGGCAGTGTATCTACAGAAGTGTTTTGTATCGAGCATTCAATACAGAATTAATTACATCTCTATATTTTGGCTACATGATTCTTCATTATTCACCTGTCTCTTAATACTGTACCTGAAAGTTTTCTACTTCCACTCAGACTTTATACCTACACATTTATACAAAATATTTCTTGTAGAGTCTTTACATCATCTACATTTATAAAACAATTTTATTTCTATTCATTTACCTAACTGAAAAGCAGTATTTCTTGAAAAAAATGTAATGTAAGGTAAGGGGAAATAGACTAAAAATGTGCGTGCATTGGTACACATTTAAATATAATTCAAATATAAGATATTATTATAATGAAATTAAGACTGAAAGCATATATCAACTCTCATGTAAAAAATAAAATAAAAATTGTAGTCATAAAAAAAATTCTCTTGAAACAATATATTTCTTCAAATACAGGGAATTCAGTACTAATTTTACCCATAAGGGAAATAAAGAAAGGGGAACTAAGCAAAGTACTCAGCCTACCTAATTCTACTTCACTGTTATAGGCCCGTGTTTATTGGTAAGAAATTTTAATGCTTGTGAGGACATGGCTTGTCCCTACTTTTCCTCCCATTTTTGGACAGTGGCTGTTGTCTTGTCATCCTATGCCATCTGCTAGAGAGAAATTCAAATTATAAGAGGATAGAATAATTCCCTCAAGAAACTTCTTTCAATAAAAGGACCATATAAACCGATTGCATAAAATTAGATGGGATTATCCAAGTGGCATGATATATGACATACAACAAGGGATAAGGTCATTGATCCTGTTAAAACCAGTGACATTTGAGACAGATAATTAAATTTTGAGTGGTTTTGACCTTTCTCTAATCTCACTTATATCTTAACCACCATAATAAAGAAAACTGTTGCCTGCAGGTAAGCTGTAAAGGAATGATGAGTTTTGTAAATTGTCTAGTAGGTCAGTGGTTTTTTATTATTGTTGGAAAGCTAGTATTATCTTTGTAATTATAAACATCAGATGTCATTATCAATACTTATAGAAATACTTACCATTTCTTCCCCAGCTGTGCTTTTTATATAGCATTTAAGTTAATTTATCTGTATAGTGCTTTCAGTATTCATAGTGCTCTTCCATTTAGATTGACATAAAAATACTAAAAACAATGATAAAACTATGTGTTCAAATTAATTATATAATTTCAAATGTTTACATTAAAGATGCTATTTAATGTTCAGAACTGTAAAAAAAAACCCAAAAAATCAAATAATCTATATATTTCTTCTGGATTTCTTCTCTAAACAATGATAAAACTATGTGTTCAAATTAATTATATAGTTTCAAATGTTTACATTAAAGATGCTACTTAATGTCCAGAACTGTAAAAAAAAACAACCCAAAAAATCTAATAATCTACATATTTCTTCTGGATTTCTTCTCGCTTTGTCTTCTTCTTTAAATTATTCCTTAGTCGTGTTTCTTCTTTCTTCATCACCTCTCTCCTGCAGTTGATAATCTGTACAAATTTAGTGTTACTTATCAAAACAGACATTTGGCTCTAAAAATGCATCTGCACCACTATATAAGGAAAAATGGGGCCTTGCACAACTAAGAACATTCAACAATTTGGTTTATTTGAAATACTTTATTCTTAGATCACTTGCAAATTAGCTCACCTCCTTTTTGATCTGCTGAACAATAGCATTTCAAAATATCTTCAAAATACATTTGTATGGATGGGACTAGTCTTTAGAGACACAGATCTGATACAATCACTTTTACTAGTCTTAGACAAAAAACATTGATCTATTTTTCTTCCTTTTTGTAGGTTTACACAACCAGAGATACAACTGCAGCTTGTATGATGATCAATTCATATATTTTTGTAATTAATATTCTCTATTACCCAGCTGTTAACCATACTAAGACATAGTTATGTCTTGTAGGTGTCAGTGACAGTCCCATTACCTAGTAACGACAAAACCATTTTAAATATTTGACATGGCAGTCTTGCAAAGGAAGCAAAGAAGCAAATCTCTTGGCCCTTCTCAAGAAAATAGAATTGGAACCTCAGCAAAGACTTTTCTGTCTTCTGATTAACACAGAAGACCCTATTTCTTACTTTGTCAAACAAAACAAGGGAATTGATTCGCAACAGTCTCGTCAGAAGAATGCAAGATGATGCAATAGCAGAAAATTAATAGTTGCTGTATATTTCTTTGCCAAAATCAAGAGGGCCAAGGCTTCAAGTAAGTGATTTTCAGGGGGTTTCTGCATCCTCCCTTGGAAAGACAGTAATGATTCTGTGAAATCGAGAGCAGCAGCAACTGGTGCAACTCAGGAGTGACTGGTGCTGTTCCCCATAGCTTTATTAATGACATAGTGGGATTCACTGAACCCTCAGCAAGGCTACAGATGATACCAAGCTTTGTTGAAGTTAATATGCTAGATGGAAGGGATGCCATCCAGAAGGTCATTTTCCTACCTAGATTTCTTAATTTTAATAAAGCTTTTGATATTTTTTCTCACAGCACTCTCCTGGAGAAACTGGCTGCTCATGGCTTGGGCAAGTGTATTCTTCACTGGATGAAAAATTGGGTAGATGGCTGAACTTAAAGTATGATGATTAATAGAGTTATTTCCTTGCAGTCTTTTCCAGGGGCAACTTTCACGGCTGACTTGTGGTGCCTAGCCATGTTTAATGACTTTATAAAGGGGGACCAAGTGCATCCTCAGTCAGCTTGCAGATGACACCAACTTGAGTGGGAATGCTGATCTGCTGGAAAGTAGGAAGACTCTGCAGAGGGATCTGATGGGAAAAGGGGAAATGGCCAGTGGCAGGAGGTGCAGCAAGTCCAAGGGCCAGCTCCTATGCCTGGGTCCCAAAAATCCCATGCAGTGCTACAGTCTGGGGCAGAGTTTCTGGAAAGTTGCTCAGTGGAAAAGGAGCTGGGAGTGTTGTTCAGCAGCTGCTTGGACATGAGTGTCCCCAGGTGCCCAAGAAGGTCAATGGCATCCTGGCCTGGATCAGAAATAGTGTGGCTAGCTGGACCAGAGCAGTGATTGTCCCTCTGTACTCAGCATTGGTGAGGCCACACCTCAAATCTTGTGTCCAGTTCTGGGTCCCTCACTGCAAGAAAGACATTGAGCTGCTGGAGTTTGTCCAGAGAAGGGCAACAAAGGTAGTGAAGGGTGTAGAGAGTAAATCCTATGAGGTGTGGCTGGGGGAGCTCTGATTGTTCAGGCTGGAGACTTTATCACTGTCTACACTACTTGAAGTTGCCAAGTAACAAGTAATAGGACAAAAGAAAATGACTTAAAGCTTTGCCAGGGGCAGTTTAATTTATGTATTAGAAAAATTTTCTTCCCAGAAAGTCTATAAAACATTGGAACAGTCTACCCAGGTTGAGTAACCATGGCTGGAGACACTTAAAAGATGTGTAGATGTTATGTTTAAGGACATGTTTTAATGGTGAAACTGGAGTGCTGGGTTAATGGTTGGACTTAATTTTCTTAAAGTTTTTTTCAAATGTGATTGAATGATTCCATGACAGACTTGAGGAGCAAGTCCAGTCTGTAAGAGGTTCATAAATGTCAAAGTCAAATGCAAAATACTGTCAGAGGGTTTAAAATGTGTGATCTTTAAAGGCACTTTCCAACCCAAAACATTCTATGATTCAGGAATAACTGTTCTTGTTTTTTTCCCTGTTCCATGCTTCCTTCTCTGCCTTTTTTATTATTTCTTATTTCTGTCAACCTCTGTGGCTTTTATTTCATGTTCCTCTCATGTCTTAATTTACCAGGTTTCTACCCTTGTGTCAAGCATTTATTTGCTTATGCTTTCCTCTTTTCCTCCTGAACATTCTCCTTTTACTAAGCACTTTACTGCAATGGATGTAAATAGACTGAACAGTGAAGACTACTGTTCCAAAACAGATCCTTCACTTTCATATGAATGTGCCGTTTTTGCTTTGTCAGGAATGGAGACAAACAAAATTACTTTCAAACAGCTCTTTTTCAACAATGTCTCAGTAGGCTTGTTCAGTTTTGTAGTTCATTCATCTCTCGGTCAGTGATTGCACACTGCTAGAATTTCTTTACATTTTTATTGCGTGCTTTTTTATCACATAGAATAACCTCAGCCCAAGCCTATTCAATATATATTCTTTCTCTAACTTAATTTGAAATCTTCCTGATATTTGTCTCACTTTAATATTCCCTTAAAAATATGACAGTATGATTTTACACCTTATATACAGATTTTAAAATGTCTTACTACAACACATAGAAAAGGAAAAAAACCCAAGACAAAGCCCTGTACCCAACCTTTTGTTCCATGTTCTTTAGCTGTCATTCTGAGTGCATTTAAAACAAGCATCTATCCAAAGCTTAATGACACTGACATAATAAAATTATGAAAAAAAAATTTAGTCCGTATCTAAAGGGTTCTAAAACTGGGGAAAAAACCCAAACCACAAAACCAAAAAAACCCAACTTCTTCAAATGACTGTGCATACTGAAATGTTCATATTGTTTCCAGATCATACAATTTGTAGTTTATTGCTCAATAAAATTCAACTAAATAGTTTCAGTTGAAATTGTTCCATATGCTTCCATATCTTGAAGTATTTTAAAAAAAGAAGTCATCTGTGCCTTTTATGTTGCTGAGTTCTAAATATTTTTCAAAGTCAGAAAATGCTGAAAGAATGAGGTACTACCTTTCTCAAGAAAATTAGAGAAACAACAAAAAATGAAGGAAAAAAAAATAGTATTTTAGCTGCTGTAGATAAGTGTAATTTTATGGAGTTCAAAGGGACATCTTTTACTCTAGAGATTCTAGACTTTATATTTTAGTCTGTAATGTGGGACTTCAAGACAAATGTGGTTTGTCTTGAAATGTGGGAGAGAAAACCCCATTCCTGGAAACATTCAAGACCAGCTTGGACAGGTATCTGAGCAACCTGATCTAGCTGAACATGTCCTTTCGTATTGAAAAGACGTTGTACTGGATGACCTTCAAAGTCCCTTCCTGCTGAAACTGTTCTATGATTCTATGATTGAATTTAAAACTAATACAAACCAATATTTGAATGCTGTGTATATCTTTTTTTTTCAGAAAACAAAACTGTTTTTAGCCTTACTGTGAATATTGTGTGAAGTTCTTGCTCTCTTAAAAGCCTTTCTCCTCACTTAGAATTTGCATTTTTTTCCAGTACTTAGAGCCCGTGATAACAAAAAAGATATGTACATAAATTTTGATGCATGAAATGTTGGAATCAATGAAAAAATCTCAGTACAATTCATTAAAATTATTAAAGCCTAAGTTTTTTCATTATACAGGTATAGAGCCGTTTGTCAGATTTCTAGTTCTTATGGTTTCTGTTTTGAATTCCTTCCCATTATCAATGTTTTGTTAATGGCACATCCATAAGTAAGCTATCTTGGTGAGCAGGCTCTGCCTTGAGATGAGGTGGGAGGGAAACCCTGGTTAATTACTGGCGGCTTCTCTTTTGTCTCTACATCTAAATCAATCAGGCTATTTTTGTGTTACTTATCTGTCTACTTAACTTTTAAACTGCTGCCTCAATTGGTATTCCTACAACTCTGCTTTCTCTAGAATCGCCAAAATCAAGCAAAGTATCTCTTAATGTGCTTTCAATTAAGAATAAGAGTAATGCTATTCCACATGCACATTTAAGTACTTACCTACATTTTGAAAGGGTCAAGACTCACTGATTTGTGATGTCTTCCCGAATTTTCTCTTCCATGTTTCCAGATTTTATTTGGAATTATAATTTGTGTTTATAGTTTAATATTGTTCATTTATATTCTGCCAATTATTCTCATTTTTCATCCTTCCTTTTCATTTTTTTTTCTCAAGCTCCCAATTATGTTTCACATGCAAATTTCATTAACATAGTTTATCTGATCTTTCAGGCTATTAATGAGAAACAGCTCAAGTGACAAAATCATAACTGACCCAGTGCAGATAGCAGAAACAGAAATTTACAGTGAAATATGCAGCTATTACATAGCAACAACACACATTTCCAATGTTCTTGTTTAACATGTAGAGCACATACCGTCATTATACATCATGTGTTAGCTACATCCTTTTTTGTTTTTTTTCTTATATTACTCTATTACTTTGGCCTCTGAAGACTAAATTATATAAGAGCTTAGACTTTTTTAATATATATTAAAAATAAGTAAAATTAGTTTGATAAAATAGTAAAATATTTAATGAATCATATATATATATACCAGGGTGATTTTTTTAAATAAAATAATTTTAAATTATTATATGGAATGTATTTTTTAAATATATTGAACACTTCAAAGGATACAAAGACTGTTCTATGTTCCCCAGAAGGGCTGTGAAATAAAACATAGAATTTGTTTAATTGCAGTGTTTCTTGAAGTACACTAAAGAAGCATTAGGACTAAGCAAAATTAATATAACATAATTAATTTCCAGTTCAGAGATATGGGAATGTTACTATGTTAGATGCTATGTTTCAACTTCATACTAGAACTAATTTTACAGAATCCACTGTTTTCAACTTCATCTTCAAATTGTGTTGCTATTTTACCAAGAGAACTGTGCTGTGAAGTTGCTGTTACTAAAGGCAATTATTGCTCTACTTGGTGGCACAGAAGAGACAATTTTCTGTGTATTGGCTACAACTTTAATGAACAAGGTCTTTTATAAGCTAAGTTTTCCCAATTTTTAGTTCATGATCCCAGTATTTCTTCTTCTGAAAAGTCTATTTGGTAATATTATGATTGATTACTAGTCACAGTTCTGGATGACTTCCCAGCCAAGTTTCATACATAACGTTTAGACCAGATTGCTCAGTTTGATTTTAAAATTTACTCTAGGGATAAACACCTCAAAGAGTTCCTGCACAAACTGTTTCTGTTTCTGACATTCTCAAAAGAACCAAGCAATCTTTTTATGTGTGTTAAATAGAATTTTGTGTATTTCAGAGTATAAACATTTCCTCTTGTCCTCATTGGACCACTGAGAAGAATTTGTCACTGCCTTGCTTGTATCTCCCTCCCCTTTGATAAGATCTCTCTAAGCCATCTGTCCTCCAAAATGAACAGTCAGCAATATCTCAGCCTCCCCTCACATGACAGATACTCCAATGCCCTTCATTCCTCTTTGGGGCAGACCAATTGACCAATGAACAAAAAGAGCAAAAAGAAGAATGCCTGTAGTGCCCATCATCCGAGCCTCCACTTACCACAGGCCTAGAGTTCACTGCTGGCTAACTATTCTGTAAACCTTTCTTATATTTGGAAATCCTTGGTCTGCTGCAAAAAGCTAAGTACTCTCCTTAAATAGCCTTCTTTGTAGCCTGTGTTCCCACTGCATTCACCAGTAACACTCCCTCCTACTCCTGCTCCTGCCTGTGGGCGAGGACAGAGGTTCACAATTTGAGCTGGATCCAGCTGGCATCTCTTTCAGCATTAATTTGAAGTGTTATCCTACAGTCCTCAAAGCAAACAACTGGTCCTGAAGCCACTGACTGTGCCTGAAGGAAGGCATATGCACACACTCTTCTCACATATAGTTTATGGCTCAGGAGAAGAAATATTTTAACACTGACAGCAGCATTTGGTATTCCTTACATAACTGACAACCTTTCCCCTCAAGCTGAACTAATCCTCCTGTTGTCTTTTCTTGGGACAGGTTCTTCTGGGACCTGCCAGGTGCCCGTGTAAAGTGCTTTCTAATCTGGGAAAAGGCTGGATCTGTTTATAAGCCTAATCACCATACATTTCTGGTTAATTCAGTCACTTAAAACAGAAAATCTTCCTCCATTTCTCTCCCAAGCTTGAAAAATTAGGTTTCTGTTGGATCATATGAATTTGCAAGACACATCTGTGCTAAATTTTATGCCCTTCGAAAACTAAAGTCATGCTAATTGCCAAAGTTTGTCAGTAGCAGTTGGTTTCTGAAATATCTTGAACTTTTAATCTTAAATAAATTTGCATTATTCAGAATAGCCATTCAAACTTTTTGATGCAAACTGTGTGAAGACAAATGAAATTGATTCTTTTTTTCCTCCTGGTAGAACACAGTATTTTAACTGTGACCCTGGTGTTCACAATATAATTTTCAGCAGACTGACTTTTCAAGTGGGAGACTCAATTCACTCAGGGACAGTAGAACTGTCTGAGTAAAACTACTTCTCTTCACTGATTAAAGAGTGAGACTGTATTTTAACAGAAATGCCTCAGTTGACTACAGCCCAATCAAACTTGAGAGGAAAAGATGTCCAATTCTAACTTTTTTATTGTTCTATAAATTACATCAGTAGACTAAGTGAAAATCATTTTAGTCCTTTTAGAAATTGACTTGAAGTAACTGAGGAAAATTGATGGAGAATCTAAACTTAAGTTATTAGGCAGTGCCTGCAAAGATACAGGTAATATTTGAGCATCATGGATTCAGTAAAGGTTTGTATAAATAAATGAACATGTGCTCAAGTAGTGAAGTTTTAGATAATTGCTCTAAAATTATATTTTGAAGATGCTGAAGATGTTTAGAATTTTGTGGTAATCGGCGGAAGAAATGCGGCACTCAATATAAGTGATCAGCAAATCTCAAAATTTTATTGATAGGCACATACATTTATATTGGTGTTAATGAGGCTAATACATATTGCAAAAGGTGAGCTCATTATTGGTTAGTTACTTATCAGCTAACTACGCCTACCTTAGCATTCTTGAAACTACTATGTTGCAGCTGTCTACATATTTTCTTCATATTTCTAACTAACGATCCTCTCCCCCATCCTGATGTTGCACCAAGGGCACAGTGCCCTTGCCTGATTTAGACACTGACTGCTGGCTCCTATACCCATCCCCTTCATCCCTAACTAACGGTATTATGTCAGTGTGACCTTTGTCAGCTAGCCAGCTGTTCACAAAATCCTCCACAGAATTTGACTAACAAAGGAAGATACTATTCAAAAGTAAATTTTATTTTTTGTCATGCAAGTGGGCAATGTTCTTGTGTGATAACAATGTGCATGCTTTCACAAATATCAATATTTTTATTTATATTTTTAGAAAAAGTAACTTTATGCAGCAGCGTTTTGTTAAATCTTTGGCCTATTTGTGATTTATAATTTTTTTTTTCAGGGCACTTTAGTAACAGGAAGATGTTGTGGTGCTTCTTCTAACAATTTAGACTTTCAAAGTTTTTATTTTAAATTTTTATTTCAAACTGTGGTTATGGTAAAGAATAGTGAGTACACAAGTCATTTGTGTAAAGAAATCCAGAGAACCATTAAACAGAAATTTTTCCAATCACTTCTAGAATCTTTAGAAAAATTTTTATTCTCTTCATTGTTAGATGCTACCCAAAAGAAAACTAACAAAATGAATAATTTACTTACTATACTTATATGGTGTTTTGGATGCAGATACCATAAGAAATGTCAAATTCCATTTCCCGCATAAGGAAAAAATTCAAAGCCTCAAACTGTTTTGCAATGTTAGTTTATTCATACTGCTAGATTTGCTCATTTGTTTGAACTGCTGGAAATTAGCAGCTAAATATTTAACTTTGAAGTGAATCATTAGCAGTCATTTGCAGACTGAAGTACATGACATACTGGTAAACACATACAGAAAAAAAAAACATTTAATATGTGCTTGTAAGAAGAGTCTTTTTTTGATTGTCAACCATTATAGCATACCCTTTGAACAAATTAATTTATCGGTACTAAAAAATTCATTTAACGCTAAATTAGTTATGAGTTAGACTCCTCAAAAAGGGACTATTGTTTGGATCAATACATTGTGAGATACCAATATGCATAGTGAGAGAAAGATAAAAAAATATCAATATCAATGCACAAATAAAATATGATAGTAGTGAGACTGATATATAACATATTTAATTTATTAAATTTGATACAATTTCTATATACTATTTAAGCATTCGTGCAATAATGGAAAGAGAGGGAGGGGCAAGGACAAGAAAAGAAAGAGAAAAACACTGAAATAAATGTAAAATATTGCCAAAAAAAAAAAAAAAGCTGCTTGATATTCTTAATTTTCTTCATAGGTTTCAAGTACTGTTTATCAATCAAATACAAAGCATTTTGAGAACCTCAAAATACAAAAAGGTTGTTCTGAGAAGAAGAGAAAGAAAACATTCATTTTACTGCTACCCAGTAATTATCTGTCTGTCTTTGATAGCTGATGTTGGCTGGATTAAAATTTAAGTTAAAATGTTAATTGTTTAAATGTGAATAAAAATGTTGTTTGGTTTAACAGACACATTCTGTATATAAAAATAAGTTTGACAAAGTTGACAAATGTAATATAATTTTCCCAACAGATGTATGCTATGCGAACATAAGCCTGAGGAAGATTATATGTAAGAACATCCAAAAGCAAATACCATAATGACTACCTCTGCTCTGTAAGCTATTTGTTCATTTTTATGTTTTTATTTTTTAATTAAGATACATTTAAGAAGTGTTTTAATATTTTATTTTCAATTCACTTTATACAATAAGAGGGGTATTTTTAATTAGTTTCTTTATTTTTACTTCATAGTGTGTCACTACATAGAGATTACATGTATGGCCAGATAGAATTATTAATCACAGGCAATACTACCCAAAAATCAGGTTTGCAAAAAGAGAACAAAAGAGGGAGGAAAAATAATAGCAACCTAAAGTGGACTTCCATTTCTTAGAGTGGTGATCTTTATAAAACTGCAAACCCCATGGAAATAAAGAATCTGTCAAAATATTGAATTTGACTGTTAACTTAAGATCTTCCTTCTATTTTTCTTCAAAAAACAGAAAAGCGTGAAGGCTAAACATTAAATGAGTTCTGCCATGAAGAAAATAATATCTAATAAAAAGTTTAAGATCTGTTTAGTTTCCTCCTTTGTCCATTAACTATAACTGAGTTATGTATGTAACAGAGGCAGCCCAGTGTTTGAAGGCTAAGGATCCCCATTTGCCCCAAGGCAGATGCTGTAAGCCAGGACTGACCACTCCTCTTGACTCCAACCAGATCCCAGTAGCTGGCACTTACTCCTTGCAGCGCTCACACACAGGCAGAATAGAGTGTGAGATCATGCAGAAATAGGGTTAGATAGAACAGGACAGACTGTGCCGATCAGGCACAAGGCCCAGCCAGGGAAGTGTACTGACTGTCCCCATTTTACACATGAATACATCTTTCTGTCTGTTCCTTCTTTGCTTCTTACTAGCTTCCTTCTGCTATACATTCCTTTACTAGTTTGCACACACTTAGTAATTTCACTGTATTATCCCAACTCATTGTATCTTTAGTTACCACTTTTTGGCTACAAAAAGGCAGATGATCCTCTCCAGACCCTTGCCTGGAGTTTTTAATAGCCTGTCAAGTACTATGGCTGACAAGGTTTCTTGCCATTTTCTCCATTATTGTTTGCCTGTAAGGCCTGCATCTTTGTATGGTTTTTTATGTGTGGCCTTCTCCTTTTATTTATGATCACATTTAACAAGCTCTTTAATCAGATAATCTCCAGGGAGCAGACATGCTTTCCTTCTGCGTATTTTTACATAGACCTGAAAGGATAAAAACCTTGCACAGCATAGTCTGACCTCATAGGTGACTTTGCACTGAACAGCAGACTGGCCTAGTGGCCTTCTCAAATTCCTTCTGACTTATGAGAGTTATTGAATTACCCTATTGTTCTATAAGGGCATTTAGGAGATGTTGCTACTTTATGGATTGTATTCAGGCTGGTAATACCTATTTAGTGACATCAGAAGGAAGGAGTCCTTATTTGTTAAACTCCGTAACATTACATGCTATGTACTTGGTATTCTTCAAGACCCCAGGTAGGAGCATATTTTGATAATTATTGAGATAGTTTTTTCTCTATCTCAAGAGTAATGCTTCCATTGTTAGCTGTCTACACTAGATATAATGTTTCGATAAATCAAAAAAGAAGAAACACTGACATACTGAAATTGACACTTGTAAAAATCATTCCTGTACCTCAGGACAGATGCAATTCCCTAGAGCCATTTCTTTATATAACTCCACTGTAGCCACGTTATTACTTGATATGTTTCAGCCTTTTAAATGCATTAATCAACAATATTTGTAATATAATCTTTTTATACAGCTGTGAGTTTTTCATCCTGAGGGAAGGTAAATTGTTGTCAGGATGAATACCTTGTACTTGGTTTACACGGCAAGGTTTTGCTAGCAGGAGGTGTTTGTAATGTAGAGGTGACTCCTGTGAGAAACTGCCAGAAGCTGTTCCCGTGTCAGCCAGTTCCAGCCAGCTACAAGGCAGACCCACTGCTAGACAAAGCTGAGCCAACTAGCAACATCAGTAATGCCTCTGAGGTAACACATTTTTGAAAAAGCAAAAGATGCTTCACAGCAGCTCTGAGAGAGATTTCAGAAAATGTTAGAGAAACAGCTCTGCGTATATCAAGGTCAGGGTAGAAGAAAGGAAAAAGGCTCTGTAGGAGCCAGACTAGAGCAGGAGAAGAACATGAGGAGGAAGAATCAGCAGAAATGAAAAATTATGAAACGAACACAACTCTTATTTCCCATTCCTATACTCTGTCTGGAATGGGGAGAAAGAGAAGATTTGGGAATGAAGTTAAGCCTAAGAAGGAAGGGGTGAGAGAAAAGTAGTTTTACTTTTTTTCTTATTTCTCACTATCCAATTCTACTACAATTAAATGGCAATTGATGGAATTGAATTTCCCTAATTGAGTCTATTTTGCCATGATGGCAAATGGTAAGCCATCTCTCCATCCTTACCTCAGCCTGTGGGCTTTTTGTCCTGTTTTCCCACATCTGTCTTGATGGTGGAGGGAAAATGATAGAATTGCTTTGGTAGGCATCTGGCAGCCAGCTGTGGCCAACCCACTACATTCCTTTAAACTAATGTCTAAATATAAATTTCCACAGAGATGAGTAAGACTTATGCAGTTCCAGAAGCTTCTGTAGCATGTGAAAAA
Organism: Passer montanus; assembly: GCF_014805655.1. Lineage (NCBI taxonomy): Eukaryota > Metazoa > Chordata > Aves > Passeriformes > Passeridae > Passer > Passer montanus. Next base: position 10,344,534 of record NW_024367708.1, on the reverse strand, counting down.
GAGAGTTACTGCCCAGTGGTGTGAGTCCCATTCAGATTTGAAAAACTTTGTTCTCTCCTGCATGAAAAATTTTCTCTCAGATTTACATACATAAGTTCACATCTACATGAACATATGTTGCATATCTCCTCAGAAATATAAGCTGAGATATTCAGCGAAAAATGCAGGGAAATAGTGCAAAGTGCAAGGGCATATATCAGGATACAATGCAAGTAAATGTAAAGGAATATTTGTGGATATCAGTCTGATTTAATTTGTGTGATATTTGCAACAAAATCAGTTAAATTTCAGAGTTACTGCTCCATTTGTTATTATTTATGATTTTAATAATATTGCTTATCTGAAGGTACTGCTGATGGCTATTTTGCATATTTTCTTTCTCCTTTTTCCTTTTTTTTACTAAAACCCACACATGCATCCTTCAAATTAATTTAATATGAACAGTTTTAGGCTTCTTCTGAAGAAATAAGTTATCTTTAATATCAAAGCTAGAGCTTTGAAAGCTAGAACATTGAATTTTGGTTCTAACAGATCAACATGATTCTAGAATAACAGTTTTTAAGCACTTGTATAATTAGGGCCTGGTGTGGGGAATGTTCAAATCTAAATTACTGTATTTGCAGCTTAGCTTTGTTGATGACAAATTTATTAAAACACCCCCTAAAAAAAGTCTGGGGGAATAATCTCATAGAATCATCAGCATTTTCTCAGCCCTTGTACAACCCAACCATAATGCAGAAAATTCAAAATGCATGTAAGAGCCATTTTTGCTGAACAACGGTGCAAACTCAACAGAAGAATCTCATTTACATATGCCTGTAAATTGGGTTAAGAAGAACTAGGCATGAACTATAGTCAAATTCAAATCAATATCAGCAGGTATGTTTCCTTTATATCCATTACATTTTTCTCTACACTGACTACAAATGGACAAATTAGAAGTGGCTTTTGTTTTAAGTAGTGGAGATCAACAGAAGAAAAAACCCAGTGTTTCATGTGACTTCATGCCATGAATGTTTCTTCCCTGGTGAATGATCATTTGTCTCCACAGACAGCTAAAACCTTAGAGATTTAATGTGAAGTATGGAGAAATTAGGGTTGCAAAAACCACACCAGGATTTCTCCAAGTGCTTCCCATTACCAACAGCTCAGCATATTGTGACTTATCCTTGATCCCTCTGTCCTGCCAACACCATTCAATACAGATCCTTAGTTTACTTGACCTGACAGTAACACAGTCCCATGAGTGTAGTCTTCACTTTTAAAAATCCTCTTCTAAAGTGCAATATCTAACAAGCGGAAAGAAGAATTGGATTCTCAGATACTCTAGCAGAATGAAAAGTAGCTGTCCTTTGGAAGACAGTGATAAGCAGATGGAAAATGCAGCTTGAGAGTTTTGTTAGCTTGGAACATCTCACTGCATGTTCTAAACAGGCGTTAAAGGGATTGTGTTAATTAGCAGAAACAATCAGCATGCATTTTATTTAATAATGCTGGTCAGTGAGTTTCAGATATAATATGCTCCCATTACGATAGGTACATGAAAATATGTACCTTCACTTGCAAGAATGAGAATTTCAGAAGTGGCCATCATGGGACTACATTTATTCTAACTGAAATAGTGTGGATCCTAAATTTTAGTTCAAAGACAGCAAGTGAACCAGTATGTATACTTTGCAAATGAATTGGTTGTTGAATTTATATCAATAAACTAATATAAAGGTGGCAGACAGGGTTTCTATTTCTAAGAACATATTTTTCCATAAGGGACAATTTGAGTAGCTTTTTTAGCTAGGTAAGAATTAGGCACAAATCTAAAAAAAAATTTATGAATGTTTTTAGAAATGTGAAAATTTCACATGCTACTCTGGACATTCTGGCACCATCAAATATGTGTCCTATGTAAAACACCTGCATGTGGTGCATATTCTCATTTTCATAGTTTGTGATCTAAATAATTTTGGTGGCTTTTTTTAAATGGACTACTGCTTACCCTCTTTTTAGGAAAGTAGTATATGGAATTGAACTAAAATGGTCCTTCAAACAACCCAGCATTGCTCTCTATCTCTTTGTATTGCAAAATTATTCACTCCTTTCTTAAATGGTCTCTATTTTTGAAATACTATTTCCTTAGGTATTTATTGCTATATCTGTTTAGCAGTTAAATTCTCTCTATTTTCTTCACGTTGGCCAAACAATGTTGGAGCATGTCTTCTCCTCTTATGTCCCTGAAATGCAATAGACTTTACTTGATTCCTGTATGGATGTGATTCCAAATTTCAAGAGAAGAAAATGAACAAATAAATACATGCACCACAACATTTATAGAGAGCTGAGAAGATGGAAGATGGAGAACAAATAATTCACTGTGTTATCTGTGAAGTCTATCTCAATTCCTGCTACTGCTGAGTACTCTGATCTTCCATGATGTTGGAGGAGGAAAGACTGGAATGAAAATAAAAGCCTGAGGAATAATCAGTATGGGAGACACAACATGGATCAAGACACTCTGCACTAAAGAAAATTCTGTGATAGTAGTCTGAGATCAGCTTTGTTGGTAGCAAGACACTACTTTACAATTCATCATTCCATTAATATTTGCCCCCAAATTCAATTGTCCCTCTTAGGTCACACTGGGAACTTTTAAGTACAGAGAGATTTAAAATGGCCAGTGAATTTCTTGTATAAATTGTCTATGACTTCAGAATAGGTTGGTACTTTTGTCTGATCCTTATACTACTGTTCAGGCAGTGTGAGTTGAAAAACATGACTGAAGAAAAAGGGAAAAATCTGTTCACTTGGGTTATCATTACATTATTTCTGTGGCATAAGCCAAGACCATTGTTAAAATACTCAGGCCCACACAACCCTCTGTAGTTTTCCTTGTTTCTAGTTGCTCCTATTCCACTGGGAGAAAAAAAAAATATTCCATTGAGTTCTATTATCTGATTAATTTTGCAGTCCTAGAGATGTTAGTACTGATGTTAAGAACTAACAGATGGAAATAGAAAGAAAAGAAAGAATGGAAAATCCCTTTGAAAATCCCTAGACACATGTTAGATGAATGTGGTAAGCTAGATGGGAACCTCTGCCTGCAAATATCCTTTCTCACATTGTATTTTATCTATAGAGAGCTGAGACTTTAGAGTACCAAAGTAAGATCAAAGCAATTACAGGTAAAAGATGTAACTCCCTTACAAATCTGTGATCCAGAAAGTATTCTCAAACTCATAAGTAGAGAGCAAGCACTTAGTTGTCTTAGAAAAAGAAACATCACAGCTGTGTCTCCTTTTTTTTTTTTTTTTGCAAAGCTGTCTCTCTTTCTTGTTTTTTATTTGGTTTTTTTTTGTTGTTGTTCTGGTTTTTTTGGGGTTTTTTGTTGTTTGTTTTTGTTTTTGTTTGTTGTTGTTGGTTTTGGTCTTTAGTTTTGTTTTTTTTTTGTTGTTTGTTTTTGGTTTTGTTTGTTGTTGTTGTTTTTGGTCTTTGGTTTTGTTTTTTTTTGCAAATTCAAATCTTTGAAAACATAAGTCTTCAATACAGTGCAGTTAACCAAGGCATTTTTCACATCATATTTTGCAGGAGAGTGCAGAAAAGGCAGCCAGCAAGTCTGCTAAGGACAGCATAAAACAGCTCATCAATAACAGTGATGTACCACAAGGTCTGGATAAAACAACAGGAAGTGAGTTTGTTGCCTTCAGGAGTTAGGTGGAGAACCATCTGTGTCATCAAATGAAGGAGTTACAGACGAACTTCAGCAGCCTGTACAACACAAGAGATCACCAGAAAGAAATCAGTAGGACCTTCTCTGAGACTATGCAGTTATGAGTCTAAACTCTGACCTCTGCTGAATCAGGTGTGGTAGAGTCTGTACTTTTGGGGATGGGAAGTGGACTTGCTTATCATGGTAATGTTTTGAAGCTCATGAAGCTAGAAGCTAGAAGCTACTCCACTTCTAGATTTGCAACTGTAGAAGAGTTTTAGTGCCCTGGGAGCAGGGCAGGAAGCTTTGCCCAATGAAATGTTGAGCCTCTACAGCATCATTAAGAAATAGCCTCAGGTTTGTAGGCCTGATTTTATTTGGAAATTGAGCCAGCTAGATATCAGCTGGAGAGAAAAGATAGCAGAACACAAGCAATCAAGGAGGTTTTTTTGAGTGCATTTATGATAGCTTCCTGATGCAGATAGCCAGGGGAGTCTGGGCTGCTGGACATCAGACTTACAAACATGGAAGAAATGGTTTGGAATATGAAGGGTGGAGGTAGGTTTGATTGAAATTACCATGAGGTGTTTCCATTGAGGGTCCAGATGGGAGGGAACAAGGCAAAAAGCAGGATCACAACCATGTACTTTAGGTGTAAAACCCAGATGTCAATACTGAGTTTAGTACCACAATATATTTTCTTTAGGAACAGGATGCTGGCATTGAGTGCATGCTCAGCACTCCAGATAATACAAGAACAGGAAGAGTGCTTGATACACCAGATGGTTATGTTCAGCTTCTGAGGGATTCAACAAGTTGGCAGAAATTGGCCAGTAGCAACCTCATTAAGTACATAAAAGAGAATTGCAAATTCCTGCACCAGGGGAGGAATAATGCCCATGCATCAACATATGCTCACGGCTGTCTGCCTAGAAACAACTCTAAGGAGAAGGACCTGAGAGTCTTGGCGGACAATGAGCTAACCAGAGGTCACCTTTGGTGCAGGTCACCTTCTGTGTCCTTGCAGAAAGAAAGGTCAAAAGCCTCCTTGGTTGTACTAGGAAAAGCATTACCAGAAAGTAAAGAAAGCTTTTTCTCCCCTATACTCAGAAGTGGTGAAAGACGTCTGAACTTCTGCATCATTTTCTGAGCTCTCCAGTATAGAAGAGGCATGGAGCTGCTGCAGTTAGTTCACAAAGAGTCACAAAGACAATTAAGAAATTTGAGCCTCTTTCGTATAAGCACAGACAACTAGGATTGTACAGTCTGGAGAAAAGAAGGCCTTATTAGTTAGCATAAGTACTGGGAGGGAGAGTGTAAGAAGATGTGATTACAATCCTCTTCAAAATATCTAATGACAGGACCTCTTAAGAAAAACACTTTTTTACTTCAAAGAGTGTCTTAAAATTAACTGCTTCTGGAAAAACTGACCCAAAAATTTTGGGATCATAATACTTGGAGGTCTTCAAACCCCACCTGGCCATGGCTCTGGGCAACCTGCTCCAGGTGACCTTGAGTGAGAAGAATGTTTGCATTAGATGATCTCCAAAAGTTTGTTCCAGCACTATCCATTCTGTGATTATGTGATTTGTGATTATTCCTCAAGTATTGGTAACTTACTTTAAAAAAAAGAGAAAAAGAAAAAAAAAGAAAACGAGGCAAAAGAAAAAAGTAAAAACAATGACAAAGCATTGTGCTATAAATCTCAGAAACTCAAACTATGCTGTGAAAAAATTCATTAAAATAGTTTTGAATTTATTGAAGAAATGTGCAGGTTTCAGTTTTCTAAACATCAGTGATCTTAGGCAATATGAGCTATTGTTCTTCAGCACAATTGTGCAGTCTATTAAATTCTTGCATATGTCAGTAAAATGCAGATATCTATGAAACCTTAGCATATCTCAAAATCTATGTTTAGACACCTTAAATTCTTTCAAAAATACAAATGCTTGGAAAGATTTTTTTATTATTTATGAATAGACAACAGGGGTTGGTATCCATTTAGCTGTGTTTGACTTTTTTCTCCAAATCTGTCTCAGAAATATGTATTTACTAAACATGATCACTATGCATGCTGGGAACAAAGAAACTCTCACATTCCTATTTTATTTTCGTCTCAGCAAACTCTTAAAACTTCTTGAAGGATTATAACAGGTTCTACAGGAATAGTAAAGTTCTTCTACATAATTTATAAAGCCTGTAGAAAAGTCAATCTTTTGCTTACTGGAATCATTCAGTTACAAAATTCCTCCACAAATTATTAGAATTTATTGCAATTGTGGAATTTTATACTTTATACATGTGATAAAGTGAAACATAAGTTTTATAAGGCACACAAAAATTACTGTTAAAGTGGTGACAAAAGCAGACAAGATAAAAATTACTTTGGCAAAGAAACAATATTGACCAAAGAAATATGAGGGAAATAAACACTACATGCCAGAAACCTTTTCTGTCTAAAAGCACATACTACAATGATTTAGAGAAAGCAGTGCTATTTAAAGTGGCTTTAAGTGTTGCTTCAAAAAGATTGGAGCTCTGAGCCTTGACCAAGTTTTAATGGACTAGAAGGAACATTGACCCATAAGAGATTATTACTAGCTTTGTGTTTTTTTAACCTATAAATAATTGTAAAAAGCCACTTTAAAACTCCAGTTATAAACTGTCTTAAAATTCTGACTCATGTTTGGATTTGAAGGGTCATCTTCAGTGTATTGGGTTCTTGATTTAGGAAACTAATGTAATAGAATCACCCATTGTGACTTTCCTTCTGACAAACTTAACAGCTTTTGGAGTACAGGAGGAAGGAAAAAGCTTCAAGATTCCTCTTGAGAGGTAGGGATATCAGTTTCTCAAGTAGTTCTTTGAAGAATGATGGGTAAACTTTAATGCCTTTGCCCTCTTTGTCACGATGTTTTATAAACCCCATTGAGCAGATTCAGGTGAAATGGATGAAGTATCAGTAATTACCTGGTAGTAAACCTAGGACTCATTAGTCTTTAGACATTTATAATCTTAATGTAATCAACAGGTGGCTATGTTTATTAATTGAATGAGTTTTGGCAGAAGATAACCAATTTATTGCATTATCATTTAAAAGGAAATTGTCCATTTTCAGAAAATTGCAAATAGAAGAAGAATCTGCTGTCTGCCTCTTCTACAATTTTATCTGATCAAATCTAATGCCAAGTCATTGGAAAGTTAGTGCAAGCTGAATTTTCTCAGTGCAGCTCAGGAGGATGACACAGAATTTTTTTTGTAAAGGAGCTTGTCATGCTTGCCCTCCACCATTCACATCAATAACTTTTCATCAAAATAGATCTCAAAGGCATAAACACTATTTTTACAAATTTGAAATAATGTTTTTATAATTGTGGAAAAAATCCATAGCTATGAAACCTAACCACACTATTAGTTACTCCAATGTTTATATAAAATAGTTCCTATGCCTTCAGTGAAATGGTCTGTAATTTAAATAAGTGCAGAAATAGAGGTTTAGTCCTTTAACTAGCTTTTGGCACAAATTCAGATTTTGCAAGGTCTTTCAAATATTATTAACAATGAAGACAGAAGAAGTATTACAATATTAATTTTATTTTTCTTATTTTCTTGTCTATCTCTTTTGCAGTAAATACTTCATGGAACTACATCTGAAATAGGAAAAAATATCTGTGAAATAACAGTAAAATAATATAGTTGCTTTTTTTTTTAAAGCAAGTAGGATTGATATGCCACTGCTTTGATCATATGTCTTTGCTTGTATTAATATATAAGCAGGACAAAATCACACACTTTCATAAATTAAGGTTTGAAACAAAAACCTAAACTGTTCTTACAGAAATTAGATTTAAGTAGGAGAAGTTTCATGGAAATACAGGACTACAACCTATATCAGGATGAATATGCTTTAAAATGCTCTTTTATGTGAGTTTATTTCAAGTTTTCCTCCTAATATTATACAAAAATTATCATTTATTTATGATCTACCTTTTTTTATGGTTATTTTCATGCATGAGGTATGATACTATATGAGTACTTTTACATTGCATAATTATTTTGAAAATTATCATGCTTGTTCTGAACAAACAAGCTTCTGGTTTTTGAGATCATGTAGCCATGTTAGAGTGTTATTGCATGGTCCAGCTAATAGACACTACCTCTTTACCTGTGCTACTTGTATTATTTATGCCATGAACGAGCTCAGCTGGAGCTATTTTCAGCCCCTTGCACGGCACTTCACTTTGTAGTAGAGATATGTTTGGTTGTATTCTGATCAAATGTAGACAACTGCTGTGTCTATTAATCACCACAGTCATTCCTGTAAATGGAGAAAAAACAGCTATTTGGGTAAGACAATCAATTCTGCCCTCCAATAGGTGCCTAAATTAGGTCAGATGAATAGTACTCTGAAAGAGAGCATTTCTCTCAGCAGACAGACTGACTGAGAGTCACTAGTGAAGTCCAGGCAGAGCAGTATAAATGTAATGTTCATGTTGGGTACTGCTAGCTTGGTTGAGGTGTGTCCCATGTATTTTGTGAGTATATACATGTAGTATATTTGGGTGAGATCTTTTGTAATGCTAAGAACTTGTTTTGTGCAAGGAAACAAAACAGATACTTAATTTAATTGTATAAATATGAATTATTTCTTGTTACTTACATTGAAATAACTGTATCCTGATATTAAAAAAAAAATCTTTTTGACATTTAGAATTTCTGATTCACCCCATAACTTGGTGTCAAGCATTTAAAGATGCATAACTAATAAAGAAAGTGGTTACCAGCATTTGCCCATCATAAATTAAGAGATTACCAGTGAAATATGGAAGGCTATCGTCCAATTACTGAAGGGAAAACATTCTCATTCCATATTTTAAGATATATTATATATTAATTGATCCAGAAATAAATGTGTGAAATCATAGACTGTTTGAAAAAAAAATAAATAGGAGACTGTAAACAGATTAAATGATTCAAAGCAAAAAAAAAACCAAAAAACAAAAACAAGAAAGCATAACAAAAAACACTAGTGACTAGAAATTCAGTGATTACAAGGGACACCATAACTAATAAAGAAAGTGGTTACCAGCATTTGCCCATCATAAATTAAGAGATTACCAGTGAAATATGGAAGGCTATCGTCCAATTACTGAAGGGAAAACATTTTCATTCCATATTTTAAGATATATATTAATTGATCCAGAAATAAATGTATGAAGTCATAGACTGTTTGAAAAAAAAAATAAATAGGAGACTGTAAATAGATTAAATGATTCAAAGCAAAAAAAACAAAAACAAAAACAAGAAAGCATAACAAAAAACACTAGTGACTAGAAATTCAGTGATTACAAGGGACACCATCATAACCTCAAATATTTTATTTTCTGAAATACATGTGAAATAATAACAGTCTGCAATTTTTCTTTTTACATTGTTTGCATATTTAAAATTCAAAAAAGAAGTAGCAAATTAACAAAGCACCATGATTATAATCTTCTCCTTGAAGAACAAGTAAAGCATAGAAAAATTAGAGCCTTGTTTTTTCTGAATGTGATGTAGCCCTAGCCCAGGGCCAGTTGCCATTTTGCCTTTGTCTGGGAAACCATGCTGGGTACTGCCTTTGGGAGATATTTTTGTTTGTTCAGTGGTAAATATGCTTTTGTAGGTAAAACTCTCTGTATCTTTTGTACTTTCTTTTATTAATATTGTTGTCGTTTTTGCGATTTTGGAGTTAATTGTGATTCAAGCATATAATCTCTTCTAGTTCCTCCACTATCAAAAGGTTTAGGGTAACAAAGAGCAACTTGACTAGGTGTAATTTTCTAGATGGGCTTTAAACCAGCACACCCTCATTTTGTAAGATGAGGTGCTTTCACATCCCCCATATAGGTCTGTTTGAATTATAATTAATACTCATTGATTGGTAATGCAAGGTGCTATAACCTCTGAACACTGAAACAAGTAATAAAAAAAGAGATAAATTTGTCATTTTTCTTTCTGAGCAATATTTATATCCAGAACAAGAATTTATTTTATCATACTTGTTTTAAAATATTATTAACCCTAGAAGCAAATTGAAGGAAATATGATTTACCCTATGTCACTGCCTGGAGGCTGAAATATCTTGAATATAATCAATCAACTGTGTGGAAAAAATAATTTAGTAAAAAAACTTTGACTTTCATATTTCTGTGTTAATATCTCTTTTCATTGCAAGGCAAAGGCTGAGAAATAATTCTGATACCATCAAATTTATGCAGAAAGTTTTGACTTGACACCAAGGTTTTTACATGTATGACTTAATGATGATTTCATTATCCCTACTTAATGCACTGGTTTGCAAATTGTTTGATGTACATTCAACATAAACATCTCCCAAAGCACACAGAATCATTCCAGCTCTCCCACCAGTTCTTATTTTACTAACATTCACTAGCATTGTGGAAGCAGTGTTAACACTAATCTTACTGTAAGTCACATACTTTTATTATTATATTGATCAAAAGGAAGGAACAGCCCTCCTTCCCTATAACCAAATATCTCAGCTTCATCTAAAGTTTCTAAAATTTCTAACATACGTAGCTTCTTTCCTTGTAAATCCAATATATACAGAATAACAAGTTTAGTGTTTGTTTGGGTCTGTGTTCAAGTACTTTTTTTGTGATTATGATATTTAATGAACTAATGGCCTAAGAGAATCAGAAAATACTCCAAATCTATTGCTAACTTTATAAATATCACAGGTTGTGGATTTCCTGGTTTTGCTGCCAACTATTTAATACTACCATCCTGCTTTTAATGAGCATTGGACCTAAATCCCTGTATCAATATGCATCATATTTCTCAAGTGTGACATATAACAGTCACAGTGGCATTAATAAGATTGGGAAACTTTGCAATTCCAGGAAAGAACTTTAACTGAGTTTGTTTTAGAGCTTGATACAAGGCCTGAGGCTTGAAATTTGTGGAATAATTCACCTCAGTCAATGCTTCTGTCTCAACATGTATGTAAGTATTAGATATAGTAGGTAAATATAATGGGTAACAGTGAGCATTATTCCTATAAAGTTGGTGGTATTGGAATAAGTTTTATTTAGACAGCTGTGTAATTTTCAAAATTAGTGTATACATTCAAGAAATTTTAATTGGAAATTCTCAAATATCTTTTCAACCTACAGATACACATCAAATATTATATTATGGAATAAATTTAAATAATAGGATCTGAAAAGATCTCTGCAATAACTTTTTTTAAAAGCTATTTAATTCAAATATGATTGGACATTGTTAAACCAATTTTTTAAGTTCTGTTTCTGAACCACTGACCAACTATTGAACGTAATCTGTGATAGACTGGAAGGATTGCTGGCTTGAAAAATTCCATGCATGTGCGCAGGAGAAAGATCAAGGTCAGGCCTTGCCTTTGGTGAGGCAGTGCCCTACACACCCCACCCTCTCCAGGCCTGTACCCCATCCCTGTGGTGACCACCAATCCCTGGCACACCAGAGGCAATGATCAACACCTGTCCCTGGAGTCCCTATCCCAGCTCCTGAGCGGCCAAATGACCAAAGTCCCCCCTGGGGGCAGGGCCTAGGAAAGCCAAAGGGTATTTAATCCAGGAGATGCAGCAAGCACATGTCTTCACCCTACTGCCTCTTGGAATTTCTACCAGCTGAACACCTCTGGAAATAGGAGTGGTAGCTATACTTGTTCTTTTCTATATATTTTCTGGGGTTTTTTTCTGTTTCATCTTCTAATTCTCTCTCGAAGATTTGAGTAACTTAAAATTAGATGGGCTTAGAGTTTACTGAGTTGAATGGACTGAGGTAATGCTTTGTGAAATATTTTGTACTGATTTAATGCTGCTCTAAACTTTTGCCAAAGTTCTCTGCTTTTCCAATGAAGTTCTTTTTGGTGTTTTGAGCTCTTAGGAGTATTGTGTCATTATTACTCCCATGTGTGCAACTCTGAGTGCATGAAAAACCATAAACCCTTTTAAGAGGCTTGTCTAGTTAGTTTTTTTTGGAGCCTTACAGTTATCTCCATAATAGAAAAATAATACTACCCTAATGAAGATTTGAGGCACTTCACTTACAAACTCCATTTTTTGGAGGGGACAAGGGACAGTTTGCATATTTTTATTGCCTATGTATTTCTATAAATAGACTAAGAAAATGAAAGCGATTATTCTTTTATCTCTCCACTTTTCCATGATTTATATCTCAACTCCCATGTTAGTAAAGGGAAGATGACAGAAATGTGATTTTTACATGGATGTTCCCACAAAATTCTAGATCTACTTTTTTCTTCTGATTTAAATTTGGGTGTGTAACTGTTATCTAAATGGCATGTATTCATTATTTTTCAGTCTGAAATAAGCAGAAATAATGATTCTCAGTAGAAAGCAACATTCAGAGTGGGTCATATTTTTGTGAGACAGATATATTCTATATTTTGCTATAAATTTTAATCAACTCATCTAAAAGGTAGCTATAACTACTTCAGTTGCAACAAAACATCTTTTTTTTTTTTACAAACCATTTAGAACAACTTTTTTTGGGTTATGCCTCTTTGGAACTAGCAGTTTTTAATTATGTAGATGTAAACATCACTGATTGTACTTACTCCCACTTACATACCCTGCTTTTCTCTCCCAACAAGCGAAATTCAGTTCTTCTTTACTTAATATTGACTTTCTCTTCCATGCATTGACAGGAATGTTTCTGTTAGACACTCTCACAGCTTTTATATTTAGTTGCTAAAAGGCAGAACGGTAGATGAGCTTCAGCTGTGAAATTCACTGTTTCCATATGGAGCACTCACTGCTCTATTTGCTAAAAGCAAAATTCATTGCAGAATTAAGGCACTTGTAAGTTCTGGGCTGTAACAGCCAGGGTTTAAGTTCCAAGATAGATTTAAGAACTGAAAATTATGAATAAAATACTGTAGGTTCTTACACATTATGTGAAAATCTAACATATGATAAAAATCTTACACAGGATAAAATGTTACTAGCAATGACAACTATGTGTCTAAAACATTTCTAATGTTTAGAATGCTAATATTCTTGAGTACTTGAAGTTGAGGTGAAGAAATTTTCAGTAGCTAGAAAATACAGTGAATATATTTTAACAGTTTATTTCTTAAAGTAAAAAAGATCATTCTTGTCATCCACATTTCTTGGTATTTTGAACTACAGCATAATTCTTTTCCTTTCTCAGAAATGTTGTATAATAATTTAAAAAAAAAAAGTTTCAAATCTGTCATCTCAAGCCTGTCTAAACTCTGCTTGCTACTCCATTAGGGGAAAAAAAAGCCACAACAGTCACCTCAAACAGACATTTTATCCCAGAGCCTTCAGACTATTAGATCTTCTATATTGTTGCATAAGATAAAGTTTCTTAATCTTTAATTCCAAGAATTTTATAAGTTGATTGCATAACTTTTGCTGGTGATATGTAGTCATAATATTAGTAAAGTTGTATTCTGTATCCTGCAAAAGAGAAATCACAGGGAAAAGTGTTCTCACCTCAGGGAATAGTCATTTAGTTATTAATTTTAAAAGGTGAGACTTCCCTTCCTTTCTTGTTAGTGCATGCAAATTTTTACCTCTTTGTTGTTACTCTTCAGTAAATACTGAAAAAAACAAACAGCGCAAGAGCAACACATCTAGCTCCAGGCTGCATTTTGTGCCTCCCTGAATACCCTTTCTCTGCATTAACTGTGACACCCTGGGAATAATAACCTGTTGAATGAAATTGCTGTGAAGTGCTCTTGTGACTTCCACTTTTGCCACACTCCCTCATAAACTACATCAACTGTTATGACTTTGTGGTAGCTGTGGTGATTCCTGAAGGGATGTGGGAGTGTTTGGTTGAATGGCAGCTAATTTTGTTTGAGTCATTTAATTTATAGCTCTGATGAACTGATGAACATGGTATTTCATACCGTAAAGGTCAGTAAGTGAAGAGTAAAATACAAAGACAGGTTCTAAGAGAAGTTCACAAAGGTCCACCTCCACAAGGGCAGATGTGCTCACTTCTCAAAAGTTTGATTTAGTTTTTTTCATGTGGGATTTTTATTAAAAAAGAAATACAATTAATTCAAACAGCTACATTTCAGATGCATATATAACCTTCAAAATAAGAAAAATATGTAAATAACTATCTATAACAATATGAGCAGAAAATGTAACTCTCCCATCTGATCCTCAAACAAGTTATACTTCCAAAATTATACAAGCTACCATTCTTATTTATTCAGCTGACTGATTAGCTGTATAGTTTAGTAGTGCAAATACACTATACACTACATTTATACAGGCAAATAAAAAAACATCTGAGTTGCTTTCAAAATACATTAAATTTAACTAATTAGGAGTGTAAAAGCAGAGCTATGACAGACAGTAAAAATCTGTAGAAATGCTTAATCATATCCATTAACTTTCTTCCTAATGAGCTTAACTTTTTTTGATTCTGTGTACTGAGTTTTATGCATACATTTAAGAAGCACAGGAGAAAGCAAAAGGACAAGAAAATGATCATATAAAAGATGTATAGTGTCACAGTATTTTCTCTATTAGTAATGATTTCTATGTAACACTAATATAATTTGTTTAAGCCTATGTACATCTTTAAACAGCATATTTGAGTTTGTATAAAAGACACTAATTAGTTGATCTATTATTTCAGTGTTTCCAAGCAACTTTTCTTTTTGATGGCGAAGAGGAATTTTCTACATAGTAATAAAGGATGATACAAATAAATATACTGTGAAGTGATAATTTGTTATCTTTTTGTTTGACAGGAAATGACAAATCTTTCATTGTGTTGAAAATGAAATTTGTGCCTAATGTGTTTGAGCCATTGCACAGTAAAAAGGAGAGCAACTTAGTTTTGTAGGTATCACTTTACTCAGCTGAATTTGACAGTTAAATTCCCTTTATCAAGCCAATAATTTAAATAATAACCAAATTATAGTTCAATGACATTAAATTTGGCGTATTATTTTTTTATTTGTATAAATAATTTTGAAAGCTGCAATAAATAACAATTCTTCCAAAAAATAGGGCATCGTAAGTGAAATACATGTCAAATTTTGCAGTAATCTGCAGGTTTTGGTGTTTTTCTTCACCTGTTTTCCACACTAGAAGGTTTAACAAGCTTAACAAAAACAGTTTTATTTTACACTTCTATATCAAAATATATACATGCCACATTTTCCAGTTTGTGATATGCAATTTTATAAAACATAAAACAACTTTTAGTTGAAGATTCAGCATCAATCTCAGCTTGTTACAGGTCCTCTGTGTGAGCTTCATTAAATTCTTTATGCCAGTTGGAGGAAGGAATTTAACCACCTC
The DNA here is from genome assembly GCF_014805655.1 of Passer montanus. NCBI lineage: Eukaryota > Metazoa > Chordata > Aves > Passeriformes > Passeridae > Passer > Passer montanus. The sequence continues at coordinate 10,329,471 of NW_024367708.1, read as the reverse complement.
AGGAGCTTTAAACCAAAGTTTGGAGTTTATTTACTATTCATTATTCTTTGTTCCTTCTGTTTCATTATTCCAAAAGAGGGTTGCAGAAACTAATGTGACTTAGGTGATCAATCACTTAGAGTCAATACTAAAGGGCCATTATAAACAACTCAAGGACAGCTGTCAACAGTTAAAGTGTTTGACATATCTTTGTTTCTTTTTGACCGAACTTGCCTCAGGTGTTTCAGTTCTTTTCCTGCATATGTTTAGAGTCTGAATCTCACAATTTTTCTGATCTGGTGTCAGGATTTAGCATATCACACTGTTCCTTGTCCTTTTACCAGTGAAGTTTGATACTAGAATTCCTTTCTTTAGAGAACTTGATTGTGCATTAGGCTGGGAACTCTCTTAGTTCCTCTTTCTGAGTTCTTGCTTATGTTCCAGCAACTGCTTTGGGCTAAAGAATTCATGACTCTATGCTTCAGGCAGAACCAGAAACCAGACTCTAGAACTATTTTTTTTTTTTTGTTGCCTAATACTCTATCATTATCAATGTCTAAATGTCTACTGATTTAAAGTGTCTGAAAAGAAAACATTTCTAGAAGAACTTCTATCTGGCAGTAGAAACCATCCCATCTTCTTTTATGACACTATTTCCAACTGTACCTTATTTATTTCATCAGAGATGTTTCTGTATCACAACCTAGCTAAGTCATTGACATAATCCTAAAAAAAGGCGCCTTCATATAGAAAAAATAGTGGGGTTTTTGCAACAATGACTTTATTTTTAGAAAATTGAACTGATCTTTTCAGCTTTTCAACAAAAAATTAAAAGTTATTTCTTATACATGTTACTTTCAAAAAATAGTCAGTCTGGCTTAAGAATATTATCTACATAAGAGAAATTAACTACAATAAAATTAAGGGTGTCAAACTTGTCTGTGACAATAATCTAATTTTGAGTTAGATTGTCTTTGTAAACTTCCAACATCCTTTTGCAGAATACATCAAAATAATCAACTTTTAAATAAATAAAATAAATTGAAAAATATTGGAAGTAAACTTGTCTGTCTCCTTGTTGACCAGCTGTTCATTATAAAACTCTAGAAAATTATTTTTCTCCTTTTAATCTCTTAAATTTATTTTAAATCCAGAAGTTGTTTTTTATCTTTTCCAGGGTAATGAGAAGGAAAATATTGTAAAGGTAGATATACACTTCCATTCTTGATTCTATAAACCTTGTTTGCCCAAGTCATTAGGCTAAGTCAAAATTTTGCACTCATTTTAATTATAAAATATATATTTTTATACATCCTTATAATTTTTGGGGGATTTTTTGTTTTTTTTTTCTCTTTTCTTTTGTTAGGTTTTTTGTTTGTTTGCTTTGTTTGCTTCTTGGGGTTTGTTCTTGGTACACATGACCTGATGAGGCTGCCTATGAGAAAGAGGTTTGCTTTTGAGTGCAGGACCTACCCATAGCACTATAAAAAATGTGGTCCAGCATATCTTTTCCGCAGTAATTATACAAAGTACAGAAATTGTTCTAATTTTACAGGACAAAATTATTTTTCAAATCAGTCATAGTTATCTATGTTAAGGATTTTTCAGAGAACTAACTTGAGTCTTAGAATCAAGTCTTAGTGATGTAAACTAAAATGGCTGCTCTATTTGCAGGTTTCAAGTAGTTGCCATTTCCAGTCTGTGAAGGTTAGTTTTCTTCAAGCATAAATAAATTTTAAAATATAGATATATAAAAAAAAGAACAGTATTTTCACAGTACCTTTTTCTGGTTCTCAGTCAGCTCTACAGTGAGTGCACTGATTATTCATCACAGTTCTCTAGTGGAGTACTGTAATCATTGCCTGAAAAGCTATAGTTATGTACTTGTACCACAAATAAGCAAGAAAACAGCTGATGCCTCAGGAATGGCAGAAAATTCAACAAAAAGTCAGAATCAAGGAAGAAAAACAAATAAGTTTGGAATTCAGAGAAAGAAATTCTTTTCTGTAGCTAAAGGTTCTTTGAAGCATTTGTTGTGATATTGCCTCTCTCAACCACTTTGGGGTTTTTTTTTAATGAAGATTTCATTTTAAAAATAAAATTATTTCCCTGATATATAATATTGTGTCAGGAAAAAAGAAATAGAGGAGAAAACAGGAAACAGAGCTGCACTCAAATCATGGTGCAAATTTGTTATAAATTAAGTAAAGTTTTGCTTATAGCTTGTCTGTAAAATGTGTCTCCTCAGAGAGTAACATTGAGACTTGTCCCTGCTCAGGGACAGATGCTAGCATGCAGCCTGGAGCTATGCAGGAAAGCTCAGTGGGCTCTCAGCTGTCCACTCTTTATGGAATAAGACAATTAATTTATAGTCATATTTGCATAGCAATAATGATGATAGTTTCTTCCATGTGTGATTTGAGTCAGACCTTGACCAGCATTATGGTTAGTTAGGCTCATTGCTCCTGTTGTACCTTGGCTATTGTGTTATCTGTCTCCCTCAAAATCTACTTTGAAGATCCATTATGACCACCGCTGTCACAGGGAGACCCACAATACTTGCTCTTGAAAAAAAATTCCTTTGGGGACTGAAGTCCTCAGAGAATTTCCTATCAATTTTCTAACAGCTCTGAGCTTACTGCTGTATGTACAGCTCTGTGAACTCTCCTTCAGGGAAGTTACACCAGCAGTGACTTGCAAGCTTATAAAATACTTACTTTTTATTATTTGTGGCAGAAAAACACAGAAGAAATGTATTTTACATGCCTGTAATCTGTTAATTGTTCTATCTAGAATTATGGTTTTGGGATGCTGGCAGTTTAATATGCAAACATGAATGAATTTTATTAAAAAATGGGAAATAAAGATGGAATTTCAGAAGAATATCTTGTCTCAGGAGACTGACTGTAGAAGCACTTCTGAAATTTGTCTTGGAGTTTCTTGCCTTGTTAATGTAGTCAACAATAGCCAATGTATTATCCATCATCCTAGGGTTATGCATGTTAGAACTTCAAGGAGGGGTACATGGCAGATTTGAAAGACTCATTCTTTATTCAGTATAATCACACAGTGAATGACAACAGCTCCACTCCACCCCTGCAGATACCCAATGTATTTTATATTGCCTGCAACAGGAAAATTTTTACCTTGCAAATAAAGGCTTAATATGGGTGAATATGTTGCATTAGCTCAGCTACAGCTATAAAAAAATCACTCCCATTTCCTTTTGTCATACCTGGATTGAAAAACAGAGCAGAATCTCCTTTTTAATTTTAATAACATCATGTGTTTTCTTCTTATTACCGTGATCCTAAAGGTGTTTTCTAACTTTAATGATTCTGTGCTATTACTCTCATTGTAGTTATGGTTTGCACAGTAGCATATAGGTGTGTATGTAAATATATATAAAACACATTGTATAATATGTTATACATGTATGTCTGTATATATTTTTCAACATATACATATAACATACTCCTTAACACACACCATATGTAAAACACTTAGATTGCTCATGATCTGCTTTAAAAGAGCAGCCTGAGACGTTAATTTTTACTGTTGAGACAAAAAGACCAGAAATTAATTTTTTATATGATCAGTTACTTGTCTTTCCATGAATCTAAAATGGAATAAAAGCTATGCTTCAGATAAAAATTTTGCATATTTGACACCTAGTAAAGGACGAACTAGACTCCAGTGTGTAAAAAAGGCAAAGCAATATAGAGACATGCTCTTC